>NC_077234.1:192341612-192705779 GCF_027887165.1 Monodelphis domestica
TCTGTCTCCTATGTCATTTGGTAGGTACTCTGGGAAATCGAACTAGTCTTAGTATTAGTCTCATTAAAACATAGGATGATAAATACATCACCAGAAACAAGGAAAATGAGTGTTTTCTTAAAAAGCCTGATTTGGGGTGGGACGGTTTGGAGAGCTGATAGTAACTTTTGTATTAATTACTCATTATTCTATTGTGTATGGCAATGATATTTTCTATTATTGTGAAAAACTGAGAGTTTACAGTCTAGGTTATAGATTATCATTTCAGAGTATAGGAGGAAAACCTTTTAAATATAATTTTTTGTTGCTGTTATTTATAATTCAAGCATAACTCATTACTATTTCTGAATATGTAATACTCAGTTACTGTAACTGTAAAATAAAATAGATAACATTTTGCTCATCTTTATGAAATAAGATTTTGAAGATGTATTCAGATAAATCATGTTTTAATGAATTCTAATTAGTGTTTAAAATATAGATTTTTATGTTTAAGGGGACAGGGAGGAAGAAACACGGCTAAGGTGTTTTGTTTTTTTTCTCCCCATAGTTCATTTCATTGATTTTTTTTTAAACCCTTTCCTTCCGTCTTGGAGCCAATACTGTGTATTGGTTTCAAGGCAGAAGAGTGCTAAGGGCTAGGCAATGGGAGTTAAGTGACTTGCCCAGGATCACACAGCTGGGAAGTGTCTGAGGCCAGATTTGAACCTAGGACTTCCTGTCTCTAGGCCTGGCTCTCAATCCACTGAGCTACCCAGCTGCCCCCCATTTCATTGATTTTTAAAGGCCTTTTTAAAAAATCTGGATATGAGGAGGGGGTAGGAGGAGAAAGGGAAAAGAAGGGAGGTCTAAAATTATTTAAATTGAATCGTCAGTCCCTCAGTCATATGAACATTCTTTACATATGCAATGACAATACTATTTATCCAGTTTATATTACTGTGTATACTTTTACTGTTGATATAGTGTTTTAGTTAATTAGTAGTCTATTTACAGAGCTTATGTGGTTCTGTCTGTATGCATGCCTTTGCATGTATGTATATTTAGGGCTTAAAAGTAGTGTTTTGTTGTTTTAAACATATTTTAGGTTTTCTCAGAAAGCCACTTAAGTTCAAATAAAATGCTTATTACCTTGTTTCTTTCTTGGTTTTTAAATTCTTTTCGTTGGGCACCAAAACCCTTGCTTGTTAAATGAGAATTGCTGTTTTACTGTTGCTGTTTGCAGTGATATGTGTAAAGTCCCCAAGGACCAGAGTATTCCTTTTTTTCACTCTAGTATTCCTTCTTTTACTCCTTATTTCTCGTGGTCTTTTTTTATGACCAGAAGATTTTCCAAAGTGGGTGGGGGAAATGTTGATCTGATTTCTACCACTGTGGCATATGTATGTTTCATCAACAAAGAGGCTCTGTGTGTCTAGGTGTGGTGTGTGCTGATCCATGTAAAGGAGCTCTGTTACGCTACTTGAAAGGGCTCCATTTTGTCTTGGATACCCCAAATAGCCCTAGTGTACAAAACTCATGCCTTTAAATATAATGAAGAGTCCTGTAACATCGTTTTTTTAAACTAAAGTTTTGCCTCTTAACTTTTAATTTAAAACAGTTTGGGGTATAATGCGGGAATGAGATTACTTGGATTAAATTAAAAACCTGTAAATTAGAGTGAATACAGCCTATATTTAGAAAAATGGCACAAATGAGTTACTTTGAAAGGTATGAGGAAATGTCTGAATTCTATGGTATTTTATTTGTTTCTGATAATTTAATTTATGCTAAAATGCTTGAAATCATGAAATTATTCAATTGACTTCAGCTTTATGACTTTCTCTTTTACAGGTCTATACAGGAAAATGGAGAACAGAAAATTGAAAATAAGATAGAAGAGGTTAGTTTACTTTCCTTATTCCTCTGGTCATAGAAATATAGATTTATTTTAGCTGAAAAGAAAGTCAAAGGTCATCTAATGCCACTGTTTCATTTTATCAATGAGGAAGTTGCAGCCAAGAGAGGTTAAAAGACTTGTTTGAAGTTACACAGGAAGTAAGTGATGGACTCTGAATATGAATCAAAATCCTGAGATTCCAAGTGTTAGCTTCTTGTTTCTGTTTGGGAGCCTGCCCCAATATCTTCATTGTGATGGGACCTGGTGACCCATGCCATTTAGTGCGTGTATGTGTGTTTTTTGTTCCTTCTGACATAGTTTGAAAAGGCTGGAATAGCTAATTGGATGGGAGTGATCTTTCTAGTTCTTACTGTTACCCTACAAATGACAGCTCTACTTTAGCTTTTTAGAAAAAGTACAAGTTTTAAGATAATTTTATTCTGGTCTAGTGATGGGAGTTCTGGGTTCAAATTACCACTCAGTGTAATCCTTCCCAGGCAACAAATGGAAGAAATTAAGGGAGGAGGAGGAGGAGGAGAAGGAGAGACAGACAAGACAGATATATAGATAGGTAAAGGACAAGCGGGGAGGAGGAAAGGAAGAGAGGGAGGAGAGAACACAAGACTATGTGGCAAGCTGAGGATTGAGCTTCATCTCGAGAGGAACTTTTTGAGGATTTTCAGTTTAAAAAAAAATCACTTTGTTACATTTTTTAAAAGTGTTTTAAAAATACCTAGAATTCTCTCCCATAATTCCTTCACCCCAAGTTGGGTAGATATACACCATTTTTTAAAAAGTTTGGTTTTCAGCTCAAGTGAAAGAAAAGAATTATAAGCACAAAACATCATTTTTGGAAGATCATAGATTGTGCTGACTCACCCCAAGATTTTATGCTTAGCAACATGTATGAACATGCTGAAGGAACAACTTCTCAGTTACTCAAACAAAATCAGTTTCATAAAGAAAAATGTTATCTGTAAGCCAGACTAGGAAAAACTGCTTTGTTAAGAAAAGGACATGGCTGGTGCACATCTGGTTGGCTCTGAACCTGAAAGTGCCCATCCTGGTGTTGGGTAGATCCAGATATTATCTCCACCTAAAGCGCTAGGTAGGCATCTCAAGAAATAGGAACACCATATGCCTGCCCCTAATTGTTTAGAGGAACAGCTGAATCCAAGTTGTACATTTAGATTCCAGTCTGAAATGAACGGTGGAAAATAATGTTAAACTTCTGTGTTATGTCTACAAGACATTATGCTTACTTGTAAAAGAACAGTTTGTGTTTCGAGGGTGGGGAGAGAGAGGTCTTGAGTTCTTTAAAATTTGTTTCTGTCATTGTTGTAGGCTGTTGCTCCATTAAGAGAGAAAATCAGAGACTTGGAGAAAAGGTAGGTCTACTTCTATAGAATAACTTTAAGAAAACAGAATTGTGACTTGGTAGTATTGGGTATGTTTCAAGTGTACAATTATGAGGAAAATATGTAGTATAAACTCATAAATTAGTATTTCTTAAATTAATATGTATAAACAAATCAGTTGAGTAAGTCTTTCTTTGTGTTTGTGTCTATGTGCGTGTTCTATGTATAGTTCTGTTTATCTAGATATTTCCCTTTTCCAAGGAAAAATGAAAAAAAAAAGATTAATGATTTGCTGAAAGAACTAACTTGCTAGGCTGTCTATGTGTGTGTTGGGATAGTGGAAGGGAGAGGGATAATAATAGTATGGGAAAAGGTAATTTTTTTACAGCAAGTTCCCTTTGAATTAATGAAATCACAGGTCTTGTCCAAAATAATTGCATTTATTTTTGTGGATATGAGCATATATTTTTGTGTATGTTTAAGCACACACACATATATAGATATATTTTACACATTCTCTCTCATAAACAAACACACACAGTGCTATAGCTTATAAAGAACAAAATGGACATTGTTTCTGTTTACACCCTGTCATAAGAGTTTTTCCTTTGTCAGTTATTAGTAAGTGATCTTTCATGAAAACGTTTATTTTAAAATATTATAGTGATATATATTCAGTAAAAAATTCTAGTCTTCCTGGCTGCTTTCATTCTTCACTTCGTGACCACACACATCAGTTGCTTTTCTCTAAAGAACTTGGCCCCTGTTTCTGTACCCACTTTATAACAACAGTCTCCAGGACTGGAGTTAGTGGCTATTGCCTGCTGAATCAGAACCTTGAGCCAGAATATCACATTTACCGATTAACCTCAAATCTTTACTTATTAGTGGAGATCTTTCATTGCCCAGTTGTCTGTCTGAGTGAGCAAAATTCTCAGATGGGTAAGGATTGTGACAAGCTGAGATTGATATTCATCTTGATTCATTCATTTAATAATTAAAAATAAATCATTAGGTCTCTCGATCAATCACTTTGTGCCAGACTGTTCTCAGTACTGAGAATATAAAGAATGGGGGGTAAAAATGGTCTCTTCTCAAAGGTCATGAAAATAATCACATAAGTGATCTAGAGAGGCTTACTTGGAGCTAATTTAGAGGGAAGACACTGTCACTGGGGAGATCTTTGGGAAAAAAGGAGGATTTGAAACAAGACTTGAAGGAAGCCAGGTGGTATGAGGAACAGCCAGGGCAGGACAGGGAATGTCTGGAAGGAATGTCATGGACAACAAAGAGCTAGGAGGCCACTAGATTCTAGATAAAAGAGCAGAAAGATAGGAAGGGAGGGGCCAGGTTGTGACAAGCTTTGCCTTTCTAAACAGGGGATTTCACCTTTGGTTTATCAAATTGGGTAGGTGACAAGGTCAGATCTGCAATTTGAGAACATCTACAGACATCTGAATGGAGGGTAGCCTGGATTGAGGGAAGACCTGAAAGAAAGAGACCATCAAGAAAGCTCTTGGTGTTGGTATGAGTTGATATGGGGCAAGTAGGTAGTTTAGTGGATAGAGCACCAGACTGCAGTCACGTAAGACTCGAGTTCAAATGCATCCTCACATACATACTAGTTGCCTGATTTTGGACAAGTCACTTAACCATATTTAACTCAAGTTTCCTTATCTGTAAAATGAGCTGGAGAAGCAAATGGCAAACCACTCTAGTATCTTTGACAAGAAAACCTCATATGGGATCATAATGAGTAGGACACAAGTGAAATGACTGATCAATAAAAAACCTAAGGGTCTACATCGGAGTAATGGCCATGTCAGAAAAGAGAATGAGATATATTCAAAAGATGTTGAGTAGGTGGAATCCACAGGTCTTTGCAACAAACTGGATATGGGGTGGGTGTTGTTAGAGAAAGGAGTTGAGGATGGCGCCTGGGTTGTGAGCCTGGGTAACTGGTCACTGAGTCCTTAATAGGAAGGGGGAAGTTTTAAAGAGGGGAGGATTTGGGGGAGGCAGGGAAGATAAGGAATGCTGTTTTGGAAATGTGTTGGAATATTTATAGGACATTGTGTTTTTGAGATGTCCAGTTGGAGAAGTTAGTGCCAGATAAATAGAACTGAGAATCAATGCCTTAGGGAACTAATTGAATTCATGGAAGCTGATGAAATCAGCTAATATATCAGATAATATAGAGGGAGAAGAGCCAGTCTATAAAGAAGCAGGACAGAGCCTTGAGGGACACTCCAGGTAAAGAAGATGAGATCCAGCAGAGGGGGCTCACACAAATCTGGAGAAGATGGGATGGAATACTACTTGACATTTGTAAAGCACTTTTAAGATTTTCAGAGCATCTTACAGATATTGATATTCCCATTTTACATGAAGGAGGCAGAGCGAGATGAAGTCCTTTGCCTATGGCCACACAGTTTGTATGTGAACAAGACTGGATTTTAATTCAGGTTGTCCCAACTCTTCCAGCAATCAATCTACTGCACACCCAGCTGCCTATAATGAGATGGAATGGGATACATACAAGCAATTAGAGGAGGTAGCCTTGGCAAAGAGAAGAGACACTTCTTTATGTAAGACAAGATCTGAGTTAGAGGAGAAGAGGGAATTCTTGGGGAAGTTTCCTTTTTTTTTTTAAAGTAAAATGTATGAATTAAGTTCTCATTTGAGGGGGGAGGAGGAATGAGAAGGTATGGGAAAGCTAGTGCTGTGAATGGGTCTGTGAATTGATTAGGGAGGTGTAAAAGGATTGTCTTGCTGCAGTGAGATCCCATTGGAGATTATGTAACACAAATTTTTAGTGGAATCAACACAGTTTGATGATTTTCTCGAACTTCATTTAACTGCAAGTGCCTAGAAGTGAAGGCAGCGTATGATTCAAGAAATCCAAAGCTGGGGCTCAGCAAGACATGACATACAATAGAATAAGGGGAGCAGGGGACTTTGGGGTAGCTTGTGGTCTGTGGAAGCATCTTCATGGTGTCTTCTCCAAACAGTTCACTTTCTGGATTCAGTGAGGTAGCATGTTTCTTAACCTAAAATTACTCTCAAAAGGAATTTACACTTTGCAATTTAGAATAACAATTTTACAATAGGAGATAAGACGTGGAACTAAAACCAGCTGAAATGATCAAATGTCAGCTGGAAAAGACCGCAGAAGTCATCTAGTTCGATTTCCTTTATTTCATAGTTGAGGAAACAGACCCAAAGAGGTTAAGAGTATTCAAGGTTACCGATTATTTAGTAGCAGAGGAGTGTCTAAAAGGGGCTGCTAGACCTGGAGACAGGTTCCTATGTGACACTTCTTAGCTGTGTGACCCTGGACAAGTCACTTGATTCCCCAATGTTCAGCCCTTCCCACTGTTCTGCCTTATGACCAAAGTTAGAGGTTTAAAGAAGGAACTGGGTTTGGAATTGAAGTCTCTTCTTTCACAGTTATGTTCCCATCCATAACCACTATTCTTTACACTCACTGGGAAGGATGCTGGGGATTACTCCTGAGTGGTCTCATCAAAGGCCAGTACTGTATCCCTGGCATTCACCTCAATTTCTGTTTACCTTCCTAGTTTCTACAGACAAAATCCATAATGCAAACATTACAAAGAGGTTTTTGTTTAACAAAGTTATTTCCATGGTTTGGCAGAGCCTGGTTTGCCAAGATTCCACATGGGAAAAGGAATCTAGCCAAGCCTGGTGCCTCCTTCTCTCTCAGATGATTAAGTCAATTCATTCATTCAGTAAATATTTACTGAACTACTATGTGGCAAGGACTATGCTGGGGGGGGGGGGGGTGCAGTTGGAAGATAGAGAGATGAGCCAGACATTGTCTGTGGCCTCCAAAAGAAAAGTTCACTCTAGGAGTAATCTGAGATATATACAATTAAGTATAATTCACGTTTCTTTAGAATTTGGCAAATTGAGAGTAACAATCAGTTATTGATTAGATCACGTCTGAATAGGAGGCATGATGTGTATCACAAAGAACACCAGACCAATATTCTCATCCTTACTGCACCCTAGCAGCCCTCAGTGACCTTTGGCTTATCCTTTCATATCCTTTATCATTCTGTCATGGAAGTAATATTCTTTTCTTACAGCGAGGTGGCACAGCAAATAGTACTGGGCTCAGAGGTAGGAAGACTCCTCTTCCTGACTTCAAATTTGATTCCAGATTGTGATCCTGGGCAAGTCATGTAACCCTGTTTGCCTCCGTTTCCTCCTTTATAAAATGAGCTGGAGAAGCAAATGGCAAACCCCTTTAGGGCTTCTGCAAAGAAAACCCCAAGTGGGGTCATGAAGAGTCAGACACAAACGAAAACCAGCTCAACCACAACTTATCTGTTCATCTCAGAGTTTTTAAGAGATTCCAAAAGCATGTTAGACCTGGATCAAACCCATTTAATTCAGACTCATTTTATAGAAGACAACCCGGAGGCCCAGAGAGGTCACTGAAGAAATTAGTGGTAGAACTGCAAGTTTCTCAAAAATTGCCAAGCACTTCACAGATTATTGCTATTACAACAGATTATTTTATACAACAGAAGCCACCTTCTATATGATAATACTAACATGTGGCATTTTTGTATTGTTTTAGTACTTTACTTTGAACTCTGGGAGGTAAATGCTATTTTTATCCCCATTTTTTACAGATGAGGAAACTGAGGCTGAGAGGTTAGGTGACTTATTTCAGGAACATACAACTATTAAGTGTCAGAGGAGGGATTTGAAGTCAGGTCCAGAAATCCATCTATTGTAACACTTAGCTGCTGATAATAGCTACTTTTCCTGATAGCCTTCAACTGCTAGTGCCCACCCCCTCAAACTACTTTATTTAAGGTACTTTGTATGTGTATTTATATTATATACATATTAACATAACATATTGTGAATAATATATAATAAATATAATACTACTACTTTATTATTACTACTTAACTATTGTATTTAATTTCCTTGTACTTATATTTATTCTATAAATACATTTATAGAAGTCTTTGTTGTCTTCCCCTTTTAGAAGATAAACTCCTTGAAAGTAGAGATTATTTTATTCTTTGTATTTGTATCCCTAGAGACTAGCACAGTAGCATGACACATAGACGTCACTTAAGATTGATGATTGCACAGTCCCTTGTGGTATGATGAATAATTGACATTTTGTTTATTAACTGTGTGATCCTGGACAAATCATTGAACCTGAAATAGTCAATGAGCATTTATTAAATACCTACTGTGTGCCTGGGCACTGTGCTAGGCTCTGGTTACTAAGAAGAGAAAAATAAAGTCCTTGCCTTTTAGCAGTTCACAAACTAATTGGGGAGACAGTCTGCCAACAACTATATACAAACAGGATAAATTGGTGGTGATCAACAAAGGGTAGGTAGTAGAATTAGAGAGGGTTCTAGTAGAAGTTGGATAGAATTTTAGCTGGACTTTGAAGGAAGCCAGGGAGGGTAGGAGGGTAGGAGGCACAGAGATGAGAAGGGAGAAAATTCCAAACATGGGGGACAGTTTATGAAAATGCTCAGAGTAGGGAGATATTGTCATGAGTGAGGCCAGTGTCATCAAATAGTCTAGTACTTGGAATGGGTAGAAAGGTACAACAGAAGTAAGAAAGAGCCAGATTGCAAGAAGGATTTTAAAATCCAAAGAAAGAATGTGATATTTCATAACGGAAATTTATAAACATTTGTTAAGTGCCTTCTATGTGTGCTAAGGGCTGTGTGTGCTTTGACTGTGCTAAGTGCTAGGGATTCAAAAAGAAGGAAAAGACAGTTCCTGCCCTCAAAGAGTGTATAGTCTAATGGTGAAAAACATCCAAATAAATGTATACAGAATGAATAGGAAATACTAGAAGGAGGGCCCTGGGATTTAGAGGAGTTGGGGAAGGTGGGATTTTAGTTGGAACTTAGAGGAGGCTAGGGAGGTTAGTAGTTGAGTAATTGGGAATTTATTAAATGGTAAATGGGGATGATATGTTCAGATCTATGCTTTAGGAAAATAAATTTGACAACTAAGTGGAGGCTGGACTAAAGGTAAAGAGAGATAAAAGGCTGTTGTAGTAACTCAGATACAAGGCAATAAAGCCACGCACAGGATGCTGGCAAGATCGGAGGAGAAAAGAGAGAATATTATTTACAAGATGTTAGGAGGAACATCATGGAACCGGGAGTTGATACTTGATTACAGATTGGATATTTGGGATTGTGTGAGGGGCGAATTAAAGAGTGAGAAGTCAAGAGTGACATCTGGATTGGAGAAAATGGGTTTTAGGTACTTTGTCAACCTTTATCATGATACTTGCTTTGATCTTGACCTGTGGTGGCATTGATATAGGAAATAAAGAATGAGGAAATTTCACTGCAACTTAAGAGTTTTAGAGTTCTGCATTTGCCACTGAGATGTTAAATGACTTGGCCAAATTCAACCCCCCAATAGGTGTCCTGTATTCCTCACTGACTGACTGCTTCTCTATTCTTCTTCTTCTTCAACATCACCAGTAATTTTTCTACTCCAGGGATTAGAATTAATGCTCTTCAATTTATTAACCTGCCATGATGCCTCTCTGTTATCATCATCATCATCATCATTGTCATAATGATCATCATCATCATCATCATCATCATCATCATCATCATCATCATCATCATCTTGGGTTGGGGGTTGGATTCTGGATTCTGCTACTTAATTCCCTGTCTGATATGTTGGACACATCCTTTTTCCTCTATGAACTATGAGGTTAGGACTAAATGATCTATCATATTCTTTCTAAATCTAGATCCTATGAGATGGTCCGATGGAAATAGCTGAGCTAAAGAGTCAGTGAATTTTTTACAGTTCTTTAGTTTTATTTCAAGTAGAAGTTATCCTTAAAGCATCCTTTACTTACTCCCCTATTGCTACAGATGCCATATTGGAAAGTGGTGGCCTGGAGACATTATTCTGGTTTAGAAAGTTAAGTTGGGCTAAGTAAATGGATGCAAATAGTTTTGATTCTCTCCTTTTTTTTTTTTGCCTGTAATTAAATCTGGCAGATTGACAATTTAATCTCTCCCTATAGCAAAAGTAATCCATTTTATTCTTATTTAAGGATAGTAGTTCAGGTATTATTGTTGGGAATTTTCCTGTCATGGTCCCATATAGTTATTGAAACTGGAATCATTTTGACCTGAATTGAAGATTAAGGTGCTTTGGATAGAAAGGACCTACATATTCAGAGAGAGTTTGCTTTACTGTGTGAACAAGGTCAGTGAGTGGTAGCTCACGTTTTATTGCTTGTAATGAGGAAGACTGGGCAAAACAAACCAAAAAAGCCCAGAATGAGATTTCCTTTGACAGGGAATATATAGCTAAAAAAATAAATCTGGCCATCTGTGCTTCTTGTGTTCTTGGCTGGAAATTCCTTTAAGTTTGCTTAACGATGAGCAGACAAACTGGTCATATATCTGTCTCACTTTATTGACATGAAAAAAATATTGCAAATATGAGAAATGGAAGATTTCCTTCTTTGATGATGATCGATGTATTGTTGAAGCCACAAAGACATGTAAGTTTACATATGTAACCTGTAAGGATCTATCTTAAACTCATTGATGACTAGATGGGGGGAGGTACTTCTGAAGACAGGAAGCAGATTTATTTGATAGATGTTATATAACATTTATTTTTCAGGTTCACTGAATAGTTTGGGAGGGGGTATATGTGTGTATGCTCAACTAATGTGATGGAAAAGGTAGTTGATGGATTTTGTGACCAAGATCTTCCCTTTATTATTTCCCTTGCCCTAGAATCATGGGAATATTTTGGCATTAGATACATGAAACTATAGTTGGAAGATATATTTGACTATTTGGCTTCTATGTTTATTAACAACAAAAAAGTAATAACCACTTTTTAGAATTTGCCTGTTCATAGGGTCACATGCTAGTTGGTGTCTGAGGCCAGATTTGACCTCAGGAAGATGAGTCTTTGGGCTTTGACTTTTAAGTTTAATTATAGTTACACTGAAGTGTTTCAATTCTTCTATATTTAAAAGAAATGTTGTACATGCTTACTTTTTGATGATTTAATTAATGTTTGAAATTTCCAGGCAGAAAACAGTAAATTAGAATAGCTTAAAATTATTTTTAAAATATTTTGTTTATTTTAAAACCCTTCTGCCTTAGAATCCATACCAAGTATTGATTTCAAGGCAGATGAGCAGTAAAGACTGGCACTTGGAGTTAAGTGATTTGCCCAGAGTCACACATCTAGAAAGTGTCTGAGGTCAGATTTGAATTATACTTTCTGTCTCTAGGCCTGGCTCTCTGTCCACTAAGCCACCAAGCTGCACCCCCTTTTTAAAAGAAACAACAATGAAATAAGGAGATGATGAAAACAGAAACATACCACCCTAGCAATACTTCCCTAGTTCTGAAAAAGCTGAACCAAAAGATTATTAGATCATATCAAGACTGTTGACAGGATATACTTGGCTTTCTGCCCTTGTCTAGGTACTCTTTGCCATCATATTCCAAATGCTTATCTTCCCCATGACCTCTTTTTTTTTTTTTGGAGATTCAATTCTGTACCCCCAACTGCTTATTCTGAACGTACCATTTTCTTCTGCAAATTCTGTGACTTCAAACTTCACATTTCTGAAACTCAAGTCTTGTTTTCCTCCCAGTGTCAGTTCCTTTTCCCAGCTTTAATTTTTTTTTGATGTTGCCATCATTCTGCTAATTATCCAGGATCTAAATATAGTTATCTTTGCCTCTTTCCTGATTTGCCATGTGTCTTTCCTCCCTCTTCTGGCCAATATAACCTAAATCCTATCAACTTTTCATCTTTTTCTTTTTTTAAGTGTCACACAACCATCCTTTATAATCTCACTGATTCCACTCAATTTGGCCTCAGCCATCATGATAGTTTCCTAAATGGTTTCACTGTTTTTGTGGAAATTGGCCTAGTACATTGGGAAAAGGATGAGAATTAGTTGACAGATATTTCTTTTACTTATTGACTCCCATAAAATTCTTTAGCATCCCTGAACCTCAGTTTTCTCATTTGTAAAATTTGGGACTCACTGATATTCGTTTGAAATTGAGGATCTTGGTTCCGGTCCAAATTCTGTCATTACTTCTATGATTTTAGACAAGTCACCCCTCTAGGTTTCAGTTTATTTATCTGTAAATATTAAAGATAGTGAGATTGGGCTTGGTGACCCTTAAAGCAGTGGTGTCAAATTCAAATAGAAACAGGAGGTCACTTAACCTAATGTTTTAATGGCCTAGATAAAATAAAGTAATTGTATTGTTTCTATCCACTTTCCAGTCATTTCTGTGAAATTATGAGAATCTCTTCAGGCCTTATAATGACTTAGAAAACTGAACATATTTATATACATATTTTTTCATTAATATAGCAACAATTAAATTTGGGTAGGAGCTACATTTTAATGTGATTGGACTTGTACTTAGGAATGTTGCCACACATTTGACACCTTTGCCCTAAAGTCTCTTTTAACTCCAAATCTATGATCTTGGTGATGTAGAGGGTAGAGCACTAGGCCTGGAGTCAGAAAGACTCATCATTCTGAGTTCAAATCTGGCCTCATACACTTCCTGGGTGTGTGATTCTGGGCAAGTCACCTAATTCTGTCTCAATTTCCTCATGTGTAAAATGAGCTGGAGAAGGGAATGGCAAACCATTTTAGTGTCTTTGCCAAGAAAACCCCAAATAGGGTCATGACAAGTTATACATGAGTGAAAATCAGCTAAACGACTATAATCTTGGTTTCTCCCCCTTCAGCACACCTTGTGTGGTGATACTGTATTAATCTAACTAAAACTCTATTTTGATTATTCCTTTGCTCAAAAATCCTTAAGTGGTTTCCCTTCAGAATAAAATTTAGACTGTAGTTTAGTTTTCAGCTCCACAATATAGGCTCAACCTACATTTCAAGACTTTTTTTTTTTCCTATTCATTTATATGGAGTTAGAGAATTGGGATCAATACCACCTCTGGAGTTCATTAGTCATATGACTTTGGACATGTCATTTAACTTCTTGGCAGGTTTCCTCATCTATATAACGTAACGATAATAATAGCACCTTTTCCATAGCCTGGTTTTGAGGATCAATTGAGATAAAGAACCTATAAATTTTAAAGTACGATATAGATGTGAGCTGCTGTTTTTATTATAATTGTTCATTGTTGCTCTTGTCGTCTTCATCATCCTCATCCTCATCATCTGAACCCTCTACTCTTACCAAACTAGTCTATTTACTTTCTTTAGAATATGTCTGTATCTTACCTGCATGCCTCAGCTCAAAATGTTCCTCCAAATTTTCCTTTTAAAACTGCATTCATCTTTCATTGCCCTCCCTAATCTTATTTGTTCTTAGGATAGAAGGATCTTTTGAAGAATCTTGAATTTCTTTCACCCAGCCACAACTCTTGCTGTTTATAGTTTTTACTTGACTGTAGGAGGCCAAAGGGATCTCTCTCCTGAAGTTTTTTCCCTTTCCTTATCGTTTGGCTGCTTACATTGCAATACTCTATTGTTAATTAATTCAGCCTATTAATTTGTCTTATCTCCCCACCTGGTTTGTGAACCTGATTTCTTAAACTTCTTTGTAGCACAAATAACACAGAACTCTCTAAAGACTTGAAACATAGATGCCCCCTTGATACTTTCTAGATTCGTCACCTAGTTATGTATACTTCAGGGATCATTTCTATAGTGAATGACTAAAAAAGCATGGAACTCAAGTGACTGCTTGGTTAGCAACTCAGTATTCTCTTAATTTTTGATTTCCACTAGGCTAGGCACTGTACTGAAAATCAAGGGAACTGTTTTTTTCATTCTGATATTCTCTTTTAGTTTTCATCACTTTGCTTTCTCTCGGTTCTGTTTGCTTGTCTTACTCTTCACACAGTCTGCTTTGAGAGATCATTACTTTCTTGTCCTAAAAGTAGGTGTTTCTCAAAGCTCAATATCGGACCCTCTTCAGACACATACACATATGTGCATATATTATACACATACGTATCTGTATGTGCCGATATTCAGAGATAAATTATTAAATATGGGGAAGTGAGAAGGAGAAAAGAGGAAGGAAGGACCTAGGTGTATGTTTGCATGTATCTCCTTTAGTGCTCTCATTAGTTCTCACCAATTTAATTCATATCTGATAGATGACTTCCAAATTTGTGTATTTATACCAAAAAAAATGGCATCTGTATTATAGCGTCACATCACCAACTGCCTGAGTGGCATCTTTCCCTGAATGACTCGTAGGCATTACACAGTTAAGATGTCCAACATGGAACTCATCATCTTTCCTCAAATCTCCATCTCTCTTCAGACTTTCTGTTGAGGACAAAAACCATCTTCCCAATCATCCAACCTCACAAACATGAAGTTATCCTTGACTTTTATCTTCTCCATCCATCCTATCCAATTAGTAGCCGCGTCTTATTGATTCTACCTTCACAATATATTCCTTCTTATTCTCTTCTCTCTCTCATATACTTGGCCTAATTGATTCATGTCCAAATTATTGCTATAGCCTGTTAACTCATCAGCTGCCTTCCTGGCTACTCTCTTTATCTCTCTTCCATCTAGCTGCCAAATTGATGTAACTAAACCACAGATTTGTCTGGGTCATTCTCCTTACTCAAATTTTCAGAACCTCCCTTTTGCCTTAGGATAAACTGCAAATACCACAGCCTGGAGTTTAATGCCTTCCACAATATGGCTCTCTCCAGATATAGGCTATTCCTATTTCTAGTTCCTTCTTCTTATACTCTGTTTTTGTCAAAAATATACTGCTAGCTGGCTCCTGTCTGTAGCATTCTGTATCCCACAGAATTCCTCCATTCTTCACCTTTTCCTTGCTTCCTTCAAGGCAAAGCTTTGTAGTAGGTGCTACCTGTTGCATTCATGAGACCTTTCTTTATCATTTCCATTATTAGCTCAGTGCCTGGCACATTCTAGACACTTAATCAACATTTTTTAATAGGTGATTGATTATAAGTACTCTTTTTTTTAAGCTCTTACCTTTTTCCTTATAATTGATAGTATCATTTCTACAGTAAAAGAACACTAAGGGCTAGGCAATGAGATTTAAGTAATGTGATCAGGGTCACACAACTAAAAAATATCTGAGGCCAGATTTGAACCCAGGACTTCCCAACTCCAGGCCTGGCAATCTATCCACTGTGTTACTATCTGCCTTTTAAAAATTACTTCTTGAACGTGCACATTTTTTTCCAATAGACTTCCCAAAAGTTCATTGTAGACAGGGAGTATTTTATCTTTGCCTTTGTATCCCCAGTACTTATGATCATATCTGGCACTTAAATGAATGTTTCTTAAATTGAATCTAATCTTTTATATTTTAAAAAGAGAAATACATAAAATTTCAATTCCCTCTAATTCATTCCATTCTGTTTTTCAGAGACTACTCTTTGAACAAGGGTTTTCATTATTCTGGTCTATGCTATTTTATTGCTTTTCCTTTTTCACTTCCGGTTTTTTTCCTCCAGAAATCTAACTTCATCCATTTCATTTTAAAAAATTTCTTGCTTCATTCTTTCTATCCACTCATATAATCCACGTGGCCAAGCTATTTCTTTTTGAGGCTCTATTTGGACTTGTTTTGGGATTACTTTCTTCTGAATTTATTGCTTGGATTTTCTTAGCTGTTATCATTTCTTTATTGCAGTCATGTGTTTTTTCCTTCTTACTCCAATTTCTAATTTCAGTTCTTAAATTTTGCATTTTATACTTTGGATGGTTCAGACCTGGTTTAGTCTCTTCATCTCAGGAGCCAGGATGCTGCTACCACTGTAACTAGTGGGGCTTCTGTCTCCATTTCCTAGTAGTAGTGGTTCCCTGAGAGTTCTAACTTGGGCCACTGTCGCTTTTTATTTTATTTTTTTTCCCTTAAACCCTTACCTTCCATCTTTGAGTCAATAGTATGCATTGGTTCCAAGGCAGAAGAGCAGTAAGGGCTAGGAAATGAGTATTAAGTGACTTGTTCAGGGTCACACAATCCTGCACTTTTCATTTCTGTCCCTTGCTCTCAAACCACTAAGCCACCTAGCTGCTCTCACTGGCTTTCTTTCTTAAACAATCCCCAGTTAGGAGTCAGTTCTCATACCTGGCAGGCCCCATTTGGATGTTGGAAATCATGTTGTTCTCTCTCCCTTCTCCTCAATCCTTCCTTCCACTTTCAGGCACTGGAGGTGTCCCTGCCTCTCCCTATGCCTCCATGTGCCCCCAGCCATATATAGTAAAGTCCTGTCTCCCATCTCAGGGACCTCTTGTAAAAATTAAATTTATATCTCAAATAATAAAAATGTTGTATTTTGTGAGATTTATTAAATGATCATTAGAAATCAAGGAATGAAGAAGATACAAATTAAAACCATGTACCCATGGTTGGTTAGCCATTTTCAAAATCCCCACTCGCCACCATCATTGCTGATTGCTGTATCATGCCCAAAAGGAGGACGTGGGAGGAGTTACCGCCAGCTATATACCAATAACATGATCCTGCCAATGTGGAGATGCAAGAGAGATTATAGGGAATTTGGGGAAATACTAAGGACTTTTGGGGAATGAAGTCAAAGGTTCAAAAATCTCCATTTATACATCTCCCCCTGAGAGCTGAGGAAGGCTAGTCTCTCCGATGGGTCTTGTAAACATACCAACTTTGAAATTACAATAATTTGAGGATAAGAGGAAAAGAGAACAAAACCAAGGATTGCTAAGCGCATTGACAAAAAGCCAGTTGGGGGCAGTCCCCTTCGGCATAAGAGTATATATACACAACAAAGGCATTCTAACCCCACACAGTTCAAATCACCATAACCCAAAGTTCACTCTGGATCTCCTGGTGCAGCATGTCTGTGGAGGCATCTTCATGGTACCTTCTCCAAAGAGTTCACTTTCTGGATTTGGCGAGGTAGCATGTTTCTTAAGCTAAAATTACTCTCAAAAAGAATTTAAACTGTGGAATTTAAAATGATAAAATTTATACAAAAAACACAGGGATCACTTAGGGATGCATGGCTGAGTTATGAGGTATATGAATCAATTGTCAAGAGAAAGAAAAAATATTGAAAAAAATCCAAATTAAAAAATAATTTCTGGATGAAATGTAGGCTATCAAAGTCTTATATATGTAAAAATTCTAAGTGAAGGAAAAATAAGTCCATAACAGGTACTTGAATCAGGGCCCAACTAAAGTGATTTCTATCCCACAAGTCCGTAGGACAAAATGTAGTAATATTTCATTTACCCATTTGCAGCCAAGACTATATTTTCTCTCTGTACTATAAGAGAGAAAAAACGACTCATAGGGAAGTATCATTCCCTGGTCTGATTTTACCTTCACTCTCAGGGATAGGGGAGCCAGAACCGCCAATTGTTATGGAACTTTCATATTTTTCACAAGGGGTGTTGGTTGGAGTCCTTCAACCTCCAGTCTCACACTAGGTTCAAGTCCTTGTACTCTTTGGGCAGAATGTCATCAATCCAAGTAGGATTGGTTTGGTCTCTTTGACCTTGTGCTCTTTGGCACCATGCAAGTAGCCTTGTGCTTCTTTGGCACTGTTCAATGGCTCTTTTTGTATTCCCTTTTCCTGGAATCAGACAGAATCATTAAGCAAAGTCCCATAACATTTATCAATAAATAGCAGGTTTCCATATTCGAAAGCTTTTGGGTATTCATTAATAATATAGCAAATATATTTTAAACATATTCCTGCAAATTCAAAAAAAGTTAAAGAATGTGCTTCAAATACAAAAAGAAAAAAACTGAAATAGTATATTGCACATGCAAGAAAAAAACAATAAAAGTTTTAAAAATAAACATATGTAGCTTATAATCAGTGACACAGTGTCAGCCATGTGCGAGTAAAAAATGAATTTCAGAATAAAACAGGGACATAGTAGACAATGTACATTCAAAGAAGTAACAAAGTCCCCCAAATCACAATGGCCCCGTGAGGATTTAAAAAATGGCTAACCAGCCACAGGCACGTGGTCTTTATTTTGTATCTTCTTTATTCCTTGATTTCTAATGATCATTTAATAAACCTAAGAAAATAAAATATTTTTATTATTTGAGATATAAATTTAATTTTTACACTCTGAAAGATTTCTTTGAACATTGCTTCAGTTCTGACAGGCCAGGGCCAGTTTCTGCCTTCAGGCCACCCACTATTCTTGGAGTGTGTGCTGGTTTACTGCTCCTCCCCTTATGCCTTTCCCTAGAGCATTAGTGGCCATCGGGACCATTTATAGTAGCTTATGCTGGCTTGCCTAGCATAATCTTTTTCTCAGAGCTGACAGTATTCGGGCCCATTTACGTACTTGGACATGCTTTGGATTTTTTTGTGCAGTTCTGGTCTAGAAAAAGCACCTTATTTTTTCCCCCTGATTCAGGTATTTGCTAGAATTTACCTGTAGACCTAAACCTTTCATTACGTTTCAGTCACCTTCTTAACCAGAAGCCCTTCAGTTCCCTGTCCTTTAAAAGATAGAAGCAGTTTTCAGGAGGGAAAATGAAGTGAATAGTAAGAGGCTCTAGCTTTTTTTTCCATACATTAACTTAAATCCTAAGATTAGAATACAAAAAGAACAAAGGAGAATGAGATTGAATGGGGAAAAAACTCTACCCTACTTAGACACTTAGATGCTAATCTAGTCCCTTCTACTCTTTTGTAACAGAAAAGTCTTAGGATTCTAGGTGCTGGGGCAGCTAGGTAACACAGACCTGAAGTTAGAAGGACCTAGTTCAAATTTGGCCCCAGACACTTCCTATCTTTGTGACTCTAGATAATCTGGGTGAGTCATTTAACTGTGTTTGCCTAGCCCTTGCCTTTCTGTCTTTGAGTTAATACTAAGAGAGAAAGTAAGGGTTTATTTAAAGAAAAAGAAAAAACACATCAAAACTAGGGTCCCTTCCAATTGAACATGTTATGTTATGGCTCTAGAAAAGTAAAAAAAAATATCATTTATAGACTTTATTCTCAAATGATCACTCTTTACTTCTGTTCATTTAACAAAGTAGTCAAATATCATTTCTCTAGGCTACAATAAATTTATTTATAGAATGACAGTTGGACTCGATGACCCCTAACTTTCCCCACCAGTTCTAAAACTATGATCTGCCCTGGTACTGAAAGTGTTGGTTGTCTTGGGCAATCCTATCCTTTTACTTTCTCTCTTTTCTGGAAAAGGTGTGTAGTCAGCCCATTGCCACAGGCAGCATGTACCCTCATTCCTTCTTCTCTTCATGCATACAGCCAGGGATACTGGGAGCATGCTGCTAAAAAGCCTGTTGTGCATGGAAACACAGTTAAACAAAAGCCCTTCAGAGTGGAACCAGTGTTCCTGGAGGCATTACAGGTCATTAATTTGGAAATAAAATGATTCCTCTCACAAAAGCCCAGGTATTCTGTATGCTGTTTGCCTTTCTATTGCTTTTAAACATCATTAGTGTGTGTATGATATTTCTTGTCTTCTCATTGGATCGGGGAGGGAGTAGAAAGGAGAGAATTAGGTAACGAAAATAATAATTTTTAAAAATAATCATTAGAAGGAGCAACTAGATGGCCCAAGGGATTAAGAGCCAATCCTGAAGATGGGAGATCTTGGGTTCAAATTTGACCTCAGATACCTCCTAGTGCTATGACCCTGGGCAGGTCACTTAACCCCCATTGCCTAGCCCTTACGATTTTTCCGCTGTAGAACCAATACACAGTATTAATTCTGAGATGGAAGGTAAGGATTTTTTCAAAAACAAATAAAGGGGGAAAATCATTATAGGCATTCTCCTAAAATAAGGGAGAAATTATGATTTTTTTTAGTATAATCTGTAAGTAAACATTTATTAAGCTCATTGTGCCTAAGCTCTAGAGATACAAGGAAAGACAAAAAGCATCCCTGTTCTCAAGGTACTCACAGTGTAATGTAGACAACATGAAAACATCTATGTACAAACAAGATATGTGCAGAATAAATTATAAATAATCAACAGGAGAGAAGCAGCTTTAAAGGGGATTAGAAGGTAGGAATCTAACTGGGACTTAAAGGAATCCAGGGAAGCCTGAAGGCAGAGATGAGGGAGAGTTTTCAGGCTCTGAGAAACAGCCAATCAAAAAATCTTTATAACTGGAGATGGAGGGTTATGTGTGAGCAGCAGCAAGGATGCCAGTGTCTCTGGATCATAGATTATTTGGTGGGTAGTAAGGTGTAAGAAAGGTAGGAAGAGCCAAGTTGTGAAGGACTTTAGAAGACAGAAAATTATGTATTTGATTCTGGAGTTAATTTGTAGCCATTGAAATAGAAATAGAAATAGAAACATATATATATATATATATATTGAGCGCAGGACACCCAAATAGAAATGTCTTGGTCAAATATGAAGAAGATATGTGGTCTCTTTGATTTTGGGAGTTCTCTCTAGCAATGCAGTTTATAACCTACTTGTATCTTTCCCATTCTTTCCATTCTGGTCCATGTCTTCCCTTAGGTTCACCATAGGGACTCTACCTCATCCTGTCAACCTTCTTTGGTTTCTTTGGATATTAGGAGGCTACCTGTAGAGCCCTTGTTTCCCTGGTAACATAGTTAAACGCCTATATACCTTCCCATCCTGTATCATTGTGGCCCATGTTCTCCCATAAGGATTCTACTCGACATGCCATTGACCTATGATTTTCCCTCATATTTGGAGCCCTTGTTTCCCTGATGGCATTATGTACTCCTCTTCACCTTCAAGATCCTTATTTGTTATATATTATATCCTGCTCATAAGTCTGACATTCTTCTCCATGATCCTCGTTTTTAATTCCTCAGATTCTGGTTTCTATGATTCATAGCCACAACAGTACTGATATCCCTTTGCTTCTGTAGGAATTTGGGGAACTGTGGAATTCTCCATCATCGATCTAGTCTGTTTTCTTAGTTTTTCTTTTAACTATGAACACAACTTTATAGTGTTTGTATTTTCTGTCCAAGACTCTGTGTGTGAATGAATATGTGTTTGTGTGTATACACAAATTTGATTATGTGTATGTAAGCACACAGACATACACTGAAGGACAAGCCCTGTAGCAAGAGATTCTTAACCCAGGTTTGTAAACCCCTTCCCCCTCATTTTGATAACTATTTAAACCAGCTCTATTGGTTTCCTTCCAAATCCTATGTGTTTTCTTTTATGCATTTAAAAATATTGTTCTGAGATGCAGTTCAGGCTTCTATGATGGGAAAAAAAAAACGGTCAAACTTTGGAACGCATCTCTGGGGCAGCTGAAACTACAGGAAGAGAGGAGCTTCTGTGACTTTCTGACTCCCCATGTGACCTGAATGGTGTCTGGGGAAAAGAGAAAAGATGAAGTTGGGGTTGTTATTTAACAACAAATAAACATGGAGCTTGGAGGAATTACAGGGAGAGAGCTAACATTTAGAAAAATGGAAAGAAATATTTCTTTCAAGTCTTTGTCCTATACAACTTGATGTCTCTCCCTGCTCCAAGAATTGGAAAAAGGATGACTGGCTGTTTTCTCCTGTCGAGGCTTGAACAATGCTTTGGTTTTGCAATTGTTTTAGTATGTAGTTCTCTTGTTGATTACCTTTGCTGTGTATCATGTGTAGGTGGCCAACTTCAGTTGCAGATTAACCCTGTTTAAATTTGTTGCCTCTTGTGTGTGGTAGAGCCCAAAGTCATGCCCCATTTGTTTGTGATCCAGCAACTTAAATAGTATTTATCTTGTGGTTTGAAAGAACTGTAGGTTCATTCCAGGAAGTGCTCTGTGTCAGCCCTCCCATTGCACATTAGGACCAAGGGTGAAAGCAGAACATGATTATCCTGAAGAACTGTTGTTAGTGATTGGTTGCTAGAGTTTGCTAAGTGTGACTCCTAATTCTGTTTTTCCATTCTTTGTGTATCTTCATAATTTGTAGCTTCACCCAGAAGTACCCACCAGTGAAATTTTTATCAGAAAAGGATCGAAAAAGAATTTTGGTAAGTTTGCATATGTTTATTCGTTCACAGTGTTCTTTTTAATGAAGGAACTCCCTTATCCTTTAATCTATGATCCTTGATGACTTGTGAATTATAACCCTTCCCTTTTAGGATACTTGAAATTGAATTTAGTACGAGCTTTGTTTCAGTGTTAGCAATCGTCCAGTTTATAGCAAACATAAGCCATCTTTACATAAAATCCTCGTTCTTCCAACAGACAGATTGGTTGCCTCCTGCCTTTTCTGGTCAAGTCACATAGCCTGGACCCAAAGCAAACTAGACGTTTCTCTTTCAAGTGTTAGCTCTCTAAGAGTGTGTTGAGTCAAAACCTCCCTTTACAACTCACCAAAAATATCTGTGGTCCCATCTGAGCCTGAATGGAGTTACCCATGATGAAATGGCACAGAGCAATTAGTCTGTAGTCTTCTATAGCCATTGGTCTGGATGCTCAGTTTTTCTGATTAATGGCACAATCATGACATCTGATAGTCTTGTGTTAGGTTCTACAGAAAGTACTAATGGTTTTGGGAAAGCCTTTATTTATAAATGGTGTAGCAAAGATCACTGGGTAACGAATGGTAGCAGAATTATTTTACAGAAAACTGTAAGGTAATGAATTCCTATTTCTAGAACAATTGCCTTAGGCTATGTTAACTGTGAGAAAAGATAGAAGTTCATCTGATGGGAGTTCAAGCTCAGTATGATAGTTTAAGCTCTAAGGATCATCGTGACCATTTATAGCGTGACTTACTGTTTCTGAAATGGTTATGCACCTTTAATTTACAAGTTCTTCAGCACCAAAACTTGGGGCCCTTTTAATGGAGGCTATGTTGAAAATTTCATACGGAGAAGTGGTTTAGGAGGATGAGGTTTTAAACCATTTTCTCCTATTGCTGAGCAACCTCACATTTAAATGCCACCTTGAATTTAAGCATTTTAGTTGCTTTTGGCACCCTGAACAAGCATTAGCATTAATGCATTAGCTGGAGTTTGTAAGTGGAAAACACCCAAAGCTGTGTAAACTCATAATCCAATTTTCAGTGTAAAAGATATCAAGCCTTTTCTTGCTGCTACCTTTGGATAATTTTACCAATAAGATTTTTTCCTTATTCATTGTTGACTTCCTTTTCTTGGTGAATTTTTTTCCTCCTCCGGAAGCCCTCAGCTTCTATCTGTATTCCTTTTATTAGGAATGCTTGTTTAATGGGCTGAATATGATAAGAAGAAAATATTCTGGCCACCTAGCTAAGTAACATAAAGCTCTAAATGCTCCTGATAGAGGAGAACTACTCCATTAAAGCAACTCTGGTGGGTTACTGCCAAGGCCAAGGGACCTTTTCACAATTTCATACCACTACTGAAAATAATGAAATGCAGGAGGCAAGCCTGTATAATTCTTAACTACAATTCATGGGTTCAAGTTCTAGGTTGTTTTCCTTGTAGTTTAGATGCAGAGACTATGGTGATGGTGTACTACAAGGCAATTAGGTGATACAGTGGATAGAACACTGGACCTATAATCAGGAAAGTCAGAATTCAAGTCTGACTCTGTACATTCATTAGCAAGTCACTTAACCTCTATCTGCTTCTATTTTCCCCACTGTAAAATGGTCACCATAATAGCACCGGCCTCCCAGAGTTATTTTGAGGATCAAATGAGATTGTATTTCTAAAGTTCTTAGCACAGTGCCTGACACGTGATTAATACATATTCTTTCTTTTCCTTGACCCTTCTCTACAGGGTAAATATCCATTCATTGTCTTGTTTGTGAAAAGAGCCATTTTAAACGACTTTGATCATAGGTTTGGAGTTAGAAGAGACCTTTATGGTCAACTAATCCATTTTAAAGAGGAAGAAGCTAAGGCTGGAGAGAATAATCACACTCACACACACACACACACACACACACACACACACACACACACACACACACACACACACACACACAGAGTTCACATAGGAGAATACTGAAATCCATAGAGACTAATTCAGCTGCCCCCTACCCTTACCAGCCCTGCCCCCTCACTTTAAATAAGACAAAATTGAGGTCTGGAGAAAATAATTGGCCGGCCCAAGAAGTAGGATTTGATTCCAGCTCATCAGACTCCAAATTCTGCACTGTCTTGGATGCACAATTCTTTTAGCATTTTTTGGGGAAGTGTTAGACTTGACAGAATTGAAAAAGGCTCTAGGATCATTTAAATAGAGATAATAATTCCTGTCCTGACTGTCTCACCAGGTGGGTATGAGGATGAAATGAGGTAATAAGTGCAAAAGCACTTTGTGAACTTGGAGAGTGTGAGACAAAAATAGCAATTCTATTCTAAAGGGTAGTGTTTTTTCCTAGTAATAATCACTTTGCCAGTTGTCTTTAAAAAAATAACAACAACAACAAAACCAGTAAAGCTAATTCTGATAAAACATATCGCAGATTGATGGTCATATACTATACCTAGTGGTGGGCAGTGGAAGTAACCCTGCCCCAGAACCCCAGTCACCTGACTTTTAGGTCTTGGTTTCTTCATATGCAGGTCTAGATAATGACACTTTGTGCATCTCTTAATGGTTCACAAAGTGCTTTTATATGCATTACCTCATTTCCTCTTTGTATTATCCTATGAGGTAGTCAGGGAGGAATATTATCTCTGCTTTGATGATCTTATCTCTTTTAACAATATAATTCTATGGTTCTTAAAGGTACCATGAATGCTTTATTAATAGTGACCATATTTAAGCAAATTGAAAGTTAACCTCTCTGGACCTCAGTTTCTCATTCTGTAAAATGCCCCATTTGAATTATCTGTCCTCTAAAACCCTTCATGGCACATGGTGAAATAAACTGTGGGGCAATGTAAAGAGGACTGGATTTGGATTCAGAAGACCTAGATTCAAACCCTGACCCTGTACTATAACTGAGACTTTGGACATGTCACTTAACCTCTTTGAGCCCTAGTTTCCTCATCTATAAAATAAAAGGGCTAGATTAGATGGTCACTAAGACCCTTTGGAACTCTTATCCTTTGATCTCTTTCTTTACTCAAACATTCTATTGTTCTATGATTCTAACACATAAGCAATCAAACTTCCTATCCTTAAGAATGATAATTCTAAATCATTCATAAAATATACATTTATTAAGGCTTAGAAAAATGAATATACTCTGTGTGCCTGCATGAGTCTATGTGCTTTAATAAAACCCTTGCCTTCTGACTCAGAATTGATACTAAGTCTTGCTTCCAAGGTAAAAGAGTAAGGGCTAGGCAGTGGGGGCTAAGTGACTTGCCCAGGGTCACATCACTAGGAAGTGTCAGAGGCTAGCTTTGAACCCTGGACCTCCCTGTCTCTAAACCTGGCTCTCTATCCACGGAGGCAGCTAGGCACCCTAAGCTATGTGTTTTCATAGCTATTAGGTGTGCCTGCTCTTCCTCATCACCATCATGAAATAGCTGACATTTATGTAATGCTTTGAGATTAAATTTTTTTTTCCTTCCAAACAGATGTTAAGTAGGGAATATGACTATCTTTGCCCCCATTTTGCAGAAGAAAGAATTGATACTGCAACATGTAGTTGTAAAGCTAGGAAGTGTCTCAAATCTTCTGACCCCAAGATCAGTGTTCTTTCTTTTATACCAAATTACCTTTTAGCTTTTTTTTTGGGGGGGTGGGGGAGAGGAGGAATAGGGAGAGATGGTGGGGTGGAGAGAGGGATGAGTAGATGAGAAGGGGTGGATATTGCACAGAATAGGAAGGTTGAGATGACCTAGAAATTTTGTCTGGGAATTTTAAAATGGAGTGAATGAAACTAGTGTTCCACAATAGAATGGAAATGAGTAGAACACAGTAATTTTACATTTCTTTTTATGTTGATGCCTATCTTGCCCCTACTTCCCTCCCACACCTCCTCCCCAAGCACACACACACAATATGGTTTTAATAACATCTTTTTATTCAAGTATTTTGAAGGGAATTGACTCTGTGTTTCTGGTGGCTTTTAATTTTAGGAAATGGGTAATTACCGAAGCCCTGTCACAGCACAGTAACTACATAATTATATCACTTTTTAAGCAGCACATAGTTAGATTCTATATAGGATTTACCTTACTGTCAAGATGATAACCAAGAAGCAGTTTTATTTATTTTTTTTAGGTCTTTACCTCATGAATAGTTCTTGTTGTTTGCTTATCAACTTGCTCTTAATTTTTTTTTTCTTTGTGAATTCCTTGAAATGGAAGCCTCTGTTTATGTAGCACAAACATTCAATGACTCATACCATGCCCATTTCTCTGCTTTCTAATGAAAATATTTCTGTTAGGGCTTCTACCTTTAGTATGCCATCCCAACATTACTCAGGCTATGCATGTAAACAGAGTAACTGTCATGATATAATGTTCTATAAGAGAAAGATATTTTTGAATTTGTAACAGTGACCTTCTTGAATTATTACCTGAGTAAAGTCTTTTGGTTGTTTTAGAGATTTTTGAGATATTTATGCTTGCTTGCTCTGGAGTAGAAGTAAAGGTATTACCTGAAATATCTTTACCTCCCATCTTCCCTTTCCACTTCTCCCCCTTCCCATCCCCATCCCATCCCCATCCCCAGCCAACTGCAAAAGCCAGTTTGTGAAATCTGTTTTCATCTGATTTCTTTGGTGTTTTCTGTAAATATTTCATACAAACTGTCCTAATGCAGATAACTGGAGGAGCAGGGTTTGTGGGTTCTCATCTTACTGACAAACTAATGATGGATGGCCATGAGGTTACAGTTGTGGACAACTTCTTTACGGGCAGGAAAAGAAATGTGGAACATTGGATCGGCCATGAAAACTTTGAGCTAATTAACCATGATGTTGTAGAGCCCCTCTACATTGAAGGTGAGTAAACATGTGTCCTATAGTTAGACTTCTGGATAGAGTTTTCTTTTTTTGAAAAATATTTATTGATGTTCCCGTGTGTTCATCCACGCAACCTGTCCTCTTGCTAATTGCTAATAAATGTAAGCAAGTTAAAGTTATACTTATAGTTAATGATGAAGAGGCTATTTTTAAATAGCTCACCACCATATTTTGTGAAAATACATTTCTCAACAGTAGGAATTGTTTCATTCTTTGTGTTAGCATTCTAATCTCCTAGCACAGTGCTTGGCACATAGTAAAAACTTAAAACATTTTTTGATATGGTGTTAATAGAGTAATTATAAAATTATGATGAAATAATTTTTTTTATTTGTGATTATTTAATCAAATAACCGGTAGACTGAAATTTGTAGGTTTGTGTGTCATGTAAGACTTGACTATTGCAACCTATCAATAATGTTTAGAAGAGAATTAAGTATTGAGGTGATTCAGATTATTTGATGTCTCAGCTACTTGTGTGAGTTCTTGTTCCATTTGCTTTGTTTTATGGTCAGTTCATGTGTTATAAATAAGGGGAAAAATGCATTTTTGATTTTTTGATCACTTGAGTGAAAAAGGTGTTTCTCCTCTCTCTCTCTCTCTCTCTCTCTCTCTCTCTCTCTCTCTCTCTCTCTCTCTCTCTCAGCACTTGAAAGAAATTGAGGTTTGGGATATGTCCTAGAGAAGACTTTCAATTTCTTTCAGTAATTGCCAACAAATGATTAGTGTTCTCTGTAGGTTAAGCACAGCCATGGTACAGTGAAATATGTTCATAGTTAACAAAAAGTTAGCGCTTTCAGATTTATTTGACAGCTGGTGGTTTTCTTTTTTTCCTTTCCTTCATTGAGGTGGGAGGGGTTGGAATGATAAAGGAAGAAAATCTTATTCCAAAGAATATGTGTAATTAACAAGATGTTTTTTATAATCCTTTTTTCCCCCTCACAAAAACTAGTGTAAGCATGTTTAAAAACATTCTTCAGCCTTGAAAAGTTTTAGGGATTTTTGTTGATGTTCATAAATTGAATTAATGAGATAGCAATTACAATATTTCATTTTGGCACATCCAAAGCAGAGTACTTGTTTAATTCTTCTGTGAAGATGTCCTTCACCCATGCATGAAGCCCATTTGTAGATGAAAAGATGCCTGGGATTTTAGAGCTCACAGGTTATAACGATGATGTTTCAAAAACAAAGATATTATATAGATTTCTCTTTTTTTTCTTTTGTCTCCTTGTGGTACAAAGGGGCCCATAGCTACACTAAGAATTTGGTGTGGAATCAGAAAAGAAGAAAGATTTAATTAGAACCTTGCTAGGTAGGGAAAAGTTTTGGTGACTGAGTGCAGAATGGTAAATATTTAAAACCATTTGTTTGGGAGTTCAGTGATGCCATTGTCTGACCTATGCTCATTGTTGGGAATTCAAAGATGAAAAAGACATAGCTAGCTCTTCCCCTAAAAATAGTATATAGTACCTCTTTTTAGTTTATAATATAGTAGAGACAAACACAAGAATAATAAAAGTTTGTTTGAAAGAACAGGTAGCTAATAGGTGATAGGAAAGGTTAGGGTCAGTTTTATAAGATATGTGAAAATGAAGAAATTATTTGAAATTAGAGATGGGTCTTGAGGAAAGGGAAAGGTTTTTTACCAAATGGATCGTGGAGGCAGTTTGGAAGGGCTAGCGCAAGGCCACTGCAGGCATGAAGGGATAGCAAAGAAAAATACATACATGAGAGAGTGTAATGAGTTTGAGAATGTTAAATTGTTTGGTTTGTCAGGGATAGACAATAAGTAGAGAGTGATAAAAGTTCAATGGGAAAGTCTACTCGTTCACTCATCTTCAGAATTGATATAAATTAATAATGAGAGAGAATATTAAGATCAAATGGAAGTGTAAATGAGAATACAATGGGAGATGTTGGCCATTAGAATTGTATTTTCTTAGAGAGAGACTGATACATTTAGTCTACAGTAAACTATAGACATTGGACCTAGAGATCATAGAAAGATCAAAATAAAGACATAATGTCCAAATATTTTAAATCTTGTTCTTATCTTTCTCCAAGAAATATTTTTAGAGCTGTCCCAAAATAACCAAAGTAATTCTCTTGAATCTTATTCTATTCCAATGTTGACCAATGAGAGGAATAGGGGTCAATATAAAGAGGAATATTGATGAAAGGCTTGGATTATTAATACCTCAGTATTCAATGTAGGAGGCCAAAAATAAAATTGCCAAGTATACCATAATATAATACTTTAAGAATTTGAGTTGTGCTCTCTCATGAAGTTTGTAGATCTCAAAAAATACAAGATGTGTATTATAAAGGGAGGGGTTAGTTTGATTTTGAGGGGTTCAGTCTTTCAATATTGAGAGGAAAAAGGAGAGAACCTCTCTTCTCAAAGCAGGGTTCGGAGGAGACAGCAGATGTAATGGGTTGGCTCAGAGAGAGGTGAGGGAGTTTGAAGATTTTCCCCCTTCTGCCTTCCCTTCTTATCTAAGGCTGCTCTCCAAGGTTCTCTCTTGTCCCTCTTGTCCCCCCTCCACTACTCAAGACCAAAAGGTCTCCCCTTGATCTGTTCACTCACACTGAGCTTGGGAAACAGATAACTATTTTAATGTCAACTCAATCAAGGTAATACAAAGGAATAACTGGCAGTAAGGAATGGGAAAAGAAAAGTGGGTAAAGGGGGTCCCTATCTCTATCTAAACCCTTTCCCCCACCCTCCTTGTGTTTGGGGGGAACTCAGGCCTTGGCAGCCTGAGCCCCCTGAGAGAATGAATCACCCCTGAGCAACAGGAGATGAGGTAAAGTCTGCTTAGGTTTCTCTTCAGAAAGTCCCTTCAAGTGTTGGGGGGGGGGGGAAGATTTCCAGTCACCAGCAGGTGGTCCATCAGTCCCTTTTGTACTTAATGGGCGTGAAGTAAGTATTAACTGATTTGAAATCAAGCAATGCCAAATACATAGGATAATAGATCAAGAGCTAGAAGGGACCTTGGATGCCATCCAGTCATAAATCTAATGACTTAGCAAAGTATTTCCTTTTTTCTGCCAATAGAAACTTATTTTTTTCCACTACCTTACAAGCTATCAAAGATAGGGACATTCCCTTTTTTTTTTTCTCCAGACTATTGTGGGGCTTTGGGTATTCCAACAATGGAGAGGGGTGTGTGTGTGTGTGTGTGTGTGTGTGTTTTCTCAATTTTTGTACTGGACACTCAGGAATAGTAATTTCTGATGAGGAAACTGCCTACTAATTTAGATGAGCATTCTCTTTCAACACATAGTCTTAAATAGATGTCTGGCATACTGGGAGGTTTAGTGGTTTGTGCAGGGTAACATAGCCAGAATATGTCAGAGGTGGGACTCAAATGTAGATCGTCCTCTCTCTGAGGCTAGCTCTCCAGCCATGAGCAGTTGGTTGTTCAGAGATTAGAATGTTGGGCCTGAAGTTAGGAAGACTTCCTGAGTTCAAATCTACCTCAGACACTTACCAGCTGTGTCACTGGGGAAAAGTTCCTTAAAAAGGAAATGGCAAACCACTTTTGAATCTCTGCCAAGAAAGCCCCAAATGGGGTCATGACTGAAAACGACTGAAAAACAGCTCTATCCCTGATGACACCATGCTGGTTCTTATCTAGGTATGTTCATAGATATGTGTATATTCTTCTGTGGGTGGTACTACTGTATTAGTGGGCTATCTGAGAAGGTGCTGAGTTTGGAGGGTCCCCCTCCTTGTATTTATTTTTAATATAGTACTGCTTGGAGGAAGAGAGGGAGAAAATTTTGATCACATAATTTAGGAAAACTTGAGTGGAAATTTGTTATTATGTGAAATTGGTAAATAAATATAAAAAAGAAAAATATATAGTACTATATTTTACTTTACATTCAGCCATTCATGAATGGAACTTACTGGATGGGGAGAGAATATTATACTGTTCTTGTTTTCTAACTCATTTTCAGGGGGCAAGACATTTCTAATTTTAATTAGCCCTCATGCCATCATTGTGGAAGTAAAGTAGTTTGGATGTCTGACTAGAGCCTTAATGGCCTCTGGCACGGGGGCCAAGTTGAGGCTTTCAGCCGAGAGGAATCAGTGGGGTGTTGCACAAGAGACCATCTATTTTTATGTGTGTCTTCTCCTTGTATGATAGGAAATAAGCCGATTTTACTGTCCTCACATTCTGAACAGTAGCTCTGGTGGGATACTCAGAGAATTTTCCCTTCTAAGTTTTTTGCAGTTTTCCTTCCAGATTTTAATAAAATGCTTTGTTTGCATTGACTTCAGCCAGTATTACAGTGTACTCTATAAGAAACCACAAATAGTCCATATATGGGGAGGCCTTTTCCCCCCAGAATTATTGGCAGTACCTCCACAAGGCATACCTCTCATATCTGTGTGGTCCACACCATCCGTTTTTCCTTGCCTCCTCCCCTTCACTTGCTAACACAAAAGGAACAAAACTCCTGTGTTCTTGTAGTGTTTTCTGAACTATTTTGAGCAGTTCTGTGAAAAGGTAAAAATGAGCATGTCTTTAAGAGGTTAACTAAACTAATTTAAAATTCTTCAGTTTCATTCCCTGAGGGTCATAATTTTGCTAGCTAAAATTACCAGACATTGCGAATGGGCAGTGCTTCCAGAAGGTTCATTTAGCGGTCAGTAGCATTGGAGGGAAGGAAACTTGTAGCAAATGACTGGTACATACCTGTCCATTCCCTTCCACTTCCATCCTTCCCTCCTTCTTGGCCCCATCCCCCCACCATCTACTTCAGGTTCATTTTTCATTTTTATTGCAGGCTGAAATATAAACAGTTGACATGGTATGGAGCTAATTCTAGACTGGCAGAGTTAGCACTGCTGCTTTATTTACATTCCAGTTCATTGTTATTAATATGATTTAGTCCTAACATTGGAGCAGCCTTCCTTGATAATTTAAAGGGTTTTTTTTTCTTTTCTTTTCTCATTTCTCCTCTTCATAATCCCTTAAGAGATTAATTCATCAACCAGAGTTATAATAATGTCCTTTTAAGGACAGGATTTGGGGTAAAACTGCCTCTCCCCCCCCCCCCCCTTTTATCTACAAGGGCAGAGAAATTTACTTTGGAAAAGAAAGGTTGCATATTCATTCACTGAGCTAGGTACTCTAAGGAGAAGAGCAAGATTAGCAATAATTTCCACAATTTCGCAAAAAGCCCATTTCCAGGAATTTACAGGAGACAAAAATCTAAGAAAAGAGGCATCAAAAACAACAAAAAGAGAAAAGAAAAAAAATAGGAAGATATAGTGGAGAAGTGTCAGCGTCAGTGGAAAGAGAAGAGTTTGAAATCAGAAGCATTTTGGGTTCTAGTCCCATATATGGCACTTAGTCATCATATCACTGGAGCAGAAGTCAAATGACTTCTCTGAGCTTCAATTTTCTCATCTGTAAAATAATGATTGCATGGTCATTAGAGATTCGTTGGCCCAACTCCTTCATTTTACAGTTAAAAAAAACTGAGGTGGTGACCAGGCTTAGGTTGCCCAAGGAGCAAACATCTTACCCAGGTTCTCTCACTCCAAAGACAGCCAGTCTTTCCTTCTGTACCACTTTGCTTCTCAATTATAATACTAGTATTTATCTCACAGCATCGTGATGATGATCAAATGAAGTTTTTTAAACTTAATTTTATTAATTAACTTAATTATTATATTATTAAATTATATTTTAAATATTATATCATATTAATAAATATTAACTATTATATTAAATTATAATTAACTTAATTTTAACAAATTTTTTAAATCCTGTTTCAATTCTAAGATCAAGTGAAACAAGACTAAGTGACTTACCCAGGATTACATTGCTAGTAAGTATCTGAGGACAGATTTGAACCCAGGTCCTCCCAGCTTCAGAGCTATAACTCTATCCACTGTACCACCTACCTATCAAAAATCACTTGGCTTTTATTGTTTTTTCAAAAACATTTGTTTCCATGGTACTCTCATTCTTCTTGAATAGGTTGGATAAAAATTGATTTGTTAAGCTTTCTGGAACAGTGCTGTAGGGATGCCTTCTGTGTAGTTAGGGAGTATCAGCAGTGGCTTATCGTTCTGCCTACAACCAAGCTATGAAATAGGGAACTGAGAAATCAGGATGAGAATAGTGTTAGCTGAAAAATTGCCATTCCACAGATGACGCCATAGACTTATTCTGCAAGAAGGCGTATGGTTCGATGGGTCGCCCATGTTCTCCAGGTTGGCTTGTTAATCATTTTCCACCATTGTAATATTTAGGGGAAAGTTTTCTTCCCAGCAGACTTCCCTTGCTGCTTTTCCTTTCTAACTTTGCATGCATTATTCCTTTAAACACGTGAAATGTATTTAATATTCATTCCTAAATCACAGAATCTGTGAGTTGGAAGGGACCTGAGAAGCTATCTACTCTAACACTTACAGGAAAGGAACCTTTACCATTATAATATCTTACAAGAATAGTCCAGCCTCAGTCATTTATACAGAATATCAAGAAACTTTTAGAGTCAGTTCTTATAGGAACAGAAGGAAATTGCTTTGTGTAGGGTGGGAAGAAAGCCAAAGCTGTTAGATCTGCCTTAATTATATATGAAGGTTTATCATTAAGACTCATGGTAGGGGGCTTGGTGGAAGTGGGGGTCAGACTCAGAGATGGGAGGGTCTGGTCTCCAATCTAGTCTCAGATACTTCCTGGCTGTGTGACTCTGAGCAAGATACTTTACACCCATTGCCTAGCACATGCCCTTTTGTCTTAGCATTGTTACTAAGACAGAAAATATGGTTTAAAAAGAAAAAAAAAACACTGGTGGTAATTTTTAGAGGCTTTTGCCAATTCATTCTAAATTGAGAGCACCTGGGAGGCATAACAAGCAAGAATGATGTGGGATATTTACTTGAAACATTGTCAAGGAAACTAATTTTATGATGAAACCCAAATGTTTGCTATTCAAATTTACTTTTAATTATCTATAAAGCTAAGCAAAAGAATGTGTACCTAGGTGGCACAGTGGATAGAGTGCCCACCCTGGGGTTAGGAAGACTTATCATCTTGAATTCAACTCTTACCTCCCCTGGACAAGTCATTTAACCCTGTTTGCCTCTATTTCCTTGCCTGTAAATGAGCTGAAGAAGGAAATGACAAATCACTCCAATATCTTTGCCACTAAAATCCCAAATGGAGTCTCAGAGTCAGAAAAGGCTTTTGGATGAAGCCAGTCTGTTAGAAAATTCACATTGTAAGCCTTCAGATCTAAGCAGAAGTTAAATTCTTCTAAAGAGCTTCTTTCTGTTACTTGTTCTTAAGCTCATGGCCCACCCCCCCTTTTTTTTTACTCAAAAAAAAGTATTATAAAATAAAATATTTTTTACTGAAAAAAGTATTATTCAATTAACTCTATTGGGCTGATTTTTTTTAAAAGTCCCATTTCAAAATATCGTTCTCTGCTTGGGCAGGTCCTGTCTTAACAGTTTGCTTGTGGACTGGCTTCTGGGTTTTTAAATGAGCAAGAATTTCATATGAAAATTGGTTCTGCCCTTTGTTTAGTCTAGAGGGGTAGCTTAAGAGCTCTGTTATATTTCATGGCTCACAGATTTCTAGAGGAGGCGTAAATGGATCCAAACAAAACCTTGGCTGTGCCAATTTGAAATATAGGGAAGCCTTTCTTTGATGTTTAGTTTTTAAAAATATATCCATAAAATCAGCCTTCTCCAGAATCTTTGTCTTCAGCTTTGACTTTTTAACATCCTCTTGATAATTCTAGCCAGCAGAGATAATGATCATATTGGATATACTGACCTTGTAAATTAATTAAATAAAAAAAAAATTTAAAGTGTAGTCCTGTCGATTTTTGTTTTTATTATTATTTTTTAAACCCTTGGCTTCTGCTTTAGAATTAATACTGTATATTGGTTCTGAGGCAGAAGAGTGTTAAAAGCTGGGCAATGGAGTTAAGTGAGCTGCTCGGTGTTACATACATATCTGATACTACATTTAACCCCAGGACCTCCCTTATCTAGGCCTGATTCTCAGTCCACTGAGCCACCTTGCTACTGCCGATTTTTTGTCTTTATAATTACGTCACATTTGAACAGCACATCCCAAACTAATTTGACCATCAAAGAATATTGGGCTCAAAATACATTCATGGTGGTGTGGCATTTTCCTCCCTGTATAATGTTAAGCAACTCATTATACTCACCAGAACTCGTGTTCTCTCAACTATAAAATGTATCAGTTGATGTCCTTTGAGGTACTTTTTGGGTCTAGATCTGCAGTCCTCTAAATAAGAAGACCTGAGACCTCTGACACTCAGAGTGTCAGCTTGGAGAAGTCACTGACCCTGTGTGGGCCTCGGCTTCCTTCTCTAATATAAGGTGGTTGGTTTATGTGACAGCAAACATCCCTTCCAGTTCTAAAGTAGCCTGAGATAAGGGATCCTATAAAGTTGGTGTGTAGGTGCCAAGAAGATGGGAAACCCTTAATAAAAAGAAGTTCCTGAAAATTTTAGAGCAAAATTGATAAAGTTAAATTTTTCTTAAATGATAGATCAAAGAGTTTTGCATTATAAAAATTTTGGTGCATACCTAATTTTATAGTAAATATCTTCAAGGTTAAAAATATATTGGACATCAACATCTTTGCACTCGATGCCAGAATTCCATGAAGTGTGGTTTGGAAATGTTGACCTAAAGAATTGAGAAGAGTATTCATAAAAGCCAAAATATATTTTACAGATGCTGCCAATGGAAGGAAATTTGAGCCTTCCTTTCTCAAATGCCAATCCTACCTCCCTAAGCTGGTCTCTTTAGCATGCCAGTGAATTCAGGAATTGAGAGCCTACCTCATCAGGCTCTTGTTGCCATAGAAGACCTCTTCTGAAATATATTTTTCTGAATAATCACATGTCCCAGCTGAAGGCTTACCTTCTCTGAGAAGCTTTTCCCAGTTTTTTTTTAAACCCTTACCTTCTTTCCTAGTAGCAGCTCTTAAGACAGAAGGGCAAATGGGATTAAGTGACTTGTCCAGGGTTACTTCCCTCTAAAATGATTCTTCCCTGAGGCCTCCAATTAGAGAGACATTTGTACTTCCTTTTGAAGAGGACCAGTGGCATCATAGGGTGATTTCTTGACATGTGCATGGATTGAATTTAAATGAGGCAGAAGTGCACAAAGTTATCAGCCTCACTCTTTCTTCCAGAGTCATCCAAGACCAGTGGCAAGACAAAAATCAGGACAACTGGTCAAGGTCCAGAATGAGGGAATGACCTTACAGTCTTTGGTGTCTGACTAAGCCCCAGGCGCTCCACAGGGTCTGCTTCAGCTGCCTACATGGCTGTTGGAACAAGTTGTTCTCATTCACCTATACTACAAGTTTTCACTTGCTTGGGGAAGAAGCCTCCATAAGTTTGAGACCTGCTAGTTACCCTTAGCCTGCATGCCAAGAGGGTTTTACCATGGCTTAGCCTCTTGGAGCCACATATGAGAGCTGGGTGATAGATATTTGCCATTAAGTATCCCTAAAAAGAGGTTGGCAAGCCCTCACACCAGAGGTGCTAGTCCTCCCTGACACTCCTCCAATTAGAGGAAACTCAATAGAGTCAGCTCACTTCATTTTTGGACAACTTTAATGGTTGAAAATTTTTAAAATAAATCAGTCCTAAAACTCCCACTCAGACAAGAGATTTTCCCTTCCTCAGCCTTCTGGAGCTAAGCCAAATACTGAATAAACAAATGAAAACACATTTAAGCACTTCCCATGTGCCAGTCTCCCAAGGTACATATACAAAAGACTGTCTTTCCCTCTAAAAGCTTACATTTTAATAGAAGACAGCATATATAGAGGAGATATAGCCAGGGAGGCTTATCTTGAAATTGAAATAAATTGGTATACTCTTTCTAGGAGCAATGAGAGATTTAATTATGTTCCACAACTAGAAGGGGAGGGGAGGTACCATGTAGGTGGCAAGAAATAGTCAAAGAATACATATGTGTGTGATAGTTTGTGAGGAATCTGGAGAATGAAATATCCGGAGCTTTGGGCCTTGAACAACTGAGGCATCCCCTACTCAATTTAGTAGGGACTTCAGGGTTAGAATTCTGGAACATGTAAAGGTTAAGTCTTCCCTGGCTTGGTTTCTGGACCAGTTAGCATGACAAAAAGGGGAAGACAAGTCTTGGCAGTTAACCCAGTAATCCTTTAGGCATTTGAACATAATTACCATGTCTCTTAAGTCTCCTTTCCTGGCTGACATCAAGTTGCTTCAAGTGATAACATATATGGCAGGCATAGTCTCCCATCCTTTGGCCATTGTAGTCACCTTTACTTGGGTAAACTGTAGCTGATCTGTATCTTTTCTAAAATGTGATATGTCGTAGATGTGATCTGACCAAGATTTGATAGTAATACTATATGAATCTCCTTCATTCTGAACCCTAAGTTCTTCTCCGTGTAACTTCGGATAGCATTTACTTTTGGGGCTACTCAATCACATGACTGTGCTCTACCATTGAACCCCTCCCTGGTATTTTTCATAACAATGGCTGTCTAACCATATTTCTTCCATCTTATATTTTTGAAGGTGAAATTGTTCATCTGAACATAGAACTTTCACATTTATCACTCTTGCATTTTATTTTATTCAATTTAATAACCCACCGTTCTAGCCTGCCAGGTTCCTTTTGAATCTTGACTCTGGTCCAGTATGCTAACTACCTCTCCACACCTTGTGTTATTGAAGATTTAACAAGCATGCTATTTATGTTTTCATCTAATTACTGATAAAACATGATTAAGAGCACAGGGTCAAAGACAGATCCTTTGGATGCTCCAAAGAAGACCACCTGCAAATTTGGCCCTAGCCAATTAATGACTGCTTTTTTGTTTTGGAATTTCAAATTATTCTTATTCACCTAGCCAGTGGAATTTCCAGATCCAAAAAGTACTATTACTTAATCCACAGACCTCCACTTTGTTGACAGGAATGACATGGCATTGTCAACTTTTGACTGGATTACTGTGTCAACAGCATTTCCCCTATCTTCCAGCCTCGCCACATAGTAGAGAAGGAAAGGAGGGGGAAGTCTTTTACAACTTGGTTTGTCTTAAATTATAACAAGGAATTTTTGCACCTGTGCAAATACTACAAGTTATGCCCAGCTTGAAACAAATGGCACAAAAAGTCTCCTCACTTGGCAAGGTGTGTATATAGGTAGAGAAGGAATTCACCCCACTAGACGTTAAGCTCTTTTATTTCTACACTGCTGAAAGCAGTGAAGTCTCAAAAATTAAAGCCCTAATTGCTCTGCCCTCTGAACAACCCTGCCTTGTTTGCACAAAGTTATGCTGGTTTTTACTCAGCAGAGCTTTCTTTTCTAAATGCTTACAAGCAATTTCTTTAGAATATTTCCTAGAATTTTACCAGAAGTCAATCACTAGCTTACGGTTTTATAGACTCTTGCCTCTTGCTCTTTTTTTTTTTAAACCTAGACATTTGCCCTTCTCACGGGTTGTGGTAACCTTTCTAATTCTCCGTACATACATATATTTCAGAGATCACTGACAGTGGCTCTGCAGTCATATCTGCCAGTTTTTTCTCAGAATATAAAATGTAATTTAATCTAGTATTGCCAGGAAAATAAGATAGAGGGTAATAAACAGAGAAAACAGAAAAGACATGATAGAAACCTGCATCCTGACTATGGAGCTATTATTTGTCTCTGTTATCTGAGGATAAACAGGTGGCATATGGTAATCACCGCTGTAGCAAGAGATGTGTTTTTAAGCCTAGAACTTCAAGTCCCCCAAAACAGTAGATTTATTTACAAGGCAATTTCAGAGATTAAGAGCATTTTTAGAAGTGATTGTAATTTTGTTGTTGTTGTTGATTGCTATGTGGCGGGGAGGAGGGAGAGAAGGTGGATATGATTCAGTGAATTCAATGTCATTTCTGTTTTCATTGCAATTGCCATTTCTACTAAGACAGGACGTCCCTGAAGTCCTAGTGCAATTTAAAATGTTCATATCTTCAAATTGCACTAATACTTTAGGTACATACACACTGTAAAAGAGCAACTGGAACAAATAGGAGTGGATGAAGTGAAGCTGATGAATAGAGACAGGAAAGCCAGAGAGACACCTTCATGGGGTGGCTTATGGTCAGGGGGAGCAGTGTTGAGAGTTTAGAAAGGGAAGCTGGAGCCATAGCATAGCCTTAAGCACCAGGATAAAAGGTTTGGATTGTTAGTCTTTATGTCAGTAGGAAGGCTTGGTGCAATGGAAGAAGCTCCACCTTTGGAGTTGAAGGACCTTGGTTCAAATCTTGACCTACTACCTGTGTGACCTTAGAGGAGTCACTTAATTTCTGTGGAACTCAGTTTCTACAAGAAGAGGAGGGGGCTGTTGAAGTAGCTGGATTTTCAGAGCCTCCTCAAGCTTTCCATCCATGACCCTGTGATTGTGAAGTGAGGTGATCAGAAACTGTACACTAGGAAGCTTAATTTGGCAGCACAGTTTAGGATAAATTGGACAAAGAGAAGCCCACTTATAGAAAAGTACAGCACACTTCAGGGATAAAATATTGAGAAGTCTCAATTCAGGAGGGTACAGTTGGTGGGGTGTGGGGGAAGAGAGATTCTGAAAGCTCTTAGAAGTCAGTAAGGGGACAAGAGGAGTAAGAGAGAAGGCCAAGATGCCACTGATACTCTAATAAGAGGGAATGAGTAATGGTGGTGCTATTAGAAATAAGGAAGGATCAGAGGTGTCAAACTCACAATCAGCCTACTGGATCTGGCCAACAAAACGTACAAGTGCCACTGGGAATTTGATTAAAATATAATAAAAATAATGCAGCATAGGTGTTAATTTGTAGTTTTCTTAGTCAGTATGTGGCAGCCAGGATGCCTTTCAATTTGAGTCTTAACACCACTGTTGTTTGATGGGATCCAAATAAATATATTTATATCAGTGTCATTTGCCCTCAAAGAAAGTAGGGCAGCAAAATCCTAACTGATTTGTGCTAGGAACTACTTCTGATTATTGGTAGTTGATGATTTATTGGATCAATAAGCTTGTAAGAAAAAAAGCAAATAAAAGAGTGGAACACATTAGAATTTAAATGGCCTTGGCATTTATAGTTTTATAAGTCATCCTATCTCCTAACAGTAATCGCAACATCTCCCCTTTTGGGTAAAGAAAAGATTAAAATTACATAAAAATTATTTTCCCTTTTATGTCTACTTGCTTGTCTCTTTTTCTTCACGAATTGAAAACACACTTTTCTTTATATACAAGTGACCACTACTGTTCCTGGAAAATCATTTTACTTTTTGTTTCAAACATTTTAATTGGGTTTAAGATTACTCCATCCAAAAATACTCATTATCCAAATTAACTTCAATTTCAGGAAAACAAGACTTTATGACAAACATACTCAGTAAGCTTTGGTTGGTGATATTTGCCTGCTTTTTTGTGTAAAACATCTCTGTAAACAGTTATTTTTATGACTAATAAAATATTAGAAAGTACAGTCTGGACAAAGGGATTAACCAACTTAATGAAACCTTTGTTGTAAAATCTTGAGATTTTTATAGGTCTCTGGAAATTATGTTTTCATCATTTTCTCTCTCATAGTGGACCAGATTTATCATCTAGCATCTCCTGCTTCTCCTCCAAACTATATGTACAATCCTATCAAGACATTAAAGACCAACACAATTGGTACATTAAATATGTTGGGTAAGTTGAAATTAATTACTTATTTCTTTTATTAGACATATTTATTTAACAAGATCTGAATGTACTTTGGTTGTGCTTTTTTATTTTTATCCTTTACCTTTTGTCTTAGAATCAGTGTTGTGGATTGGTTCCAAGGTAGAAGAATATTAAGGACTATGCAGTAGGGATTAAGTGACTTTCCCAGAGTCACACAGCTAGGAAGTGGCTGAGGCCACATTTGGATCTCTAGGTCTGGCTCTCAATCCACTGAGCCACCCAGCTGCCCCACTACACTATGTGTTCTGACTCAGGATTTTATCTCAGGCATGAAATGTCTTTCCTCATTATGTTGTAGATAGCACTCTTGACTGCTGGCTTATTTTCTAAGACTAATTTATTTCTAATATAATCCCTATCATCCTTATGTTACTACAGTGTCTTTCTTACTAAGTAACAATTTTCACAGTGGAGCAACATACCAGCATTCTAAAAGCGGGTTTTAGGGTAGCTGGGTGGCTCAGTGGATGAAGAGTCAGACCCAGAGTTGGTAGAGCCTGGGTTCAAATCTGGCCTCAGACATTTCCTAGCTGTGTGACCTTGGGCAGGTCACCTACCCCCAATTGCCTAGCCTTTGCTACATCTTCTACCTTGGAACCAGGACCCAGTTTCCATTCTCCAACAGTAGGTAAGGGTTTAAAAAGCATGTGTCTGCCCTCAAGGGGATGCCTCTGAAAGTAGTCTCAGCCATCCCTTTGCCCTCTACAACTTTACAGATCATTAGAGAAACTATCCAGTGCCAGAAACAAACCCTGTGCCTTCCATCTTATAATTGCAAAGAAGTACTCATGACTTTAAGCCTCAGATCTAGATTGACACAGTGCCATGGATGTGTGGGTGTTAAATGGGGATTATTTAAAGTGGAGGAGGAGAAACTGTCTGATTGTTAGAACAGGTAGGTCGAAACTGATCTGTTTTACCTGATTCTAGACTAAGATATATATTAGCAGTAAAATATTTTAATGGGGGTATTGGTGCCCTTTTTTACAGAAGAAAGATAAGGTTAGCATTTTTGTAAAGTCACATTTATATCTAAATGTGCTTAGCTCTATTATTAATGTATATAGTGATCAAATAAAGGTTGTTGTTTATTTCTCTCCCTTTAAAAATTACTTTTCCATGGTTCCATAATTTCATGGTTTTTCCCACACCTCTTTCCCCCTCCTGGAGCTGACAAGCAGTTCCACCGGGTTATACATGTATCATTGTTCAAAACCTATTTCCATGTTATTCATATTTGCCAGAGTGATCTTTTCACACACCCCTCCCCCACATTGAACCATGTGATTGATAATGTTTTTCTTCTGAGTTTCTGTTCCCACAGTTCTTTCTCTGGATGTGGATGTTTATTCTGCTTTTTAAAAAGACACATCAAAGTTTTCAAACACTTGGATTTCCTAAACAAATGGCCACAGAAAAAAATTCCTTAATTATGGTTTTATTTTATTAAAGTATTTTGGGGGGGGAGGCAAATTAAGAATTATGAAAGTATTGACAAAATAAATATAAATACACATTCCATTTCAGGCCCTCTAGTCGAAACAACACTAATTGACTTGCCCGGGATCACATAGGTATCCAATGGCAGAACTAGAATTTGGACCTTGGGCCTTCTGCCTCAAAAAGGGTGAGGTGGATACTAGTAAGAGCAGTCAGGGGAAAATGGACCTTGAGGCCTCTTGATGAAAGATTGGGCTTAGTTAATGTGCTATGAGTTTCAGGTGATTGTCTCACTTGGTTTCTCCTTGTGGTCAGTGTCCTCTGTAGCCAGAAAAAATTAGAGCCTTGCCAGCTAAAAAATGCTAACTTTTTGAAAAATGAACCACCTGTCATGAAATGGAGTTCACCATTCTGTTCCCTGGGGAAATGAATAGAAAAGGACTTTTTGTTTTGTTTTGTTTTGTTATTCACTTCATATTCTTATTTGAAAAAAAAAAAAAGGAATTTGAGCAGGAGGTATCAGTCCCTTCTACAGATACCAGGTAGATCAGATAACATGGCATGCTTTTCTCTGTCTACTTCCATGTCTACTTGGTGGCTGTGAAATGGAGGAGACTGCTCCAGCCTCTTCTGTGCCTTATCACTAGCCTTGGGTGCAGCATAAGCCTGTTAGTTCTGAGCTAGGAGTTATAGTGTCTCTCTCCATCAGGAATATAAGTCTAATGGGGAATGTGGAAATAGGTATTTCCTGAAAAGCACTGACCTATATCAGACTACTTATCACCATAGAGAGAGTGGAGAGGGAGAGAATCTGAATAGAAAAATGTCACAAAACAATTGTCAAAAATGGTTTTTACATATAATTGATGAAAATAAAAATTAACAACAAAAATAAAGAATATAACCCTTAATATCCCTTGACTGGTATGGGGTTGCATGTTGTTCTTACAGAGAGAACAAGAGCAGGACATTGAGTTCTGGATGGATATAAAAGGAGTTTTGTTTTGAAGCAAGATTAGTCAAAAAGGGCTTGCCTTCTCCCAAAATGGCCTTTCCCCTAGTAATGAACCACCACTTCCCCAACTTTACATGAATCCTCTTTGATTCTGCTCTATGCGGTCTCTTTGCATCTTGTCATGTAAACACTTTGTAACCAGCATTTCCTTGACTTCAATATCAAAAATGTTTATCTTGATGTTTCTGGAGTCAGTTTCCAACTCTGTACCATCAAAATCCATGGTGTTCTTTTTATGTATTCCCATTTTTAGGCTTGGCAAAACGTGTTGGAGCACGTCTTCTTCTGGCCTCCACTTCTGAAGTATATGGAGGTAAGATGGGGGCAACTTGTGCCTTGAGGTTAGGGTGGGAGTCATCCCTACCAAAACTTCCTAAATTTGGTAGGAAAATTCCATGCTGGAATTCTGAGGTTCCATCTCAGAAGGATGGAATCCATATCTGAAGAAGGAGCCTGGGGGGCAGCTGGGTAGCTCAGTGCATTGAGAGCCAGGCCTAGAGCTGGGGAGGTCCTAGGTTCAAATCTGACCTCAGTGACCCTGGGCAAGACCCTTAACCCCCGTTGCCCAGCCCTTACCACTCTTCTGCCTTGGAGCCAATGCACAATATTGATTTCAAGATGGAAGCTAAGGGTTAAAAATAAAAAGGAGCCTGCATTTATTATTATTATTTTGTCACTGCTAGCATTAGCAACAGAGAGAGAAACATTTATTTGTTAAACGGACAAGAGGCTCTGAAGGCTTGACAGTCACCCCAGAAGCAGTCTTGTAGCCAGAAAGAACATGATTTTAAACTATGTCTGCTAGGGTATCCCCAGTAGAGATTTCACCATCCCCAAGCCTAGGGCAAAAGGGCTTGGATAAGCAAAGCAGGAGGAGAATGTTAATGACCATACCTTCCCAAGGTTCCAATAGCTCTAAGGCTCTTCTCCTGACGAACCCTTTTCTTGCCATCCCCGTCCCCTCACTTTGCCTGCTTGTACCTTTTTTCTACTTCCTTGACTGATTTCTGGAATGATGTAAGAAGACACAGAAAAGAGGAGACCCGGCGAAAACCAGGGAAGACAGGTGCATGTTGTGCATCTTCATTTGTTGAGTGAGAACATGATAATAATGGGGATTGGCTCTTAAAAATCCCTTCAAGAGTGGTCAGGGAGAACCTGGATCCTTCTTCAGGCAATGGCAATAAATCTTTGTCTCTTTTAGTAAGCACTCTAAGATGTCTAAAAGAGCCTTCTGTAGTTTGCACCTCTCATGAAAATGTTTTACCCTCAAAAAGCATTCTCATCATCCCTTCCTCGGACCTACCTTTGTCACAACACAGTGATGTAGGTAATAGAAGAAATGTCATAGAAACAAAGGCAGCGTTTGGGCTGCATTTAAATTCATAGTAAAAGTATCCTCTTTTCAATCCTGCACTGATGTCTTCTTATTGTGTGTGCGGAGGTGACCCTGGGTTCCCAGAGGCTACATCAGGGGAAAGCAGTTATAGCAGCTTCTCTTATGCAGGAAAAGTTTCAAGTATGAACCTAGCAACCGACAGGGATCAGATGAACTATTTGTAGCAAATCACGATTAGCATCAAAGGAGGAGGGAACTCTAGTACCAGTGAAAGCATAGCATTGCAAGGTTTTCATCTTCACAGAGCTGGAGTGTTCAAGATCAGAAAAAACCTAGTGTAGCCTTAGTGTGGGATTCGAACGTCTCTGCAGTGTGTCATTTGTGCTTCTCTGGATGGAGTATTAGGAAACTTTTTCAGGTGTTACATGGGAAGAGGAAAGGAAAATGGGGACCTATCTGATAGGAAGCAGAATCTGGGCTGTGTAAGACCTTTGCAAACTAAACAGTACTCCCCCAACCCCCAAATTAAGTCTATAATATATTGTTACTCACTTTTCCTCAGAAGCTTAATGACACTATAATCTTGCAACTTCTTGATTTGCTTCTTGTGAATGTATGATGCAGGTGGGACACTGAAATGTTTTTGTCTTCACTCACACACCTTTCCTCTCTGTCCCTTTTTTTATCTTTCCATCTTCCCATCTCAGAAATATGGAAACATTGTCTCTCCCCTTTGGACAAATGCCGAAATGATGAGCTGCTCTCCCATTAGGCGTTCTCTCCCTCAACCTCAAAGGGAACAAGATTATTTAGAACACTGTGTCCAAGAACTCTGCTCATGAATTGAGTCCCATGGACTGAGCATTGTCTTCCAAAGATTAAAATGTGAAGGCATCTCCCTTCTTCCATCCAAGACAGCATGTTCACAAAGCCTCCCTTTCTACTTGTGTGGCAGATCTGATGAGAGTTTGTTTTCCATGACACTTTGAAAACAATACATTTTCTGGAATTCACCAGCTACTCCATTTGATGTTTGCTCACACAAGTTTTCCTAAATATTTTGTATATAGTGTCTCAGAATGCTAGATAAAAGCGTTACACTAACATCTTCATGTGGGCACGGGTTCCTTTGCTTGTAAGCCTTTATTTGGATCATAAATAACATGGAAAACTATTTTACAAGTGAATCTTTCATGTTGACAGTATTTATCTTGAACAGAAATCTTGAGTTCACAAGGAAATACTCTTAGTATTAGGAATTGTTCTTTGTGACATGTGCTGTTAGTACTTGGTTTTTCTGGCATATTCAGATACCAGTCACCAGGAACTCTTTATGACATTGATGCTAATGATAGAATTAATTGGCTCCTACTGCTTGGAACATGAAGGCTAACAGGTAGACCAAGCCCTAGGCAAAATTGTGTTTTTCTTTATCATTCTAAGAAACCAAGTAATTTCATTCCTATTTCGTCTCCTTTTTGTCTTTATTCCTTCTCCCTCTAATAATTTATAATGCCACTATAAGATATTAATTTTTATTTATTTTAATTCCCATTTATGAAGAAAGAACTGAGGCTCCAGTTGGTTTGACTAAGAGCATATAGTTAGCAAGTGGAACTTGAATTCAGGTCTTCCAATTCCGAGTGCAGCACTCCTCCCTCCTTTCCTTCCTTCCTTCCTTCCTTCCTTCCTTCCTTGCTTCCTTCCTTCTCCTTCCTTGCTGTCTTGCTTCCTTCCTTCCTTCCTTCCTTCCATCCATCCATCCATCCATTCTAGGACAGAAGAATGACAAGGACAGGACAATCATAGTTAAGTGACTTGCCCAGGGTCACATAGCTAGGAATTGTCTGAGGTCAAATTTGAACCCAGGTCCTCTTAACTCTAGGTCTGGTGCTTCATCCACAGTGCTACCTAGCTGCCTCTGTGCTCTTTTCATTGTACTTGTACATAACTACCTTTGGTCAGGAACACAGAAACTTCAGGAAAAAAAATTATGTCATTTTAAATGGGAATTAAGTTCTAAGAAAAAAATAACATTTGCAATAATCGAATTTCATAAAGAAGTTTAGCTTTCTTGGTAGAGCTTTTTAAAAAGATTATTTATTACAAATTACATTTAACAAATTTCCATGTTTTCCAAAGTTACATGATCCAAATTGTCTCCTTCCTTTCTTCCCTCCGCAATCCCAGAGCTAACAAGCAATTCAATCTGGTTATACAAGTATTATCACGCAAAACATATTTCCATATTATTCATTTTTGTAAGCAAATACCCAAACCCAAAAACATATACCCTAAAAGCAAGTGATAAATCATTTGTTTTCATCTTGGCAGAGCTTTAATAAGAGTGATGTCCTATGTAAAATCCAAATTTATAGGACAAAAAAGTTAGGGAAGATTATTTACATTACAAAATAACCAAAACACACCCTTTCATGAATTATTTACTTCAGATCCTCATTCAGATATATCACACATTTACCCGCACTTTTCAGGAATTTAGAAATTGCATCTAAGGGGAAGGAGTTCTTATTAGAGCATCCCAAACTCGTTTGTACTAATCTCCAAGTGTTGTATTAATTTTCCTTATACTTCAGATCATCTCAGTATAAAAATGTAATTCCATAACCACTCTCCACATTCTCCTTTTTTGAATATGAATTTGCCTTATTTATAAGCTTGAAATGAAGACCAAAAAAAAAAAAAGCAAAACCAAAAACAAACAAAACCCAAGCCCTTTGTTCTCCTCCAATAGATCCAGAGGTCCATCCCCAGAGTGAAGACTACTGGGGCCATGTGAATCCCATCGGACCCAGAGCCTGTTACGATGAAGGAAAACGTGTGGCAGAGACCATGTGTTATGCCTACATGAAGCAGGTATGCCCTTGGTTTTCCATATTCCTTTCGAGTACTTGTTTTAATCACTCAGTATTCATTTTAAGCATGTATCATTTAGTTTAGGAAACTGATCCTCTGGGGGTGGACATGGGAGAAAAATCCAGTCTATGGAGACAATGTGTTTTTCCTGTTGATGTTTGAGTACTACAGGTTTTCTTGTAGTTTGGTTTTTTTAACCCTTACTTTCTGTCTTAGAATTGATAATAAATTTCTGTTCTGAGGCAAAAGAGTGATAAGGACTAGCAAATTGGGATCACACAGCTAGGAAGTGTCTCTGAGGCCAGATGTGAATCCAGGACTTCCTATTCCCAGACGTGGCTCTCCACTGAGCCACCTAGTTTTCTTTTCATAGTCAGCCTAGATGCATTCTTTTTCCTCCCTGTGACTTGTATTTATTATTCTTAATGAGTTATGCTTTGGAAGGGCATGGGTGTATTTTTTTCTTTTTTAAAAAAATTTACCTGCAGGCTTTTTCAGACTTTAGGGAAGATATGAGCTATTCTTTGCTCCTCTGAATGTGATCAAAAGGAGACATACATTTTTTTTAATGAACCTGTATATTAAGTGAGTATCTGAAAAGAAAATCAAATGCACTTTGTGAAGTTTTTCTGTGTATTGATTCATTTGTACCTTCCCAGTCCCATTCCTCTGACTGACGGTCACAGAGTGTGGGAGACGCACAGCAGCAAACTGTGGGCTTTTGTGAATGGGGCACGCTAGCTCCCTCACCTTGCATGCCTTAGACCCTTGCTTAACTTCCTCCATGTCTTTAATTCTGCTGTGATGCCAGCAGCCTTCCTCAGTTTTGGAGCTCTGAATAGTTGTTTATAGCCTTGGGGCTGAAGTGTCTTCCCTTGATGTTGTTACTTAGAACCAGAATTCATTGGCTTGCTTGCACATTTCAGCAGCAATGCTATATTGCTTGCTAGCTAATGCCAAGTACATGTATGCAGAGAAGGCTCAAACCCAAATTATCTAGTTTTTTTCTTTTCTTTTTTTTTTTAATCATTACGGTCTGTCTTAAAATCAATGCAAAGTATTAGTTCCAAGGCAGAAGAGCAGCAAGAGCTACACAATTGGGATTATGTGACTTGCCCAGGGTCATACAGCTAGTAAATGTCTGAGGCCAAATTTGAACCCTGCATCTCCCATCTCCAGGGGTGGCTTCAATCCCCTGAGCCATCTAACTGCCCCTTGTAGTTTTCTTTCCTCTTTTCCATCTCAGAAACTTTACAGTGAGTAAATCCTGGCTCCAAAGCTACTTCAGATGTATCGAAATTAAAGATAGATGAAACATTGTGATTGTTTATGCTGCTTGGAGACTGGTATTTTGAGCATCACACTAAGCTTTTGGACCAGAATGAATAACTGTTCATGGCCAGCATACATTTAAAGTTGAAAGAGATCTCTCCTGTCATTTGTTTGCCCAAAACTTAGTACAGTTCTTGAAAGTTACTAATTTAATTACTTAATCAATGCTTATTGATTGGTTTTTGTCAATTCATTTCAACAGATAGGTAACACCTACCATAATATTGGATACTGTAGTCAGCATTGGGGATACAAACACAAAATTCAACAGAACCAGTCCTCAGGGAACTGCATGGGGCGGGGGCAGAGGGGAGCCAGGAATAAACACACAACTTTCCCCACAGGTCCAGCCCTTCTATCTATAAATGTCACTTATTATCATTTTTTATTTTGTTGTTAACCTTGCTTATTGTTTCTTTAGGTTCAAAGTATCTTATTCCATTATCACAGAATATTAAGGCTGAGGATATTAGATATTACTCTTCCCCTATATACCTCTCCTTCCCCCCAATTTTTTTGTGCAGCCATTTTTTATAAACTTATTTCCAGATGTATTGTATTTTCCCCCATTAGGATGGAAGGTCCTTAAGGACAGGAATTGTTTTGGTTTTTGTCTTCATATCTCAAATTTATCATTCTTGTGCAATCATATCTGACTCCATTTGGTTTTTTTTTTTAATTTTTAAAAATTATTAAATATTTTCCATCTTTACATGATTCATTTTCTTTCACTCTTTTTCCCCCTTCCAAGAGCTTACAAGCAATTCCACTGGGTTGTACAGATGTTATCACTTGATACCCATTTCCATATTATTCATTTTTGATATAGAGTGATTTTTAAAAACCTAAACCCATTTGGGATTTTCTTGACAAAGATACTGGAATAGTTTGTCATTTCCTTCTCCTGCTTATTTTACAAATGAGGAAACCGAGGCAACAGGGTTAGTTAAGTGACTTGCTCAGGGTCACTCAGCTAATAAGTATCTGGGGCTAGATTTGAACTTGGGAAGATGAGTCTTGGTGACTCTAGGCTCAGCATTCTTTCTACTGTACCACCTGAATTAATCATTTTAAGCCCTTACTAAATACTTGTTGAATGGGATTGGCTGTCTAGTCTGACTTTCACTTCCCCATCCCCATCCTTTTTACATAAAGAAATAGTCTTTCCCCAGGTCTCATGGCTACTCTAGTTACAGAGAGATGAAGAAACTGGCTTGGTGGGATAAAAATCATTCTTTCCCAAGGTTTCATGGATACTGTATTAACCATGAGGAATGGAAAATGTCTCCTCTGTAGTTAGCTCCAGAGTCTCTCACTCATACTCCCCCCCCCCCCCCCCCCCACTACATATTTGCCTAGAATATCTGAACTGGGTCATTGTAACGTAATGAAGCATGTGTTGAGCAGGAAGAGGAGAGAGAGGAGGAATTTAGGAGGTACCTACCATCTAAAGAAATCAGAATTGTCTCTGTGCGACAGACAGCCACAATCCTTTGGCTATCCCCAGCGTAACTGGCCCCTAGCCTACATTTACATAACATTTGTTACCACCTCTTATTCTGAAGCTCCATTACAAAGTTGCCCTAGACATACCATCTGCTACTCCAAGCATCCAAGCATTGAAGTTTTAATCAGTCAAGTTGTAACTGGCTTCTCTACTAGGATATTTTTGGCCATTGTGTTTATAGTCTTAGACTTGGAACACAAAAAAGTGTCTCAGATGATAGGAAGACATTCAGTAGGTCATGATGGCTCCAGTTTAAAGAAAAAAAGATCAGAACACAAACCCAAGTTCATTTGTAGTTTCTTTGTTCTAAATTTCATAAATTAACCTTTTGATTATTCTGAAGCATTGGAATATCATTTATTAATGGGGTACCTCTTTGGCTTGTGCTCCTGCCAGAAGATAAGCCCTTGTTTTATTGTAGAATGCTCTAAATGATATACAGACAAATGACTCCCTTTAAACACATCTAAGAATAAACTATCTATAGTTCTCTTTGCCATGGAGGCCAGCCATTATACAGTTATCCTTTTCACATCACTGGGGTTAGAGTTGCAGCACCCTTGTGATGTGGAAAATCCAAGTAAAATTTTTTTTGGCCCTGCTTTCATACCAGAGAAGAAGCCTGATTTTTTTTTCTTTTATGGGGTATTTATTGTATCTTATTCTAAATTTGGAGTTAAGTATGCTTTTTTGAGTTTCTAAACTTTTTCTGTGTCATCTGCTGGTCTTTGCCTACTTTCTGCGACTTCCACAGAACTCCCCACAAAGTCCCATTTAACTTCTTATGTCAATGCTCAATATAGCAGAATGATGATGAGGAAAGCTGTGATGTGGAAGGGATATCTGCCGTTTCTTCTGAACAAGATCTTTCTGATCTCTTTCTTCCTTCCATTTGCGAGTTTAGATTAGAGTATTATGCTTTGATATTTTTGGCTTATTGGTTTTTCTTCTCCCTCTCTCCCCCAAAAACTTATATTTAGGATTATCATTTTATTTTAAAAATTTTAAAAACGGACTAATTAGGTGGTGATCTATTTTAACATTAAAGTTCTCAGGTGTCTCTCTCCCTCCTTCCCCTTCCTTCACTGGAGAAGACAATACTTCATGAAGATATATACATATACATATAAAACTATGTCCTAGTTGTTTCTGTTTATCAGCCCTTTCTCTGGGGGTGGACATACACAAGTCATGCTTCAAATAATATTTCTGGTTCTATACATAATGTTCTCTTGGTTCTCTCATTCCTTGGTTCTTTAGTTCTACTCTGTTCTGGTCTTCATAATTTCATGTAGGTCTCCCTACCCCTTCCTCCCTCCCTCCCTTCCTTCCTTCCTTAAATTTATTTGTTTTTGATGTACAGAATTCCACTTTTTTTCTTCACTATGTCCCCCCATCCTCTAATGAAAAAGAAGAAAAACAAAAGCCCTGTAATAAATATGTATGGTCAAGCAAAACACATTATTCCTTCATTGAATATAGAAAAAATAAGCCTCTACTAATGACTTCTGTTATATTTTGTATTTACTTACTTTTTTGCCCCTAATCCCCACAATTTTTCACGCCCTCCATTAGATTATAATAAGCTGTGTGTACAGGAAAGGTATTTTCATTTCTTTGCCTCCATAACTCCAGTACGTAGCCCTGACATATACTAGATACTTAATAATTACTTGTAAGTATTATTATAATAATGAATATACTAGTAACTGGCATATACTAGGTACTTAATTGTTTATTGAATGAATGGATTTTTAAAAAACAACATGAGCTCAAGATGAATAGGTTATAGGTTTTTAATGGCTTACCCATCCAGGTCTGTTGTCTGTTCCCAAATTCAGTTGGGAGTCCTATGCATCAATCAGCCCTATGAAGAGGACCAATTGCCCATCTTCTTTTTAAGTTTTTAAGTTGCTCTTTTTCAGGATGACCTGACAATAATGTACGTTCTTCTCAGACGCTCAGTATTTACTTATTTCTCCTTTGATTAAACACTGTGATGTCTAGAATGAGCTGTTGGTGACTCATTCCACTATCCCACAATGGGACAAAGCCACATAACCAAAAAAGTGAAAGCTGGTCATTAGAAACAGTGATTCAGTCATGAACATCCTCATTTACTGGACTCTGAGACTTAGTCAAGAATATAAATTTACCAGTGTTGCAGCCAGTAGAGGGTCTGCCACTATCTGAGGTATGATTCTGGAGTTGTTTGGATTTCCCCCCATCCCCACCCCCATTAAGTTTGTCAGAAGATTTAAGCATTGAGAAAGAATAAGGAAAAACCGAATAGAGTTGTCAGCTCAGTGTTACAAAATTATTTTAAGGAGTTCTAAGAAATAGGTTTTATTACTATAAATTGGCCTATAAAGGTGATATATAAGTAAGAAAGATACATTGTAGAATTTCTCAGGTAGTTAAGGTAACATTCATTGAATCATCTAAATCTAAGTGGTGTTGTGTGCTAGAATACTGGACCATGAATCAGGAAGACACAAGTTCTAATCCTGTTTCACACACTTACTATGTTACCCTGGCCAAATCCCTAAACTTCTCTCTGCCTCAGTTTTCTCATCTGTAAGAAATGGGAATAATAAATCGTATCTACCTCCTAGGGTAATTGTGAGGTGTTTTTTTGTTTTTTTGTTTGTTTGTTTGTTTTGTTTTGTTTTTGGAAATCTCTATCTTCCACCTTAAAAATCAGGATTGTGTATTGGTTCAAAGGCAGAGGAGAAGTAAAGACTAGATAATGAAGGTGAAGGGACTTGATCAGGGTTACTAGCTAGGAAGTGTCTTAGATCAGATTCAAACCCAGGCCTTCCTGTCTCTAGGCCTGGCTCTCAATCCATGGAACCTCTTAGTTATCCTGCAACAGAACTTTTGTTGTCCTTTTTATTCTTCTCAGGGATGATTCTAGGAGGGGGTACAGGGAAGGATGAATGAAGTAGGACTGATGTGGAAAAAAAAAAAGTTCTCAAAAGATATTCTTTGGAAGGGAGAATCTCTTGAATTTAAAAAAGATTACATTAATAGAACAAAGAGGATCAGAAAATACTTTGAAGTTATTGGACCATTCAGAGCAAATAGTCTGATTTGAATGAATAGGAACCAGGTAGACAATTTTGAGATTAAGTGACTCAGCCATAAAAATCAGGGCTCTCTTTCCAAAGTTCAAGAGATTCTACAAGAAATATATGGCAGTTTCACAGAGTTTAGCTCTATATTTCCTCTTCCTTCTTTCTTTTCTTTTCTTTTCTTTTCTTTTCTTTTCTTTTCTTTTCTTTCTTTCTTTCTTTCTTTCTTTCTTTCTTTCTTTCTTTCTTTCTTTCTTTCTTTCTTTCTTTCTTTCTTTCTTTCTTTCTTTCTTTCTTTCTTTCTTTCTTTCTTTCTTTCTTTCTTTCTTTCTTTTTCTTTCTTTCTTTCTTTCTTTCTTTCTTTCTTTCTTTCTTTCTTTCTTTCTTTCTTCCTTCCTTCCTTCCTTCCTTCCTTCCTTCCTTCCTTCCTTCCTTCCTTCCTTCCTTCCTTCCTTCCTTCCTTCCTTCCTTCCTTCCTTCCTTCCTTCCTTTCTCTCTCTCTCTCTCTCTCTCTCTCTCTCCCCCCCTTGCTTCTTTCCTTTTTCTGTTTCTTCTTACCTTCTGTCTTAAAATTGATACTAAGAACTGGCAGTGGGGGTTAAGTGACTTGCCCAGGGTTATATAGCTAGGAAGTATCTAGAAGGAAGTGTTTAGATTTGAACTCAGGACCTCCTGCCTCCAGCCCTGACTTTCTATCCACTGAACCACCTATATATTACTGTTCTACATAAGTGATTTAATCTTGAAATGCTCTAACCTCATTGTTAAAAAGTTCCTGTAGAATGCCCCAATTCTCAGAAAAAAGTAGAGCTGTTGAAAAAATCACTGCCATTTTAGAGTCTAAAATCCAAATTTTAAAAACTCATCCTTTGTATATAAGGCAGCTAAGTGTTATAGTGGACAGACCACTGGTTTTGGAGTCAGGAAGAACTGAGTTCAAATCTATCTATCCTCGCACATTTACTAGCTAGGTGACACTAGACAAGTCATTTAACTGTGTTCCCCTCCATTTCCTTATCTGTTAAATGAACTGGAAAAGGAAATGGCAAACCACTCTAGTAAGTTTGCCAAGAAAATCCCAAATGGAGCCAGAAAGAGTCAGACATGATTGAAAGACTGAACACCAACCACCACCAGAAAACCTGGAGGCTGAGCTAAGTCCTTCAGACTGTAGAATTCCAAGCCCAAGGCAATAGACAGAAGCCACTGAGTCATGGGAAAGGGACTTGCTTTGTGGGACTTTGGGCCTTTGTTTTCTCACCCATAAAAAAATGAAGATGTTAGATAGACCCAGTGGCTTCTAAGGGCATTCGAGCTGTAGGTCTAGGAGCCTGGCATGCTTCTAAGCTGAATTTGTTGTTTTGTATGGCTTTTATTCTGTCAGGGACACTGGTTTGATTTGTGTAAACTTGCCAAGATTTTATATTCTACCCCTGGAATAAAGCTGCATTCACTGCCTGTTTATATGTATCCTTCCTCCTTTCTATTAATAAAACTGAAGTTGGTAACTTCTGAGTTATTTTCTATTGAGATCACCATCTCTAGCCCTTTTTTATATCTTCTCTGACTTGTTTAGTAGGGAAAGAGTTTATTTGTTTCTCGGCTACAAATAAAACCACAAGCCTTAGTCGTCAACTTTTGAATACCCAACAAGACAGCAATATATTCTGTGCTGTGGAGAATTGTATATAGAGAGGGTTTATAATCTAATGGAAGGAACACAATAAACACAAGTACTTTAAAACTTCATAAATGAAAACTCTAGGAATGGGTGGGCCTTAGACTGAAGTTATGAAATCTCTGAAAAAGGAGTGTGGATTTTGTTGGTTACGTGTTAGACTGATAGTTATAATGATAAAGTGCTAGACTTAGAATCAGAAAGACCCAAGTTCAAATTCTTTCTCAGTACCATGTCACCTTTGCCAAGTCTTTAACTTGGTCAATTTCTTTCTTACCCAGAGTCAGAAGAAATGACAAGCAAGTAGATTTTTTCTAATTGCCCAGGGTCACTCAGATAGGAAATGACAGAATTTGGATTCCAGTCTTGCATATGGTATGACACCAGTTTTAGCCCTGTTTCTACTCTTTTTCCTCCACACCAGCCATTTTTATGGTTGAGAAAACTGAAGTCTAGCAGGAAGTGACTTGCTCAAATGACCTCTCTTAGATGATTGGGTCAAATGAAACTTGGTCTAGAGCCCTTTTCATTCTGCCTTCAAGAACATTTAAGCAAGTTAAGGTGCTACTCTCTCACTCATATTTAGGCTAGGCCATTTCCCCGAATCTGCTTTGTAGAAAAACTGGGTACAGCTCCCAGTTTCACTCATAGCTCCCTAGTCACAGCTTAAACCTTGCTGTTCGCTCCAAAAACATCCGAAATAGTATCAGCAACTTCTTCCCCATCCCACACAGAGCCAATGTCTGGGTCAGACTCCCTTGCTGTTGCTGGAGCTGCAGCTGGAGCTTTCTAAGGTGACCTCAAAGGACTGCCTACCTCCTTTCCCTAGTTATGCCTGTAAATCTCACTCCCTTCCCTGTATCCCTGGAAGGGGAGAGGATCCCCGCCAGAAGTTCCCCTTCCCAAATTGTTTGCAATGCTTTTTATTTGTTTCTTGAGGTCCTCTTGTGGCTAAATGTCCTTGGGACTACCACTGAAGGTGGCCAGAGGAAATCTTCTAAAGCTTTCTGTCAGAGTAGAAAAAGAGGTGAGGGAAAGGCAAAGAAAGATGGAGCCTTGGCTACGGGCGTTTTCAAGCTGTACAGCTGAGGAGCTGCCCCAGAGATGGATGAAAAGGGGTCTGGAGAGGACAGCTAAGAAAGCCCAGTCTGTAGCATCAGCTACAATTTATTGATTCAGCAGGCATTTCTTAAGTGCACTACTTCTCCCAGGCATGCACAGAAGAGCTCCACAGTTAGATTTCTTTTTCTGAGGACCTGCGGCAGGCATTCAGGCAGTCCATTAGAATGTGTGAGAGTTTTGCTCCCCACACCTTGGAGCAGCAAGGGCTACAACAGGGGACTGTGCTGGGCACTTTGTTCTTGGGTTCCAGCACTCTTCTAAACCAACAAAGACTAGAGGCTATGCATGGGGGGGGGGGGGGGGGGGTTAGGACTTGGGTCAGAGTTGTGGCTGAGGAAATTAAGAGAAAGTAGAGGAATTCCTAAGGAGTACCAATCCTTGCTCCCAATTCGTTTACTTTCTAGAGATTCATCTCTGGACATTTCATTTTACTTTGGGATCCTATTTTACTCATCGATAGCATGATAATTGTAGCATGTAGCAGAGATTTCCTCTGCCCTTGCTGTGAAAATTGTAAGATAACTTCTATGAGAGCACTTTGAAACTACAAAGTACTAGGCAAGGGCAGCTAGGTGGCACAGTGGATAGAATGTCAGGCTACAGTCAAGGAAACATTTCTTCATAAGTTCAAATCCAGCCTCAAACACTTCCTAACTAGATTGATACTCTCTGCCTCAGTTTCCCTTCCATAAAATGCATTGGAGAAGCAAATGGCAAAATGTTCCATTATTGTTGCCAAGAAATTCCAAAAAGAGGTCAGGAAGAGTCATACAGGACTAAACACTACTGAACAATAAGAAACCTTGAACATAAAAAAGAAAAGAAAAAAGTAAATGTAGTGTGGTGCTATTAACATAAATAGGCCTTGGTGCTATTAAACACAAAGACATCAAAGATGACCCCAAGAATAATAGATATGCACAGCCCAAGAGAACACGAATGCCTTTGATCATATGAGAAGGGCTATGTGTTTAGAGAAGCTAATGAACTGAGAACTTGGGGTATAATAGAAAGAGCATTGACCTGAGAGCCAGGAGGCCTGGTTTATCATTTATAATCATGCAACTTCAAGCAAATCACCTAACCTCTTTTAACTAATATAAAATGGTGATATTATGTGTGTGTGTTTGTGTGTTATTGTCTCAGTCGTGTTCATCTCTTTCTTCATGATCCTACTTGGTGTTTTCTTGGCAAGGATACTGGAATGGTTTGCCATTTCTTTCTCCAACTCATTTTACAAATGAGGAAACTGAGGCAAACAGGGTTAAGTGACTTGCCCAGGGTCACCCAGGTAGTGTCTAAGGCTAGATTTGAACTCTCCACTAGGCAAAGGCACCTAGATAGTACAGTGGATAGAATGCCAGACCTGGAGTGACCCTAGGCAAGTATACGTATATAAACACAATCTCTGTCTCTGTCTGTCTCTCTCTCTATATATATCTATATATAGATGTATATAACACATTACACTTGTGATTTAACTAGAATATGGAACTGCAGTGAGTAAATACTCGTTATTAATGCGGATGAGTTTATTGTCTTAGAAAGTTGCCCAAGGCACTGAGAGTTCAATCCCTGTCCTTGGACCACATAGCCAGCATGCGACAAAGCCTGTACTCAAACCCAGACCTTCTTGAGTTGAGCTGAGTGCTGAAGGAAAGCAGACAGCAGGAGAGGGAAGGATCCCAGTGGTGTGCAGTGCCTCCTGCAGAAGGGACCATGAGCTAAGGAAGCCGGGGACCCGAGAGATGAAGTGAGGAGGCAGCCAGCATTCAGCCTGGAGAACAGCCAGGGCAAAGGCACAGATAGATGACTGTATTTGGTGAACTGTAAGTGGGCCACTGTGGCCAGTGTATGGAGGAGCGTCATGTGTAAGAAAACTGGAAAGAGAGAAAGGGGCCACGTTAGGAAGAGCTATAAATGCCAGGCACTAGAGCTCATGTCTGGAGGCAGCATTTTGTAGGCCATAAAGTATTACATAAATGTGAATGGCGATTGCTAGTATTATTCATGTGTTCTATTTTAGATAACAGTCCTAAGAGAAGCTATCCTGTTGATGGCTAGAAATAGAGAACTTGGGGAGAGCAGGAAAAGTCTAGAGCTAGAGATACAGATCTGAAAGACATCCAGGTGATTATTTAAGCCACGTGAGTTGATGAATTCCCTGCAGTGGGTGTAGAAAGAAGTGAACAGAGAATCCAGGGCAGCCTTGGGGCATACCACAGTTAATGTGTGGGCGAGCAGGAGAGCTGATGGACCAGTAAAGGAACAGTCAGGTCTGGGGAGAATCTGAAACGTGAAATGTTTAAAAAACATGGGAAGGAAGAGAAAGACTGGTTCATAGTATCTGAAACCATAGGAAGGCTAAGAAGAGTAAGAAAGCTGTCAAATTCAATTGTCTCCAAGCCTACCTAAAATCCCTGATGATGTCAAAGGATAAATGTGAAGAGAAGAAGAGTGTGTTATGTAAGACTTTTATCCTGTGATAAAATTTAAAATAAATCATGTTGTTTTAGAAAGAAATGATGCCCCACCCACCCAATTTGTTTTGCCCTTCTCATGCATACAGATGAGAAAATTGAACATCATCTTGCTTTTTTCTCTCCCTCTTATTGCAGGAAGGGGTTGAAGTGAGAGTTGCTAGAATATTCAATACTTTTGGACCACGGATGCATATGAATGATGGCCGAGTTGTCAGTAACTTCATTTTGCAAGCTCTCCAAGGGGAGCCTCTCACAGTAAGTATTTGCCACATTCTTAAATTTGAACTTTTGTAGGTTTAAAGCTTTGAAATCACTGTGAGACCTCTATTTGGAATTTAGACTACATAGGAAGTAGGAAAGGAAATTTTAAATTAAAGATGGATATTTCTGAAAAAATGGACACCTTATTGTATAATTAAGCAAATTCTCCCATCTGTTGCTGCTGCTTTGGGAGGGATTTAGTATATTCCACAGAAACAAACCAACTAGTAACACTAAAAACCTATAGATTTTTTTCTTATGGACTCATAAGATAGTTAGGCAAAGAGAGAAGAGACATAGATGTATTGGAATCTCTTTTATCCAAGAGACTCAGTAGTTTAATAAGGGCTCTCTATATCATAGGCACTCTGCTATGTTTTGGGGCTAAAAAAAAAAAGAGCCAAAATAGTCTTTTTTCTTAAGGAGTTTTCATTATAAAGGGGCTAAGGGTGGGGGGAAGATAATGATAGGATGACATGTATATAATTCATATCTGCCATATAAATATAGAGTATCTAAAGGTGTCATTAGAGAGAAAGGCACTGGTGGAGGCAGGATACATGGAGTCTTGGCCTTGAATGCAGAATCATTCAGCTTGGCAGGAGGAGAAAGAGAAATTCAGATGTCCTCCTTAGCCTGGTGCTAAGGTTGAAAAAGGCTCTACTACTCTTCTAATTCTTAGGCCCAAGACTTTTGTGTGGTTTCACCCTGATTGGTTTCCACCCTATTGTCATAAAGGGGGAATAGACAGTAATCAGAATGGTTGCCAGAAGTTTTCAACATGGGAGATTGGGAGGGGAGGATTATAGTGTGTGATTGCCTATTCCAGAGATATCAGAGATAATCTGGCAGGAAAAAAGGGTTTCTGAGCAGACAACCAATTTCATAAAGTCTAGTCTCAAACCCAAAGGCTGGTTGGTCTACCACATATTTCTGTATGTGTGTATGTGTGTGTGTGTGTGTGTGTGTGTGTGTGTGTGTGTGTGTGTGTGTGTTCACTCTCAAATCTTAATTCTCCATATCAATGGAAGGAAAGTTAGCTCTGATATGTATAATTAAAATTTGTGGGATAAATGTATCACACAAATATGTTTGCAGCTAATTTATGTTCCTAATTGGATCTTGCCTGGATAAATTTAAATTACTCTGAATTGTCTGATCACAAACATCAACTAACAATGTAAATAAGTAGAAAGCCAACCTTCCTCTTAAAATTTCCATGGACCATTTCACATTTGGCTAATCAACTGTTTCCTTGGGATTTATTAGATTGTTATTATATCAAAGACATTATATCAAAGCCTAGATATTTAAAGTCATTATGTTATTGTTCAGTTGTTTATGTCATGTTCAACTCTTCATGACCCCATTTAGGATTTTCTTGGCAATGATACTGAAATGGTTTACCGTTTTTTTACAGCTCATTTTATCGGTGAAGAATCTGAGGCAGACAGGGTTAAGTGACTTGCCCAGGGGCACACAGTTATTATGTTTCTGAGGTCAGATTTGAACTTGGAGGATCTTCCTGACTCCAGACTAAGCATTCTATCCACTGCACCACCTACCTACTTCATTTTAGGTCAACTGAAGATCCATTTGCTCTTCAATATGCACTGAGGGAGATGCAGAATTTTAAAAGTCACTTCCTGTCTTGATGGAGATTATAGTCTATTAGGGGGATAAATCATAAATACAGTTAATGTGGAGAGGAGGGAGTATGTTGTAATGGAAAGAACAAAGGACTAGCATTCAAATTTTCACTCTATGACTTCTTATTCAGTATATTTTTTTAAGCTTCAAGGCTAGGATTACAAAGATAAAAGCTGATAGTTCCTGCCTTACTTGTTCCTGTCTTACTTGCTATTAAAGGGATACCACATATCCACACAAAAAAGTAAGTAGGAATTAAATTTAGAATGGAGAGAACACTTGACAACTTGGTTTGGAGAATGAAGTGTTCCGAAAAGACCTCCTTGAAAAAGTGACACCTGAGATTAGCCACAAAGCAAGGATTGTAAGAGGTATATATCAGGAATGGACATATTCTCTGGCTGCGCGATAACCAATACAAAAATGCTCCCATGGGTGATGGCATGCAAAGTTCTGGCAGCATCTAAATGGACTAGTTTTTGGAATGTTGGGTGAAGATGTGGAGAGGAAATGGAAAAACTCATGCAGCTTGAACTGGGGGGGCCTTCAGTCCCAGACTGAGGCTTTTGGGTTTTATTGTAGAGATAGTAAGGTGCCATGGAGATTTTTGAGTAAGAAGATGGTATCATCAGATTAATGCTTTAGGAATATTCATTTAATGGTAGCTAAGTGGAGAATGGATTGGAAAGGGGGAGAAGATGGCTCACCACTTAGGAAATGATTCTAATAGTCTGAAAAGTCTTGAAGGATTGAATTAGGGTAGCGACCACATGAGCAACGAGAATAGGAAAGAGAGGCTGTGGAAGTAGAATCAAGATTTGGCCAAGTGACTGAATATGGAAATTAGGATGAGGAAAGAACCAAAAATAACTCTAAGGTTATTAATCCAGGGTGCTAGAAGGATGTTGATGTCCTCAACATAAATAGAAAAGTTTGAATAAGGGATATGTTTTAGGGGAGAGGATAAGTTCCTCTTTCAAAAGGTTGAGTTTGGGTTTCTGGTATGATATCAAAGAAGAGATGTCATCAGGTAAATGCCAAGGTAGTACTGGGGTTTAGAACAGAGATTAGGGCTGCATATATAGCTTTAAGACTTATCTGTCTAGCGATGATAATTATACCCATGAGAGCTAATGAAATTACCAAACGAGAAAAAAGAGACAGTGTCCCAGGGCAGAGCCAGGAAGGGACATCCATATTTAAACAGTAGGAGATGAATGATAGTCCAGCAGGAAAGTTGAGAATGAAAGAGAACCAAATATCATCATTGAAACCAAAGGAAAACAGTATTTAGGAGGAGGGGGTAGTCATCATTCTTTAAAGTTAAAGAAAGATCGAGTATCATGAAAATTTAAAAAAGCCATTGGCTTTACCAGTCAAAAGATCTTTGATAACCTTGTAGAGAACAATCTCAGTCAAGTTGTAAGTTTGGAAGCCAGAATGCAAGAGATTGAAATGTGAGAAGGATGTAAGGAAATAGAAGAAATTAGTAGAAATTCCTTTTGATGATGAAAGGCAAGGGAGATATAGCATGATAGTTTGAAGGGATGGCAGAATGGTAGGCTCAAGTAATGCCTTTTTTCTTTTTTAACGAAAAGTGAAACCTGGGCTTGTTTTCAGGCATCAGGGAAAGAGCTAAGAAAGATTAAAATTGGGGAAAAAGGTAGATGATCAAGGGGACAAACTTGTGGCATATATGGGAAAGGATGAAATTGAAAATGGAGCTTAGTCCTGGCTAGAAAAAAGTAGGAGTACTATTTCAAAGAACTGTAGAAAAAGAAGAAAAAATAATGAGGTGATTTATTTCAAAGTTTATAGGAGATAACCTTTGTTCTAGGCATTGAGAAGAGAAAGTTTATCATGGCCACTGAGAAGAACCTGATGATCATAGAAGCAAAAAAAAAAAAGCATTACTTTGCAGCAGTGATGACTCAATTGAGACCAGATAAATCTATTGAGGACCCAATTTATACAGGCAGGTGACTTCCTCTAGTAACTCTCAACAACATATGTATAAGCGAAGAGGGGGTCGATGATGTCAGCAGCACAGTTTTGGTGTTCAAGGTTTGACTAATGATAGGTTTGGGGGCACAGAATTCTAGAGGAGGAGATAATATATAGCTGAATTGGTCAGGATTATAAAGAGAAGAGGTAAAGGTGGGTCTATAAAGAGAAAAGATGATGGTGGATGGGAAGAACAGGAAAGGGCACAGAAGGACCAAAGTCATTGGGAAGATGAAGAAGGGATTAGGGAATAGGGCTGAGGGAGCTAGGGATGGGTAACAGATTGTGATCCCAGAGAACTATTTCTAAGTTCTAGGTCATAAAACAGTTATGAGGGATAGAGAAATCAAGGTTCTGTCTCTTCTTAGAGATGGCTCAGGTGGTGTCAGGATGTAAGACATGGCAGTTGAAAAGAATCATCAGGGTATGGAAGTTTCCATTTAACTAAGTTTCAAACTTATATTTGTGGTGGATGAATCCCACTCTCTTCTCCACAGCCCCATTTTTCTGTCTCTCTTCTCATTCTTCTGTGGGACCTAGCTTTTCTAGACAGCATCCTAGTTTATTCCTAGCACAGCACTTTTTTAACTATTGGGTTTTCAGCTTTTCTGATTGTCTTACTCTTCCTAGTTTCTATTGAGACTTCCAGTGGAAATAGTGACTGCTGCATTATCAAGACTGTACCTTGATAATATAGTGAGGGCAAAATATGTGTGTAACCCATCTTTTCTTAAATTGCCTGGTAAATGAGTTCCATTTCTTTCTTTGATTTGTTAAATGAATCTTTTCTTAGTGGAGCTTATTGGTTGAACTGACACCTCTTTAAGGGATCTAAACTGGGGCTTCCTGACCTGGAGTTCCTGATTCTATTTTATTTTATTTATTTAAAAAACCCTTACCTTCCATCTTAGAATAACTACTGTATATTGGTTCCAAGGCAGAAAAGCAATAAGAGCTAGACAAATAGCCAGTTAGGAAGTATTTGAGATCAGATTTGAACACAGGATTTCCCATCTCCAGGCCTGGCTCCCAATCTACTGAGCCACCTCATTGCCCCCTTAATCTATTTTATAAAATATCTTGATAACTGTGTATGATAAGTCCCCTTTAAGTCCCTATGTACTTCATGTAGATATTTGGAAACATTCTAAAAAAGAAAGGGATTCAGAGTCTTTTTTTACCAGATTACCAAAAGGAGTTTAACATATAAAAAAACCAAACCCCCCCAAAAAAAGTGAAGGACTCTTGTTCTAAAGTCTTACAAAGTTCATTAAGCAACATGATATCCCAAATTATCAAAAGTATTGAATTGAGAACCTAGTTCTCTCAAAGCTATGAGAATGATATTTTTTTTTCATTTGAATTAGTTTATTTAGTCAATTTAGAACATTATTCCTTGGTTACAATAATCACATTATTTCCCTCCCTCCCCTCCACCGAGAATGATAAATTTAAATTAAATGTAATATATTCTAAGCAAGGGCTTAAATATTCTCCCATGCTAATGTGAATATGGTATCGGACTAACTTTGACAAGAAGAAGCATTTAAGCAGATTACAACATACAAGGCAATGGGGAATGGGAAAAAATTATAGTCATTCCCCACGAGGAGTGTTTATGTTCTCCTGGTGTGAGGGAGGGGTGATATATAAGTAAATACAAAGATATTTCAGGAGGGAAAGAACACTAAAATTTAGGGGTCACAGAAAGTTTCTTATATAAAACCTCATCTGAGCCGAAGGGGACAGTTTGGAATAATTTGTTTTTTTAAGTCCTGGCTCTGGAGTTAGAGCCAAATCCGTTGTCTAATGCTTACTACCTGTGGGATCTCAGAGAAATCATTTCATCTCCCTAGGCTTGTTTTTTCATTTGTTAAAATGATGGGGTTGGACAGGATCGCCCCTGTGGTCCCCTGTAGCTCTAGACTAGACTAATTGGACCCTTCTGTCTCCAAATCCCGTCTTACAATAAAGCTAAGGTTTCTAAGAGACAGAAATGATGAAGGAATACATTTCAGGAATGAGGAAACAGTCTTTACAAAGGGTTGGAGGCAAGAGGTGAAATGTCGAGATCAGGGAACTAGCACACAATTCAGTCTGGCCAGAATGTGGAGTACCAGAATGAATAATGGAAAATAATTCTGGAAAGATGGACTGGAGCTGGACTATGAAGGGACCGTAAGTGCCAAGATGAGTAATTGTGTGTGTGTGTGTGTGTGTGTGTGTGTGTGTGTGTGTGTGTGTGTGTGAATGGACTTGCCATTATCTCATATGTGTGTGTGGTTACATGTATTTATACATAGCCTATATATACAAATAGATAAGACATACAGGCAGATAGATATACATATATACATGCATGTATGTATGTGTGCAAATATTCTTGCCAATATACATATACAAAAACATACATAGATATATGTTTACATGTATGTATATATTTCTCTATATCTATGTAAAGTAAAGAAGTCTTGCAGAGTTCAAGACGCAACTAGATATCCCCAATTATCAAAAATACTGAATTGAGAACCTAGTTCTCTAAAGGTTATGAGAATGACTATTTCTAAATGGAATATATCCTAAGCAAAGGCTTGAATATGCTCCCATGCTAATATGAATGTGGTATTGGACTAACACTGACAAAAAGAATCATTTCATCAAATTACTACCCATAAGGCAATGGAGAATGGGGAAAAATAGTCGCTACCCATAAGAAGTATTCTTCTGAAGAGAGAAAGGAATAAGCAATTAATATAATAATAAGTATTTGTTAATATTTGATTTATTGATTGTTAAATAATAATAAAACAATGGCCTGTCCATTCATTGAACTTCAAATTTAGACAGTTTATAACTAAACTAGCCAAGTCTCATTTTGTGGTAAGCCACATCTCAAAATGATTTTCACTTTGAGCAAACCCAATGTTTATGATCATGGTATGTTAGAGAAGAATATTAAATAATGCGTTTATATCTGCTGTTTTTGTTTGTTGCTCATGAATGGCATCATTAAATCTATATCTTGATTCAGGGACTAGATGTTTGTCTCCATCACCTAAGACTAAATCACTAGCTTCATTGATAGCTTCCTTTGCTATTTCCCCTTTTACTTCTCTTAGAGGTTCTGAGCCACCCTTGAATTGGGGCTATATTGGCCTTCGGTGCCACATAGATCACCAAGTAGACATTCTGTTTTATTTTTCTTTCCCTCATTCTTTTCACCTATTATATACAGAAGCCCTTCTTTTTATATTATGAGATCAGAGCTATTTGGTTTCAAGAAAAACTGCCAGAGATCTTCCTAGAAGCTTGGTCCTGATTCATTAGCCTTCTGGCAGCAGTCAGGACCCAAGTGCTAGGCAGCCAAGAGAGTTTCCCGGTGTGTCACAAGAATAAGATCTATTGTTGGCAGGAAGCGATAATTCAAGTGTTGTCTTTGTGCCCAGAAAGCTTCCGTAAGGAGGAAGCAAGGATGGCTGGTGCCATCAGTGAGTGCACTCTGTTCCTAGGCAGTCTCGAAAGGTGAAAAGAAAACTAATAATCAGGGAGATCATTTGGAAGAGGTTTGCTTTTCTTCTTTGTTTTTTTTTTCTTTTAATTTTCTTTTGAATTTATCATTCATCATGATACTCTCCCTTCAGGGTAACTTTACAGTATGATGACTTTTCAGACAGCCCACCTTCCCTCCCCTGAACTGGGTTTGAAGTATCATTTTGACAAATTCTTGCCAACTTAAGATTGAGGATAAGGAAAATCTCTCCTTTCCTTTCCTTCCCACCCCAATCTACTTGAAAAAACTTTGTTCCTTAGAGAAAAGAAAATAAAGAGGCACCCACATCCTTTCTTTTCTCATGTGTGCTTTCTAAATGTCATTTCTAAGGGGAAAGGAATATGTAGTACCAGCTCCAACTTAGTCTCTTAATTTAATTGCCTTTTACAAAGTTACTTGTAAATTGTTTCCCAAAGGCCCAATTTTTAGGTCATCTTAATGATAATTTATAATAGCAAAAATATTTAAGTCCTTCTAAAAAAAAAGTCCCATAAGCAAATTAACAAGATGATATAACTAGAAATTTGAATGGGATCAACTGTTTTAGGGGGGAAAATTTTTGAGTTTGAGTTTTAGCTTTTAAAAATAAGGACAATCTTTTTTTTTTTTAACCAGAAAGGTCATCTAATCTAACCTCTCTTTTTAAAGATGAAAAAAAACTGGCCAAAAATCTTTAAGCAATTTGCTCAAGGTCAGACAGGTAGAAAATGGTTAAGTGGGAATTTCAGTTCAAGTTCCCTGATTCCATCACATTTTCTGCATAAATTTAGCTTGTTTCAGGATTAAATTGCTTATTAGATAAAGTTGTAGAAGAATTTTCCATTTGTGCCACAGTTCAATTTTTAAAAAATAAATGGCAAATCGGCACAAATACTTCCATTTAAGAGGTAGGGTACATATGTAGGGGTGATTTTAGCCTTTCTTCAGGAATTATCTTTATTATTCCACATTTTTAAAAATATTAGATTCTTGAGGATATGACTTTTTTTAACCCCTACTTTCTGTAATATTAACAACTCCAAGACTGAATGGCAAAAGCTTGGCAAATGGGGTTAAATGACTTGCCTGGGTCACACAGCTAGGAAGTGTTCTGAGACCAAATTTGAACCCAGGTCCTCCCAATTCCAGACCTGGTACTCTACTGAGCCACCTTGCAGCCCTGATATTCCTCTTCTAAGGTCAGTTTGGATGATATGAAGTAAATTAAGTCAAGCTTAAAACCTTTACTAAATGCCCATTGTGTTTTAGGCACAGAGCTGGGGATACTTAAAGAAAGGAAAGGCAGGACAATGAGTCTCTGCTCTCTGGGAACTCAAGTCTAATGAATGAAGAGACAAAATGAAAACAACTATGTCCAGACAACTCTAAAAAGATTCCTCGATAATTTATTGTTGTTTGGTTCAGTCATTTCAATCATGTCTAACTCTTCATGACCCCATTTATGGTTTTCTTGATCAGATAATGGAGTGTTTTGCCATTTCCTTCTCACTTGACAGATAAGAAACTGAGGCAAACAGGGTTAAAAGGCTTGCCTAGGGTCCCATGGGTAGCAAATACCTCAGGCTACATTTGAAATCAGAAAAAGAGTCTTCCTGACTCTAGGCAGGATACTCTATTTGTTGTACCCCTTAGCTAGGATTCTTCATGTCATCTTTGGGGTTTTCTTGGCAAAAATCCTGGAGTGGTGTGCCATTTCCTTCCCTAGCTCATTTTACAGCTAAGGAAACTGAGGCAGAATTAAGTGACTTGCACAGAGTCGTACAGCTTGTAAGTGACTGAGGCCAGATTTAACCTTGGGTCTTACCCCAGGACCAGAGCACTGTCCACCACGTAGCTGCTCCTCTTTGATATGTACATTCAATTGGGCAGCTGGCTTGCTGATTTCTGAAATATCAATACATTCTTCACAGGGAAAAAATGTTTCAAAACTGAAATCACAAATGCAAACCGGCAGACAAACAGGACTTTGAAAAATACCATCTGAAATATAACCCCCCGTCCTGGTCTTACTGCCAACCTGATCTCTTGTGTAGCTGTTTTTCTTCCTAATCATCTCTAAATTATGCCATCTCCTTTGTAGCTGCACAGAATGCCGATGCAGAATAAAAAGTCATCTACTGCAGAATCTCTTCATGTCTCCTTTATGAAGAGGAAATAAGGCAGAATTACTACATTTTTACACCTCTGTTCTCGTGTCTAGCAGCAAACATCAGCATGGGGTCAAATCTGACTTTTAACAGCCTTCCCCCGACTGCAAAGGGATCCATGACCCCAGAAAGGTTAAGAATCCCTGCTGCGAATGATGTCAGCTTGCCAGCTTGTCCATAGATATAGGGATGATAGTTCCAGCTCTATGAACTATGACTGAGCCTTTTGTAATGCTATTCCAGTGGGCCAGGGTTTCCACATTTGAAGCACAAATCCCTTCCCTGCCTGCCACCCAACTTTTGGGGCAAGCGTTTCCCCCTCCAGTGCCTGTAGCAAGGATTCTGTCTTTTGTGCTGACCCAAATCCATTGGTAGGTAGGCAGCACAGTAGCTAGAGCGCCAGGCCCAGCATCAGGAAGACCCAAGTTCAAATCTAGTGTCAGACACTTCCTAGCTGGGTGAGCCTGGGCAAATCGCTTCACCCTGTGTGCCTCAGTTTCCTCATCTGTAAAATGAGCTGGAGAAAGAAATGGAATGACAAACCACTCCCGTATCTTTGCCAAGAACAGCCCCAATAGAGTCACCACAATTGGACACAATTGAAATGATAGAACAAAAAGCTCAGGTGAGAAGGATCTATTCAAGGTTGTTCATGAAGGGAGGGGGAATATCTCTTTCCCTTACTGCTGGGGGAGACAGAGTTGGGGCAAGAAAGAGGATGATTAGGGAGATGCAGGAAGAGCCCCGAATGGTCGTGCTTGTGGATAGATCACCTCTGTGTTGACTGTTCCTAGATGAGCCTCATTGTCTGTCTGTCTGGCGTTGCCCGTGGGCACTCTCCTCTCTGGTGTAGACTAGCCGGGTGACACTGGGCACCTTGCTTCATTTCCACGGGCCAGTTGGGTATGGGTACACATTCGTATTTGTGCATTGGTGTGTCTGCCTGGGTTCTTTTCTTTGTTTTGGACTGTGCCTGAGATTGCATCGATGCAGAGAACTTGTTTTTTCCACGAGTAGCTTAGGGATGGCCTAGGGGCACTGACAAGTTCGGTTACTTGCCTTGGATCACACAGCTTGCAAATGTTAAAGGCAGGACTTTCAAATTCAGCTTTTCCTTCCTCCAAAGGCTTGATGCTACCATGCTGGTTCTCTGAACAAATGTGAGAATACAAAATGTTGGAACAACCTCTGCAACCTTGTTGGTTGTTTGCCTTATGGGTGGCTCTAAATCTGTCTTTGTTATTGTTCAGTCATTTCAGTCCTGTCCCACGCCTTATGATTTTATTTGGGTTCTTCTTGGCAAAGAGACTAAAGTGGTTTGCCATTTCCTTCACCAGCTCATTTTACAGATGGAGAAACTGAGGCTGACAGGGTTAAGGGACTTGCGCAGGGTCACACAACTGGTGTCTGAGGGAAAATTTGAACTCAGGTCTTCCTGACTACTATTCACTGCACCTAGTTTTCTCCCAAACTGCTTTTAGGGATCCATTGAAATGGAGGCTCCCACATAGCACTTTAGTTACATGGAGCCCATGGAAACATGCTCACTAGCTTGCTTCTTCACTACAAAGTGTAATCTTATCTCTCCCCTCTCCTTAAAATATTAATGATGTGTGTCAGTAATTAAAACAAGTGACCACACTTTGTCCTCTGAGTAGGATCACCCTTAAGCAGTTACCCTGTCATCGTTAATACTAGAACTATAGTATTCAGTTAATAGTTAATTCCATAACTAAAAGAGTTATTAAAAGACTTTCGGGCTCAGTGTCATCATCTGGAAAATGAGGAGGTTCATGGTCTCTGAAATTCCACCTAGGTCTAGTTGTGATCCTGTGGTGATCCCTGGAAAGCCAATACTTTGTTCTACTAGCTGGAGAAATTGTCAGAAAAAAACAGGAAGGCAGGGAGAAAAAAAATATATCCAGAAAGCCTGCATTGGAACATGGTGGGTTTCAGACTCACCCAAAGGTCAGTCCTTCCTAAGTGCTGCTAACAACACTACTTGACCCATAGTAGGAGATCAGAAGCATCATGGCACCATGGAAATTACAATGGATTTGGACTTATAAGACCTGGTCCCAGCTCTGCCGCTTAGCACTTGTGTGGCACCTTGGGCATGTGACATCTCTGGTTTCTGAAGAAACCCATGAGTTTCTTCATCTCTGAAATTAAGGAGTTGCCCCAGATGGTCTCTGAAACTCTCTGTGGTCCTTTGATTTTTACCCTGAAAGAGAATGGTTGGCACAGTGGAGAGACTGATAAGGCTGGAATCAGAAAGACTTAAGTTCAAATCTATCTTCCAGCATTTACTAGTTGGGTGACCCTGGACAAGTCATTTAACCCTGTGCACCTCAGTTTCTTCATCCCTAAAAGGAACTGGAGAAGGAAATCAGTCTAGTATCTTTACCAAGAAAACCCCAAATGACCAAATGAAGTCACAAAGAATCAGGCAGGATGGAAAAGTTCTGAACAGCTTACATTCTTCTGGGACAGGGGATGGATAGAACATTTACATAGCTAAACGGAGGACTTGACTGAAACAACTGAAAGTTTAGGGCAAACACCCATTAATCATAACGATGATGACGATGATAACTAACATTTATGCTACACTTTGAGGTTTGCAAAGTGCTTTACACGTATGAATCTCATTTGATCCTCACAACAACCCTGAGAGGAGTGGGCTTTTTTTGTCCCCATCTTATAAATGAAGAAATTGAGGCTCAACAAGTTAAATGATTTCCTGAATCACGCAACCATGGAAAAACATTCTAAATTAAATAAATAGATTTTTTAAAAAGAAAGAAAAAAAAGTTAGATGATTTGCCCAGAGTTATTTAGCCATTAAGGTGCCAAGGCAAGATCTTCTTGGTTTCAAGTCCAGCACTCTCCAGGGTAGTTCCTTTGACATAAGGACATAAACACACACATACACACATGAACACAGCAAGCGTGTAATATGTGGAATGATTTTGAGGAACATTATCATGGAATTGTGCAAGAAAAAACTCCTCTCTAGGGTTGACGGTACCTGCTTACCTTTTACCTTTCTTCCCCAACGATAACAAAAGACTAGGAAAGGCCAAGAAATTCTGGGAAAACCTTTCCTCATGACCCACATCTGATTTTTTTGAGTCAGCCATCACGGAGTCAATCTGTACTGAATTAGCCTCCAGGGCCTTAGGATATCTAAGGCCAGCTCAATGGGAACAGGAAGAGGGTGTAAGAAAGGACTCTGTGATGATGCCTTCTCTAGAGCGGAGAAGGGAGAGAGAAGAGATCATCTGGGAACATTCATGTGTAAAGTTATAGCAAATTTTACAAAGGACTCTGCTAGCCCAGTCATGAGAATTTTGACTTAAGCCAGTGCCACACAGAGAGGAAAAAACCTCCAGGAAGTCATCGCATTGTCATCTGGCTGCCTGTTTCACAGCGTTCTCATCTGGCAGGGCTTGCCAACTTCCCATCCTTAAAAACAAGAAAATATTATCTAAATGAATATTATACCCTGGAGAGAACAACTGGCATAATTCTTAAAGTAAAGCTTTCAGGTAGAACATGGAATTGGAGACAGAAATGGCCAACCACTGCAGTCTTCACCAAGAAAATATCAAATGGATCACAAAGAGTCAGAGATGACTGAAATTGATACAATGGCAAAAGAACATGGAATGGAATATATTATAGAATATTTTGTGGTCGTGGTATCATTGGCAGCCTTTATTACTGCTATGGTGGAGGGGGTGACTGGCCCCAAAGACAATCTTTCTTTTCTTCTTTTTAAAAAAAATCCTTATTTTCTATCCTATTAACAACTCTAGACAGAAGGGCGAGGGGCTAGGCAAACAGGGTTAAGTGCCTTGCCCAGGGTCACACAGCTAGAAAGTGTCTGAGGACAGATTTGAACCCAGGTCCTCCTGACTCTAGGCTTGGTACTCTATCCACTGTGCTTGCAACCTGGTTGCTGCATAAAGACAATCTTTCTTAATATGCCTCTACTTCCCGCCAAAAAACAAAGCAAAATCATCCTACATTTGCCCAAGTTGTGAAATGTACTTCTCTTTAAGAATCCCTCAGATCTTTTTTTTAGAACTTCCTGATACCATAATTTAGGTCACTGTCCAAGATTAAAATAAATTGTAAGAAGTGATAAGACTTATTTTGAGATAGATAGATAGACAGATAGATAGATAGATAGATAGATAGATAGATAGATAGATAGATAGATAGATAAACAGATAGGTAGATAGATAGATAGGCAGATAGATAGATAGATGGATAGATAGATATATAGATAGATAAACAGATAGATAGATAGACAGATAGATAGATAAACAGACAGGTAGATAAACAGATAGATAGATATATAGATAGACAGACAGATAGATAAACAGACAGATAGATAGATAGATAGATAAACAAACAGATAGATAGATAGATAGATAGATAGATAGATAGATAGATAGATAGATAGATAAACAGATAGATATATAGATAGATAGGCAGATAGATAGATAGATGGATAGATAGATAGATAAACAGATAGATAGATAGACAGATAGATAGATAAACAGATAGGTAGATAAACAGATAGATAGATAGATAGATAGATAGATAGATAGATAGATAGATAGATAGATAGACAGACAGATAGATAAACAGACAGATAGATAGATAAATAGATAGATAAACAAACAGATAGATAGATAGATAGATAGATAGATAGATAGATAGATAGATAGATAGATAGATAGATGTGTCTTTCAGGAATATATAGCACACATTTTTTAGATTACTTTTTTTTCTCCTAACAAGCATTTTCACTCTCTAGCTCCCATTGGGAGAAAAAATCCTTATAAACACATAACTTGAAGGTGTTTAGGCAGAGAAAGTGATTTATCAACATACTACAGTATAAAGATGATATCTGTGCCTTCCTTTCGAAGACATTTATTTTTCACAAGGAAGGCATTGAGGTGCAGTGGAAAGAGAGTTAACCTCAAGTCTAGAAAACCTAGATTCAAATCTCACTTCTGACATTTACTGGCTATTTTGACTCCTAACTTTAAGAAATGAGAGGGAATAAGCATTTATTAAGTGCCTTGTGATAAATACTTTTTCAAAATATTAGCTCATTTGATCCTCTCATCAAAAGCAATTTTATGAAATAGTTTCTGATCTGAGTTTTCCTTTACCAATGAAATCACACATTTAAACATACCAAAAAAAAATAAATAAGCCTCTACATCATCTCTTTCAACTTTTTCCTCCCTCAAATTAAAGGAACCACTTCATTTAGCATTTTTTTCTTCTTTGTATTATTTTCCCAAATGTTCATAAAATGAATATTTGAAGGTCTTCCCTCTATGCACAAGCTACTTGTGCTAGTAATTCCTCTTTTACAATTTCAAAGGATTTAGAGTTATTTGCAGTAAGAATTTTCTGGTTCCCCAATATCCTTCTCACTGGAGATTTAAGTATATGGAAGTAATCATAACATGATTCAGAAATGGTGAATATTGGCTATCTGGTCTCACTCTTCTGTATACCCTAGGCACTTAAAAATAAAGTTCTAAATGCCAATGCTAGATAAGGTAATTAAAATAAGACTGTAAAGCCCAAACCATCTCATCAAGGAGCCAAGAATGTAATGACCCAGTTTCTCAGTAGTATATAATAATATTCCCAGGATTAAAGTTTTCTGTACAAGTCCATCCAAAAAAAAAAAAGCAACACCCTGAAGATGGTTCTGTGTGCCATTTTTGGCTCTGGCATTGCTGGTTACCAATCACCATAAGAGAGAGCATGGCATAGTAGATAAGGTACTGTACTTGAAGTCAAAAAGACCTGGGTTCAGCTCCTTCCACCTTAGACACTTAGTAGTTGTGTGACTCTTGGCAATTTGTTTTAATCCCCTTGGGTCTCAGGTTTCTCATCTGTAAAATGAAGAGATTGAACTCACTGACCTCTAAAGTTGCTTCAAGCTCTAGATCTTTGATTTGGTGGAAATTATATTCCAGATATATTATGGAAGATGAGGATTTTTCATCTTGAGATACATATACTCACGTGTGTGTGTATATGTGTGTATATACATATATATACATATAGACACATAATCACATACACACAATTATTGAGGACCCCAAATAGCTATTGCTATTGCTTATATAGGTTATATTAATTGATGTTTACTATAGTAAGAGTAATAAGATACATTTTTGAGGTCTATATATATTTATTAATTCATTTGGAAGTAAGAAGCTCATTACATGTTGACATAAACAACATTATTATGAGAAATAAAATTTTCCAAAGCAAAAAAAAGCATAAGTGCTATTGTTTTACATATTTTTGCAAATTTCTTTAATGTTTGACTTACTATAGGAGAGCGGAAGAGCTAGATTCTTGTCAGTTGCGGTATTCACTCTGTTGTGATTGATTATTGTTTTGATTAGCATATGAAAAAAATCCAATATCACATGGACATACATAGTTGGAAAAGAGACGGGTATTTTAAAGGCAAATAACATCTTAGTATTATTATGAAAATATCTTTGATCTCAAAAACCCCCAGAAAGTCACCAGGATCTTGAGAAGTCTACAAACTGAGAATCAATCTATCTTCTCTCATTTGACAGAAAAAAAAAGTGTAACCACAGAAACACAAGAGAATTTCACTTGCCTCAGTCATACAGTTGGTATATGAGACCTTCAGATTTGCTCATTTTTGGTCCAATTAATTCACCTCTGAGGTTTTTTTTTTTTCCCCAAAAGATATTGTTTTAATGAGGATAAGGAATAATTTGGTCAAAAAACAAAGACTGATTCCCTTGAAAAGGCTCAATAAAAAAGAGCTATTATAATAGAAAATACTGTTTGGTATGAGGAAGTCTGATATCATCAATGATTGTAAAGGTGATCATGAATAAGCCACTTACCTGCCTAGAGTCTTGCCTTCTCCATCTCTAAAAGAATACTTTGTGTTGCCACCTCCTAGAATTCTTGTGAAAAATGCACTTTGTAAGTTGTTTTTTTTTTAACCCCCTTACCTTAGTATTACATCCAAGGCAGAAGAACTGTAAAGGCTAGACGATGGGGATTTAAGTGACTTGCCCAGGGTCACACAGCTAGGAAGTGTCCAAGGCCAGATTTGTACCCAGGACCTCCTGTCTCCAGACCTGGTACTGTATCCCCTGAGCTACCTAACTGTCCCTGTTATGTAATCTTAAAGCATTAGGTAAATTTAAATTAATATTAGCTATAGCCCTTTTACCATAAGAAAAAATAATAGAGAAAAACTTATTTTATTCTTCAAGTCTTCAATTTGGAATTTTATTCTTTCCAGTCTTTCTGGAATGATTTAGGGGCATGTTGGAGCCAGGGCAATTGTAAAATTTTCAGTGCAAGCATTGCACTTCTGAAATAGGCAAACACTGCAAAGCAAGCTTTGATATATTATTTCGTGGATTTGCAGATGGGTGGTGCAGTGAATAGTGTTGGACCTGGAGCCACGAAGACTCCTCTTCCTGATTTCAAATCTGGTCTCACTTACTAGCTGTGTGACTCTGGGTAAATCACCTAACTGTTTGCCTCAGGTTCCACATCTGTAAAGTGTGCTGGAGAAGGAATTGGCAAACCACTCCATTATCTTTGCCAAGAAATCCCGAGCGGGGTCAGGAAGAGTCAGACATGATTGAAAGACCTACAATAACAAGATGCTTGAGAAAGTGAGAAAATGTGAATAATGCAGAACTTGGAAGACTTTATTGCATACTTTTTGGGGATAGAGTTGGCCTATTAAGTATTCTCCTGCAGATGACGATGCTCCTAATGGGCTTCTATTTTTTTCCCCTAGGTCTATGGCTCTGGGACTCAGACTCGCGCGTTCCAGTATGTCAGGTGAGGGCATATTCACTTTTGGTACCCTAGAATTGATCTGAAGGCTCTCTTAGCCACTTTGGATGTCCGGTGCCGCCGTCCTGCTTTGTGAAGTTGCAGGATACACTAGGAAAGAGGTAGTTGGAAAAGACACATTTCCCATTTTAAAATCGGATTTTTTTTTAAACCAAAAAAATCTACAGATTTTGTCTTCAAAATTAAGGCACTATGAAGCCCAGTTTTCTGTTTCTGTTTCTCAATTAATCCGCTCTCAGTGGTTTTTCTCCTAATCTATGCTGCCATCTAGTGTTCCTGAGATGCATTTGTCAAGACCTGGCTATGACTTAATCGGTCTAATTTTTGCCCTCAGCTGTTCTCAGAGGCAACTTTGATGATAAATTTGTTGAGTTGAATTTAGCATCCCAAATAGGTTTGGATGAAGCATCCATTAAAAGCATGCACATTTGACACGAAGAACTTGGCAAATATTTTAACTTCTGAAGATCTTGTTTGAATTGCAAAATAGTTACATACTTATTCATATTTTCAAAAAGTTATACCTGGGACAGTGAGGTGGCCCAGTGGACAGGGAGCCAGGCTGAGGGATGGGATGTCCTGAGTTCAAATGTGACCTTAGACACTTCCTAGCTCTGTCACCCAGGGCAAGTCACCTAACCCCAGTTGCTTAGCTCTTACCACTCTTCTGTCTTGGAACTAATATTTAAAATTATTCTGAGACAGAAGATAAGGTTTTGTTTTGTTTTGTTTTGTTTTGAAGTTACATTTGTCAATAGCATTTGGGTCCCTGATAAAAAGAAAGCAACAAAATATTGTGTGAAAATGGTAACTGAGCATCATTTTTTAAGATCCTATCTCAATATAAAATTCACTTATAATGTTAGGTATTCGATTTTTTCCCCATTGTGTAGACAAGATCTTTTAAATCCCACATAACCCAAGGTTTCCTATAAAAATAAACTTGAATGTCATTTTTTAAGCTATAGTTTTCATTCTCTTAATTTTTTTTTTGCTTTTATTTTTTAAGGCCCCCTCTTTTTTATAAAATACATTTCCATATTGGTCATTATTATAAGAGCACACTCATAAATACCCAAAACCCCAAAATAAAACTGAAGATACACTGGAATATTATTTTTACCCTAAAATAAACCAAAGTACATTGCTACATAATTATCCCTTTGCCCTTTCCTGCTCAGAGAAAAATCAGAAAGATAGCCAAAGGGTTCTTTTGTTGTCTCATTACCAAAGAACAAATTCATTGACATTTTAGGGTACTTGTTTCTTCTTTGCCTCTGGGAAGACTTTCACCATTTTTCCTGAAAGGCCCACACAGATTCTCTACCTTATTTTGTTTTTAATTTTAATTATAATTTAAAAAATAGTTTTCCATGTTTACATGATTCATTTTCTTTCCCTTCCCCTTTCCAGAGCCGCCAAGCAATTCCACTGGGTTGTACAATTGTTATCACTTGATACCTATTTCCATGTTAATTATTTTTACCATAGAACTGTAACCCCAAATCATATATCCATATGAACAAGTGCTAAGTCTTGTCATCAGTTTTGCTTCCATGTTTCTACTCCTATAATTCTTTCTCTCCATGTGGATTGTGGTCTTTCTCATAAGAACTTCAGGAATGTCCCAGATCATTGCATTGCTGCTAGTGATTCTCTACCTTCTCAGAAAAACACAGAACTTTGGCGTTTCATTCATCACTGCATTGTTTATGTTAACTGACCCTCTTAGCATGTCTCCCCAGAATTGCTCTTAAATTGATGACTTCTCTGTTATGTTGTAGTACGTTTGTTAAAGATGAGCTTTCATCAATTCCATGTTTTCAACTCTCTGTGTTCTTTTCTCCTCCCTCCAGCCAACACCACTATATTCCTAGGAAGTCTATAGAATTTGGGCACACTGAACTTTAATGAAATAGGTGTGTCCAACTCTTCATATTCTTATTTGGGGTTTCCTTGGCAAAGATACTGGAGTGGTTTGCCATTTCATTCTCAAGCTCATTTTATGGATAAGGAAACTGAGACACAGGATGATGTGACTTACCCAAGATCACACAACTCGTCAGTGTCTTAAGGCAGATTTGAACTCAGGAAGACCAGTCTTCCTGATTCCAGACCCAGCACTCTATTCACTGAGCCACATTTCTGCCCAGCTACCTTAAGTTCATTTAATATCTTTGAGCTTCAGTTTCCTCATCTATAAACTGGGAAAACAATACCTGTAACACATACCTTTTTTTGTATCTTAACTGAAATAATTTATGTAAAGTGCTTTCCAACTTTATAGCTTTACATAAATATTTATTACCCTGGTAATGATTTAAGAATCCTCTCTATAGTCCAAAAACAAGTCAATGTAGTTGAAGAAATTAGTCCATTCTGTTTTTGGATGACTACATAAATAATGGGCAAAACATTTCACCAAACTAATTATGTATTTCCATGTAAAATACATTTTGATAAATTGTACCCTTTACTATATATGAAAATTCTTCTAGTCAATAGACTATGCCCCCTTAAATGATTTTCTAGTCATTTTATAGCTATGAATGTCATACCATTGAATCATGGATTTAGAGGGGGAAAAACATTCTAAGTCATCAAGTTCTTCTTCCTCATTTTTGAATAAATTGAAGAATAAGTAAACTGAGGTCCTCTTTGAAGAATGAATTGAAGAATAAGTAAGCTGAGGTCCTCATTGAAGAATGAATTGAAGAATAAGTAAGCTGAGGTCCTCATTGAAGAATGAATTGAAGAATAAGTAAGCTGAGGTCCTCATTGAAGAATGAATTGACAAATAAGTAAAGTGAGGTCTTCATTGAAAAATGAGGGAACTGAGGTCCAGGGAAGTTCAGTGTCCCACCACTACCTCCCCCCTATTCCCCCATCCTCCAACAGAATTATTTATTGGGTAAACATAGTGTTTAATCTTTCTAGTGGCCTAATTTCCCCACAAGTGAATTAGTACTTCATACTATCAAAGAGTAAAAGTGTTCAGCATCAGGTCCTGGCTAAAAGTTGAGTGAGAAACTCTGAGATGGGGAAATTATCACATGATCACAAGTGGTCTTATTCTCCCAGAGTTCAAATGGCAAAAGATAAGAGCCCCAGGTTCCTCCTGCAAGCCCTCTCCAACCTCATTTTGTTGGGTATTCAAGAAGTTCCCCCTTAGCATCTACTCAAGCTTTCTTGACTAACAACCTCCAGCCAGCAACAATTTGGAGAAAAGTAGGGTTATGTGGAGTTGACAAGAAAAAGTTTCCCTTGAATTGCTGTAAACACTGCGTAGGGTTGTTCTAGAAGGTATTCTTCAAGACTTTGCTCCTGATTGAATATATGGTTGTGAAGGAAATGGCAGACCACTCCAGGATCTCTGACAAGAAAACCCCAACTAGGGTCACAAGGACCACAACAAGGATCCTGGAACTAGTTGGTGGCAGCTCCAGGACTTTGACCCACATCTCCTGCGTCTAATGCCATCTTTACATATCTTAAATCACTTTGATCCCGTCATCTCCTAGATTCCTTTCTGTTTTAAATTCAAAGACTTTCTTAGTTTACTCTTGTCACCTTTAGTGGCATTCTAGTTACATTATTCTCCTGATGTTTTGCATTTTAAATCTTCCCAAGCTTGAATCAATTGGTACAGAAAAGGAGAGCGTCTTCTTTTTATTTTTAAAGAAATAGTTTCCTTTCTTTGATAATAGTTTCATCTAAATGCTAATATAATATTACCTGCTTGAATGAAGACATTCTGATATATACTCATTTTACAATTTACAAAATGTTTTCCCCACAGCAGCTCTTTCAGGTGGCTAAACAGTATAACCCCTATTTTACGGAAAAGGAATCTGAGGCTCAAGATTGCGTTTTATTCATGTTTACCTAACAATGATGACATTTACGGAATGTACAGAAGATGAGCTTATATATTATATTTGTTGTTAAGTTTTGTTGTTTCAACTTTCCCAAAATCTTTTTAATATGTCCCCTTCTCACACAGCTAGCCCTCTGCTACAGGCTCTCATGACCTATATTGTTACAATAGCCTTCTTGTTTGTCTGTCTACCTTAAGTCTTTCCTCGCTTTCATTCATCCTCTAGTCAAATGCCAAAGGAATTTTCCTAAAATGCCAGATCTGGTGCCACCAATTCTTACTCCTCTCCACCCCACATACATGACCCTGAAATGTTCTCCCTTCTTCCTACTCTTGCATTTCTGGCCTCATTCAAGACTCAGCTCAAATCCCACTTTTTAAAAGAGGCCTTTCCTTGCCCCCTGTCCCCCACTAGTGCATTCCCTCTGAAATCAACTCCCCTTTGTTCTTTACTAAATATTGATTTCCAAGCAAAAGGGCTAGACAAATCAGAGGCCAGATTTGAACATAGGTCCTCCCTATTCCAGGCCTGGTGCTCTATTCCTGATCCTCTACCTCCCACCCCCTGCCATTTATTTATGTATGTGTGCATATTATTTATTTATTTATTTATTTATTTATTCATTCATTCATTTATTTATTTATGTTATTTTGTGTATTAAAACTACATAGTATATTTGCTTGTGATTCCCCCAACATTAGAATGTGGGCTCCTTGAAAGGGCCATATTTTTTTTACCTTTCTTTGTATCCTCAGGGTTTAGACCCAAGGTCAGTGCTGAAAAAATACTGATGGACTGACTGGCATCCCAATATGTTATTCTACTACAAAAAGCAGTCATGCTGTCTAACTGCTTAATAATCCACCAAAGGAACAGTAGTGGGACCGGGGACTCTCCCAGGACTGTTTCTTTTGGAACTCAATTGAACATAAGACAAGGGTGATGATGATGGCAATGATAATGGAAAAAAGGGGATGAACCATCATGGATGGCCTCAAGTAGAAAGCACCCGGCTTAGGTCCTGTCTTGGACACATCATGTCTGGGTGACCCTGGGGAAGTCACTTTATCTCCGAGTCTGTGGTTTGCAGAGCAGTGGCTGATCTGCATTGATAGATAAAGGAGTTTCCTCATCAGGAATTAATTCTATCAATGAAATCATAAATCAAGTCTAAAAAAGATGATGTCGGTGGTGGTAGTAATGATAGCTGTCATTTATATAAAGTTTTATAATTATATAAAAATAACTGATTCATGTATTATTATTTACATCATTGACTCCTAATGGCCACTTCATTAAGGTTGGAATAGCAGATCTGTATCTTACACATAAGGAGACTGAAACTTGGAGAGATCTCCTTGGCTTGTCCCTAATCTTAGAGCAAAGGAGATTAAGGAGCAGGATTCAAATCCAAGTTCAGAGTTCTTACCACTCTGCTACACTGTCAAATCAACAGAATATACATAAGCATTTCAGCTTATTCTTTCTTCAAGTTGCCTTTTTCCTATTATGGTTTTAATCAGTATGTTGTTATGGATATAGTTATTTAGCATTAAAAGATTATTCATTCATATTCTCTCAGAAATATTGTACATATTTATTCACTTAATAAATATTTTCTCTCTACATGGTCCTCAGTCCTGCCTAAATTATCACAAACTACAAAAGAGAGTTGAAGGAACCATTGAGGATTTACTAAAAATAAATAAATGAATGGAAAAGTGACTTTTCTGGGGGATGCCTAGCAGGACTTAAATTTAGATCTTCATAACTTTCAGGCTACTATGCCTTTCTATATCTGACATATCATTTTTGTAATAGTTAAAATTTAGTTTCTCTGCTAGAAGTATTATATTTTATGAGGTCTAATGTAAAAAATGCCCATTGATTGTAAGTGGGAAATTGAAAAACTTGCCTAAATAGCCCTGAAGGAGGCTCCTTTGTTCAAGAAGAAAACAAGACTGTTGATCATGATCTTTTATTTTATACAGTTACTTTAGTTTTTAAAAAATGTCACATGACCCATAGAGCCCTGCTCCTCTTCAACAATACGCCAACAAGGATTAAAATACTTTAAAATTGACTCAGTCAAATTTGCAGTGCAGAACTGAGAACTCTCTCTAGGGATGTGCTGCCTCTCAGCTAGGCACAGGAAGAGCCTCTGTGTACAACACTGAGGTGTCATTTTTACAGAGTACCTTTTTTTCTAATAGAACCACATTTAAAAGGTTCTGAGGGAAAAAAAAAAAGAACCAAACTTTGGTAAGCAAAAATTTGCTTACTTCTCTTTACTTTCATGGACCAATCAATCACAATCCATCTGAAACATTGGCAGTTTCCTTGATTTTTTTTTTAGTTGCTTGGAGTGTACAGAATTATTGATTGGGGAGAAGAAGGGATCTGGGGTGTTGGAGAACAAGTCATAGTCATGTTTCAATAACTAGTATTATTTGAGTTGTCTGTGTAATGTGCCAGTATGGGGATATCCATGCTTTGCACAATTCTTTCATGTCAGCAGGTTTTTATTTCATCATAACATTCTTCTGAGTAAAGAAATGATCAAGTGTCCATGGGAGACCACATGAGACTTGAGTTTTCATCAGGGATTACTCTTGTGAACATCCATCTTAATTGCCAGATTTGCTTTTTTTTGACATTCCTCCTATTTTCCAATTTATTTTCTTTGGGAAAGGGGATCGAAGAATTGCTTCTGAACTTATAAAGTATGTTCCACATTCATTTATTTTGAGGAATTAGACAACTTCATCTCTCTTTCTTTTGCAGTGACCTAGTAAATGGACTGGTGGCCTTAATGAATAGCAATGTTAGTAGCCCTGTCAACTTGGTAAGTCCATTTTGCTACTGTTAGTCTCCATTCTTTGGCAGGGGTAAAACTTTCTGGCAAAGTCATAAATTGTAGGTTGTTGGGTCTACTTTCTTTATCAAAAAATCTGGTGAGTCATTAATGGTTTTCAGGGCAGCTAGGTGGAAAAATGGATAGGTCATTGAGCTGGAGTCAGGAAAGCCTATATCCAAATCCAGCCTCAGACACTTAGTACTTACATGACCCTGGGCAAGTCACTTAACTGTTTGCCTCAGTTTCCTCATATGTAAAATGAGGTAGAGAAGGAAATGGCAAACCACTCCAGTATTCTTGCCAAGGAAACCCCAAATAAGATCACAGGGCTGAATCAGCTGAAAAACAATCAAAAGATTTTTGCTTGGAGAAGATACACTGAAAAAGCATGTTTTATAAGCAAAAAATGTCCACAAAAAATGGAATACAAACGACTATAATAAAAAAAACCTGGATCTCATAAGGTGAGAAGACCTAGACCCATTCAATTAGTGCAACATGCATAATCAGGCACTATTAATAAAAGCCTCTTGATAATACTTCTAATTTATGGAAATTACATGTATAAATTTATCTGTCCCTGATTTAATGCAGGAACGTCCCTTGTGTAAATATCCCTGGGTGGGAACTTGGAAGAAGGAGCAATTTCAAAGAGAATATCTGACTGGTGATTGTGGTTATTATAATGTAACTATGAAAACAGCCTTCTTTCCCCCGTTTTGCTTCTATGTTCAATGAAAAGAACGCCAGCTGGGGAGTCAGAAGACCTAGACTCAGATATCCCCCATGAGGCTTACTGCTTTTGTGATTTGGGGCAAATCCTTTCTTTTGCTGGAGCTCAGGTACAACTAGCTGGTCTGTTAAGCATCTCTTCCATTTGAACTTCTATGATGCTCTGAAAGCCTGTTTTCCCTAGGTGTCCTTGGATTTTTAAAAATTATTATTAAAATAATAGGAGCAGTTTGGTGCCCCAGTAAAGCACCAGGTGTGGAGACTAGAAATCCTGAATTCAAATCTGGCCTCGGACACTTCCCAGATGTGTGACCTTGGGCAAATCACTTAACTCCAATTGCTTAGCCCTTACTGCTCTTCTACCTTGGAACCAATACTTATTATTGATTCAAAACAGAAGGTAAAAGCTTAAAAAAGTGTGAAAATAAGGCCACAGATGAAGTTAAAATTCATCAAATCACCCTTCAAAGAAATTATTAGCAATAAAGACTTAAGCATTTATTTTCTCAGAATTAAAAAAAATGGAAATATTCAGCCTTCCACGTTGAAAGATTTCAAGTCAATCCATTCTATTTAGTGATAGCATTTTTAAGCAGCAAATGAATGTGGCCATGACTTTTTCTCCTTTTCTTCATTATTAAATACAAAGTTTGGGTTTCTTTTTTTATTGGAAAGTATCAAATACATAAGTATAGATTTATATTTTCTCTTATGTGGACTTTTTTGTCTAGTGTATGACACAATATAGTAAACATTTATTAATATTTATATATTATTTATTTAGAAATATATTTATATATCATTTACATAATACTTTTATTATATATAATCATATTGATTACATTCGTTAGATATTGAAGCATAGCAAAGTTTGTTTATGTACTGCTCTCCTATATGGACTTTTAGCCTATCTGAATTAATATATATATGTATATATACATATATATATATATATATTTTTTTTAAGGAAGAGAAACATTGCCAGCTATGTGTTGAGCTTTTTGCTAAGCATTTAGGAAATATTATCTTGTTTGATCCTCACAACAGATTCTATTATTACCTTTATTTTAACATTGAGGAAACTGAGGCAGACAAAGGTTAAGTATTCAGCCAGTAAATGTCCAAGGCAGGATTTGAACTCATGTCTTCTTGACTCAAGGCTCCGTGATGGGTGCACCTATGTACAGTGGATGTTGCTACTTCTTTCGTGCTTGGAAGTGATAATAAATAGCTACCGAATATCATCTTGCCAGAGTCAGTAAAGGTGATTTTGATGTGTTAACATTCCAGAATGAAAATAGTGACCATGTTGAAATGAACATATGTGTGTTCTAGAAAGCCTGTTGCCTTCTTCTGACAGTGAGCCTATAAACATCTTACAAAAGATTAATGTGATTGCTTAATTACTCTCATAACCAGTAACCATTTCTTCCTTAGGGGAACCCAGAAGAACACACGATTCTAGAATTTGCTCAGTTAATTAAAAACCTTGTTGGTAAGTAGGATAAGTCATTTCACGCGTGAACTTCAGCCTGAATGGTTCCTATCAGTGGTTAATTCCTTGATTCGCAAATGTGTAATTAATATAAGCTAATTGAATTGGATCAAAGCGGGGCTTTGATCAGACACATTTGTCTTCTGATGCTTTAATTAAATAACAGCAGGAGAAAGGGCGTCTGCTTTTGTTTGGGATTATCATCGTGGGCTTGTTCCCGTGAAAGATTCTTTTTGTTCCCCAAAGTTAGGTCATTCTTGTAGGTGAAAATGATTTGTTGGAGGAGCCTATGCTGGGTGAGAATGGAATCTCAGAGGGTGAAGGAGAGCGGCGTACATCGTACGTCGTTGGGTCTGGAGCCCATCCGCTACTTCTTAGGGCTGTCACAATTCTGGCCAGCTTCCCTGTGAAATGTACGAGCCCGCATAGAAATCGGGGCAGGAGATAACGAGGCAGCCGACCGCACCCCACCGAGACCCAGAGCTGTGTCTGCCTCCAGCCTGGCCCCAGCAGTGTGTCTCCTGTAAGCATGATCAGTTGGGCCCCGGCCCGGGGCACTCCCCGTCTGCAGTGTTTTTCCCATGTTTTCCCCAGGATTTCTGCCGGATAACAGAGCTCTGAAGTCATTAGGTTTTGTGGTCGATTTGCTCTCAGATATTCCTGAGATCCTCTTAAACCGTAGGAGGGAGTTTGACAAGGGTACCACCCGCCTGGTCTGAATCCCTGTCTGTCAGCAGCCTTAGCTTAGGGCTTTGGTGCTGGGTCCTGACCTCCAAAAGCCTCCAGCCCCCTCCATGAGCAGGCAGCCCCTTCCTGAGGTCCGGTTTCTTCACCCGCGAAACGGAGAAATCATTGCAGAGAGCGTCGTTTAAAGGAGAGCCCCGGCTCTAGAAATGAGTTATTCTGTGGAGAGAAGCCTATAGCCACAACAAAATGAAGCCCTGGGAGGTGGAAAAAGAGATGCCTTTCTGGTGCGACCCAGGGTTCAACAGATAATACTTCTCCTGCCCCTCGTAAAAGCCGGTGATGCTTGCTGGGATGCTCGGGCAGGCCTGAGCATGGGAGCTCTAAGCCGCAGGAGACGCGTTCCAAGCTGAAGCAGACAAAGCTAATGGGGGACAGAAAGAGCCGGGCAGGGGTACCTTAGGACCGTTGAAGAGCCCCAAGGCATTCAAATGTGGCCTCAGACACTTCCCAGCTGGGTGACCCTGGGCAGGTCACTTGACCCCCCGCGTAGCCCTTAGTGACCACTCTTCTGCCTTGGAGCCAATACACGGTATTGACTCCAAGATGGAAGGTAAAAAAGAGTTCCAAGTCCGAAAAGAGCAGGTCAAAGCCCCTGTGCTAGTCAGTGGTGAAATGAGGGGCCACACTCCCAGCCTGGGTATGATCGAGACTCCCCTTGATTCCCCCTCCCAAAATAACAAATAAAACCCTTTGATCATCTCCTGCCCTAATGCAGGCTTTTGTTTTCTCTTGAAGCGGCCCCACGTCCCATTACAGAAATGTGTTCTCTGCCCCCCAGCTAATGGCTCGACTTTGGTCTTTGAACAGGGAGCGGGAGTGAGATTCAGTTTCTCTCAGAAGCCCAGGATGACCCACAGAGAAGAAAGCCGGACATCCAGAAAGCCAAGCTAATGCTCGGGTGGGAGCCCGTGGTAAGTGAGGCCAAAGGAGAAGGGAAATGGCTTCTCTGATGTCCGTGACCCCTCCCTGGCTGTGGGGCAGGAGGGCAGGGGGCGGGAGTGCCCAGGGATGCCCTTGCTGAACCTCCCCACTGGTGCTCTGGCCTGACCCCAGCGCAAGAATTAATTAGTTCATTAGATTAAAGAACGAGGCTGTTTATAAGATATCAGCCGGCCAAAATCGTAACAAGATCCATATCGACCGTAATAATTTCCGCTAGGGTTTTCAGAACTCTACACTAAAGGAAATGCATTTCAGATCCCCCAAACTGATCTTTTGTTTTACTCCTGTCAAATGGTTTATGCTTGGTGTGATAAATACAGTGCCCCACCTGCAGCCAGAAAACTCTTCTTTTTGAGTTCAGGTTTGGCCTCAGACATTTACTAGTTGTGTGACTCTGGGCAAGTCACTTCACCCTGTTTGCCTCAGTTTCTTCATCTGTAAAATGAAGTGGAGAAGGAAGAGGTAAACCATACAAAGATACTGATCTTTGTGAAGAAAACCCCAAATGGGGTCTCAAAAAGTCAGGAATGACTGAAAGGGTCTCCTCAAGTAGCATTTTTGGTGGTGGTTGTTTAATCAAGGATAGAAACTACTAGGTAGAAGCAAAAGTAGGAAAAGAAGGAAGGAAACCGAGGAGGAAAGGAAGAAATTCAGTGTTTCAGGATTTGAGATTTATTTTAGGACAAGATTTTACTTATAACCAAAGAGAGAATATTAAAGCCAACACCGTACTGCCCCTGCTGCTGGATTTTGCCCCATTTTGAAAGCAGCTTGTGAGGTATTCTCGTTTTCCTGGGTTGGCATCGGCCCTGTGGCCAGTGTGTGGTGCTGTGCATACTGCTAGCAGATATTTGATGTTGAAAACCAGCATTTCCTGCAACAGTAAACCCCCGAGGACAAGCACAATTATTTATTTCATTAGACAAGAAACTCAGTATCGATGTAACCTTGTCTCTTTCTCTCCAAACAGGTCCCTTTGGAAGAAGGCTTAAATAAGGCAATTCACTACTTCCGTAAAGAACTTGAGTACCAAGCAAATAATCAATACATCCCCAAACCCAAACCTGCAAGGATAAAAAAAGGCCGAACACGACATAACTGAAGGAAGGATTTGCTTCTCTGGACAGGAGAATTCCCTCTTTTACATTTGACAGGATGTAATTTTTTTCCTTTTCCTTTTTTAAAAGAAAGACTTAAAACAGGTGTCATGAAGAACAAACTGGAATTTCATTCTGAAGCTTGCTTTAAGGAAATGGATGTGCCTAAACCCTTCCCCAACACAGACACACATACACACAGACACACACACACACACACACAAACACACACACACACACACACTCAAAAAAAAAAACTGCAAATCTTGCCTTGCACTTTTTAAAATCTGTCTTTTTATGTAAAAATAGAATAGAAACATCTTTGAGTATTTTCAAGTTTTTTATCTTGCTGTGAGATCCTTTGTTGTTGACTGTCGCTGACAGTTTTATTTACTGGTTTCTTTGTGAAGCTGAAAAGGAAGATAAATGAAATGGAAAATGCCAATTTTATTTATAAAATATGGGACCCATAGTTATACTATGCATAAGAGAAGAAGTTTAACAGTATTGTCGGGCAAGTAAAATGCTGGGATTGAGTCTGCAGGAGTATATACGAGAATTCTGTTCGAAACCTTTGTTTCTTTGGATTCCGAAATTTTCCAAGGTTTTAGTTTTAGTTGCTCATTTGAATTGGAGATATTTTCATTGATTATCATGGATAAGGATATTTTAAATCACTACTGTGTTGTGCTGCGTACTCTGGGAAAAATAAAAAGTTAATGTATTATTGGTTGACAGTGGTTGAATATGCTATTTTAATAAAATATTATAACTTAAAACTCACAGACTTTTCAATTTTTAATTAAAGTGGAGGTCTTGGATCTGCACAGTGCATTTCATAGGTGGCAAAAAAAGGGAAAAATGAGTTCATGCATCTATTTGTACGCGTCTGCATAAGAAGCAAAGTTATTATGTATAATTGAGAGTGATGGTATTTCAATCATCGTGTGGCAGCCCAGAACAAATTTATAAAAATAATGAAGCCCATTTTGAGAAAACTCTAAGCTTTTTAAAGGCTGAGCTAGAGTTTTATCCTTTTCTTGTCTGATCGATAGGCAAATTGTGCTGGATGACAGGTATATAGTTGTTGCTCAGTAAATTTTTATTGATAGAATATGGGGAGCAAGACACGGATCATTTATATTATATGGCATGATTTGTGATTTGGACCCATTGGATATTTCAGTTATTTTTGTTTTCCTCAAGGAGAAAAATGAAAATAATGAGACTACAACTTTTCAAGCCAGAGAATGCAGTTACCATCTAAGTGAAAAGAAACAAATAGTCCTCGCTTTCCCCATGTTCCCCCAAACAATAGACAATGTTTCTTCTTTCTATGGGAGAGCTTTTTAAAAAAAAGATACTGTGATGTTAAACAGATGGCATTTACAATATGTGTGAACTTGGGCAAGTCACTTTACCTCTGCTGATGATCCCCTGCAGGATGAAATGGCATTTTCTAGTATCTTTGCCAAGAATAGCCCATGGATTGCTGTAGTCCATGGGGTCATGAAGAATGAGCCACCACTGGACATCAAGCTTTTCCATGTGTGTGTACTAGATCTCACTTCAGTTCAGCCTGGTGTTCCAGTATGTCAGGATGTTTGGGGATCTCAACTCGGTCATCCATTGTGTTACCTAATCTTGCGCCATCTTCAAATTTAATAAGCGGACCAGTCATCAAGAAACGCGTTCAGCCATTGGAGACCTTCCTCATTGCTACTGAAATATTCATGGCTGCTCTGAGTCCAGTTGTTCAGCCAAATCAGAATCCACCTCATACTCTGATCCAACCCATATTTCTCCACTTTCTTTCCAAGGATGAGATACTATGTCAAATACTTTGCTGATATTTTTGGTGAACGACAATAATAAACACTTCTTTTTTGTATGAATATCTTATAATCTTCCCCCCAAAATCAGCCTGCTCTCTTGCTTGAAACATGGCTGTCTCTGTCATCATTTACTTTCTTAGATATTTAATAAGCACCTAGACTTCTTTAAAAATTTTTCTCTTTTGTTTTTATATTGCCTAAATTTCCTATCCTATCTTCCCCATTCCCAGAAAGCTATTTTTTTGAAGAAGTCAAGTCCCCTTGACCTATTATTTGCAACTTCTGCTTCCTCCTCCCATTTCTTATTTTCGTTTTTGAAAACCATGACATTTGCCTTTCTCTAGGCCTCAGTGGCCTCATTCTCCATGATCATTCAAAGTCAACCCACCATGGCTCAAGAGTTCCATCCACCAACTTTCAGCATGCCAGTAGTGTTTTAAATTTATCAAAGACACCCAGATACTTGTTTATATTTTCCTTATCCTGGGTTTAAACTTTTATTACCCTTTAATTATTTTCTCTGGCCCAAGAAAACAAAATAGGAACTAAGGAGTTCTTTTTCCCCATCTTACCCCTTCTTTGATCCTGCTCTTACTCTTTATATTGCTAAAATCCCATTTTGTTGGCTTTGACTGTCTTTACCAGACTTGACCAGTTTTGTGTTTTAGAAATCCTCATATTATTCTTACCAGGTCACGATGGTTTTGTATTCATCCTGTTCATTTCCTGACCTTGCATGCATCTTCTGAACTTAAAAATCAAAATTGGTTTAAGAGTTCCCAACACATCCACCATCGTTTCTTTTAGAGAATACCTCAGAATATCTGTCTTCAGAATTTCATTCTTGAGAGTGCCTCATTATTCCTCAGCTGACCTGCCCTGTACAACTTTAGATCTAAGGATCTTATTTAATCTTTCTGAACCCCTTTGAAATTTGCTCACCCCACATCTAGGATGCCTGCCAGGTGTAAACCTTAAAATTTCTTAGACTTACGAATGTTGGAAATTTCCCCATTTCCAACATTAGGTAGGGAGGGTCCTTCTCCCTACCTAAGACTACTTTAGGACAGAAACCTTTTGCTAAACAATGAAAAGGGCTTTGACCTATGCTTAAGCATAAAACAGGAAGTTCTTTGAGTCATGATTGATTTTAGAATTGATACAATAGAGATACTTGAAATGGCAGAACCAGGTCTTGGAACTTACAATCTCCACCCAACTCAGTCTAACAGGATTTAGGAAGGCATAGATCATAGGCAGCATAGATCAAGATTTAATTATTTGAGAATATGACCTTCAACAGACATGTGCAAAGGGGCAGACCTCTGGGCGGTCCTGGGTTAAGCTAGAGCCACCATTGGCACAGGGAAGACATGGACAGTGAATGGTAGATGTGAGAACTGAGGGGAGGGAACTTAGATGGTTTCCTTAAAGATAGCAGGGTCTGAGGACTGAGGAGGAGGTTTTGCTCTGAGCGAGGTGGCTCTGGAGGAGGTGGGAGAGGTTTTGCTCTGAGAGGTTGTGCTCGGAGAAGCTTGCTCTGAAGGAAGCTGGAGGTGGAGGCCCCTGAGACTGTTTCTCCATTTTGGTCACGTGAGTGATAGGGACTGATCTCTTTTCTTTGCCTCAGCTATCTAAGGGCTTGGGCCTTTTGGCCCAGCCTAAACAGAGGGGGTATTTAAGCCCTATTCCCTTCTCTCTCTCTGTTTCTCTCTCTCTCTCTCTCTCTCTTTCTTCCTCCTGTTTGTAATTAAACTCCATAAAAGGTTGACTGCTGACTTGAGTTTTCATTAAGGAATTACATAGCTGAATTCCTTGGCGACCTTAAATTAATATATATCAGTCTTTTAAAGTGATTTCCTTGTCACACAGGCTATGCCCACATCTGAAAATGTAGTCCAAATGTTCTCTGAGTAATAAAAGCGAAGACTGACCTTATAACTACACAGGGTAGGAAGTTGCCTTCATTTCATAAATCAAGAAGCACATAAAAAGTTACAATCTCTAAAATATTTTTTTTTCCACTCTAGTGTTAAGAGGAATTTTGCCATCACAAGAGCCCACATTTGCTTGGTATTTTGCAGTTTACAAAATGCCTTCCTCCTGGCTATGATGTGCAAATATGTTCCCCATTTTACAGATAATCAATCAATATATAAATGCCTACAGTCTCAGAATAGAAATTACAGTGCCAAATTTTGGTTCATCTAAAGCAGAAATTCATCATAATTAGATCTTCATGAAAATAAAATGGATGTCCTTCCAGGTAATAAGCACTCCATCCATGGAAGTATTTAAGTGGAAATTATGTGTTGTGTGGTTGACTGGCCTTGACGATGCCTTTGATCCTTTATCTGGCAAAGATTCAGATTTTCATCCCCATTTTGTGGGGTTACTGTCTCTGGGTAATTTACATTAATTGTCCAATGGAAATGTTTTTGTAGGGGTGTATAGCTAATTTCAAAATGGGAAATAATTCTACAACATGGATTTGCCCAGTATACAGAGAGGTACAAGGGTTCTCTTTGTACAGTTGTATTTATCTGCAAGAATGGTTTTTCTGCTTTTTTCCTTTGAATTTGCTGTACTTGGAATGTCCTATTATCATGAGCACTGCTATAACACAAGTCTGTTTAAAAAAAGTTACTTCTGTAATGATAGGTACATTTTATTACTCTGATTCCCTTGGTAATCCAGTTGAGTTCCCCAATTGAACTGATCTCTCTAGCCAAAATTCTCAAACTTGTACATTGCCTACCCAAAGTCTGAGAAGGGAAAATGGTGGCATTCTTGTTCTCACCAGAAGACGGTGAGAAGAACTAAAAGAATCTTCACAGGCTATAATTTGTTCTTAGTCTGAACCTTTGGGAAATGATTGGTGGAAATCTAGAAGGTTCAAAACTCTGTTTCCTAAATAATAATTGTCTTTAAATAGGTTGTTTTTAAGTCAGTACTCAAATAGATTTGTGTTCTCTTCATTGTGGAAGGGGATGCCCTCTCCAGGGCTACAGTTCATATTGCTTCCATGCTTACCCATCCTTATAACTCTTGTGCTTGTTTTCTCATAAATTCTTCCCAGGTATCCACCTAGCAGGCTGTGGTCCCTTTCCCTTCTTGATTTCTCATGATATCACTTAAGGATATCAGGGGAGCATGGGTTATTCTTTGATCTTGCTACATGGCCAGCCCATTTTTTCCCATCATTTATTTCTTCAATATCTTTTGCTCTATTTTTTCCTTATTTGTTCCTTATTTGTTGTGTGATAGATAGCCTGTTCACACCCATCATGTATACCTCCATTGCCTTCTTAGTGATATCCAATTTTGATTCTTTAGAAATCACAGTGTATGCCATGACTTACATCCATACCACACTGGTAGTATGTAAAATGTTTGTATTTAAGAGATGATTTCAGATATGGGGAAATGGAAATGCTAAAACACCATTGGTGACACTATAAGTTGGTCCAACCATTTCAGAAAGCAGTATGCAATTATGCTCAAAGTTATAAAACTAGGTATACCTTTAGACCAAGCAATACCACTATTAGGTTTACTTACCAGGAGAAAGGATTTTTTTTTTGTCTCTTTGTGATGGCAAAAATGGGAACTGAAGGAAAGTCTGTTCATCAATTGGGGAATAGCTAAATAAGTTGTGGTTTATGATTGTGCTGGAATACTACTGTGCCCTAAGAAATGATTGGAAAAACTCAGAAAGGGCTATGTGAAATTATGAAGAGTAAAAAAAGTAGAACCAAAAGAATATTAGAAACAGCAACAGAAATATTGAAGAATTACTTGTATGTGTCCAAGTTCAGAGAAAGAACTGGTAAAGAGAAATAAATAAGATGAAGTTTTATATATAAATATATCTTTTCATCAAATAATGCCTTCTCTAATGGGAGAGTAGGGAGGGAGGGAGGGAGTTAACTGGGTAAATTATTGTAACATTTTTTTTTACTTATTTAGAAATATATATAATAATAATTGACAGTGCAAAAACAAGATACCTTCATTTCATGAAGAATTTGGGAGTCACTAAAGGCATTTTCTGCAATTTTCAATGAGCAATCCAGACTTTCACCTCCTGTATGATTCGGGGTCCAACTCATCCATTTATAGCTTTTGTCCATTTATTACCATCATTTTTGTTTTTATTTATTATTAATTATTAGTAATATAAGCATTCATGATCATAGTCTGAACAAAAGACATCCTTGTTCACCTAGTTTTTTGTTTGTTTGCTTGTTTATTTTTGTGGGAATGGTAAGGCCAAACTATTTCAGGTATTTATAGACCTCATCTAGGAAATGATGTGGTATTCTAGAGCTTGTTCAAAGGTCATCTTCTATTAGGACCAACTATATGAAATCTTTTGACAACTTTGACTCTTCACTAGTTTTTCTCCATGATGAAGTTGGACCTCTTTGGAAAGCACATTATTTCCCTGTTTTATGACATCAAGGAAGATGGAGCTGCTACATCAATAGCCATGGCCCTACATGTTTTTAAAAGGAAATAGAAACTTAATTTAAAGAAGATGGGGAAAAGCAGCTGGAAAAAATGATGAGGAAAAGCAGCAGGATTTTTGCTGGAGGCAGCATAATTGTGAGAGCATTGAGAATCCAGGTTTTCTGAAGAAAGGGAAGATGGCAAAGGTGTGGAGAAAACATCCCAGGCCATATTAATACAAGGGTGCATCTAAGAGAACATCAGCAACTTCTTTTTCTGCCTATTTTCTCATGGTTGAAGAGAGAAGCTTCACTGCATTTTAGTTGATGTCTGTCAGAGACAATATTTGGATTAATTACCACTACAGAGAAGGGCACCAGTTGATCCATCAAATGGTATCTACCTAAAATAAGTTCCAGCCAGCACTTCATTAACAACAATATTGTATAAAATGAAGCAGTATCAGCATTATGTAAATGAGGTAATATAAAGAAAAGGATGAATCCATTTTAAGATACAATTTTGATCCCTTGTGTCCTTCCAAACATTATATAATGTCAGTTTTTCAATCAATGCTTCCTGATCCTCCTGAAGAACTATTAATGCCCTTCCCTCTCTAAAATTTCTTATTTTTAATTTTACTTTAAATATCTCATTTGATCCTCAAAAGTATCTTGCAGGAGCAGCTAGGTGGCTCAGTGGATTGAGAACCAGACCGAGAGATGAGAAGTCCAGGGCTCAAATGTGACCTCATAACCTTCTGAGTTGTGTGTCACTGGGCAAGTCACTTAACCCCCATTGCCTAGCCCTTACCACTCTTCTGCCTTGGAACCAATACTGGTGAGCAGTCCCTGAAGGGTTATGATCTGTATTGTTGGATGGAACATCCAAATGGATGAGTTTACAGCTCAAAGATCATATATATATATATATATATATATATATATATATATATATATATATATGTGTGTGTGTGTGTGTGTGTGTGTGTGTGTGTGTGTGTGTGTGTGTGTGTGTATATATATATGCACTCTTGGCAACTAAGTGGAAGGAGTCAAATGAAGAGACTCCAAACAAGAACACCAGCCAGGTATTGCCACAGACCAGGCATCAAGTGATTAGAGCCTACAAAAGTCTTGCATATGGCAGTGTCAGAGGAGAGAAGGGGGTACAGGATTTGGAAGCAGATTGGATATGTGGGGTGAATTGGGGGGAAGTCAAGGATGAAACCTAAGTTATAAGCCTTAATGACCGGGAGAATGGTGGGACCCCTGATAGTGATGGCAAAGTTAAAAAGATGGGAGGGAGGAGTTCAGTTGAATATCATCACCACAGACCTCCCACTATTTGCACTTTTGGTGATTAGATCTAAATGGGTAGATCTTCATACTTAACTTTTAAGTACTTTGTTTGCACTTTTTGTGATTGAATCTAAAAATAGGCAGGTCTCCATACTTTTAAGTAGGGTGTTTACACTTATGGGAATTAAAATCTAAAAATAGACATGAGTTACCTGTTTAAATATTCACAATTAGAGAAGAGCTAAGTACCTTCATTGTTACAATCAGGGGAGAGTCAAGACCAATCTTCACAATCCCCCCTGATGATCATTGGGAGACTAGTGATCCCATTGATCATTTAACATAATCATCTTGTACCCCTAAAAATTTCTAACTACAGATGTATACAAAATGTTGAATTTAAGACTTCTACAGACTATCCATCCACTATGCTGTTGTAAGATGTAAGTCTGGAGGTCATGAAAGAAGTTAGAGCTGGATACAGATCTGAGAATCATCTGCATATAGATAGTAATTAAAACCCTGGGAGCTGTGAGATTGCTAAGAAAAACAGTGCAGAGTAAAAAAGCAAAAAAGGACCCAAGACACAGCACTGGGACCCACATTTAGCATATGGGGTCTGGATAAAGATGAGGCAGGCATATCATAGTGGATAAAGGGCCAGCTTCAGAATCAAGTAGACCTGGGTCCAAGTCCTGCCTCTAAAATATACTGGTAGTGTGACTGAGCAAGTCATTCGATTAACCTCATAGGCAACATAAAATTATAAATCATAAGATTATGACATACTACAATATAATTAGTTCATGTAATAAATCATAAAATAATTAAAAATAAAAAGATTACAATAAAATTATTTTTCTTACAGAATTATAATAAATTAAAAAATAAATTTAGTTCATTAAAATTAATAAATTTAAAATAAAATAATATTTTGTTATAAATATGTAATAAATTATAATTAAATTTTTATTTAATATAATAAATTACAATAAAAATAAAATTGCAATAGAATTGGTTTTATGTAAGTATATAATAAATTATAATACTAAATTTAATTTAAAATAATGCATGAATTACCATTAAAAATAAAGCAGTAATAAAGATGTAATTTTTGTTATAAATATGTAATAAATTATAGTAAAATGAATCTAATTAAAAATTATAAATTACAACACAAAAATTACAATGTAATTATTTTAGTATAATAAATTATAGTATAAATTAAATTAATCAACAATAATACATTATAATAAAGTTACAATTATAATTTTATTATTATGTAAATATGCAGTGGATGATGATAATAAATCTAATTAAAAATAAGAAATAACTTAAAAATAAAATTATCATATAATTGTTTTGTTATAAATGTGTAATAAATTAAAATAAATATGCATCTCCCAGGGAAACAAATCCTCACTTTAGCTATGCTGAAAAATCTATGTCTTTTTCTTTTTTCCTGCCTCCTCCCCAAGAAGGAAGGTAATATGTTGTAGGCTGAATATATATTATTATATAATACAGATTTCCTTGTTCCTCATGTTGTGAAACAAGAGACATATTGCTTACACTAGAGAAAAATTCATGGAGGAAATAAAGTGAAGAATGGTATGTTTCAATCTGTATTTGGACTCCATCTGTTCTTTCGGTGGCGGTGCATATCCTTATTGGTTCCTTGGAGTTGTCCTGGTTCCTTGCCTTGTTGACAGTAGCTAAGTCATTCATAGTTGCTCATATAATTATATCACGCAATTAATTCTATTTAAGCTAAGATTATAAGATGTGCATCAAAGTGCTGATCTTCATTGTAGTTGCTAATGAAATTTCAGGTCAAGTTAAAAAAAGTGATTTTACTTGCTCATCAGAAATAAAAAACTATTGATTATAGACCTTTGTTCTCTCTCATCCTTTGTCACCTGAATCAGCCATTTTTCCATTCTGTCTATCACCTATCAGGCAGTGAGAGGGAAAATTAGCCTGTCTTCAACTTGGTAAAAGTACTGGTTCAGCACTCTTTGCCTCAGCCTTTGGCCTCCTTCAGGATCTTTGTTCCACTAAGTGTCACTTTCCAGAAAATTTGCTGCTCAGCAGGAAGAGAAAAGAGATGGAAACAGAAAGAAAAAGGTGAAAAAACTCAATGATATCTGATGGTCCCTGAGAATGTTTGCCCACACACAACTACACCAGTGGCTATTTTCAGGGTCAGAGCCAAGCAGTTTATCCCCACCATTGATGAGCATATTACCAAAAGCATCACTCTTCCCTGCTTCCCAGGCTCTCTAATTTACCAAGTGATGCTTGTTAAGAAGTAACTGCAAAGGGGCTGTTTAGGTGGCTTCAGTGGATTGGGAAGCAATACTAGAGATGAGGTCCTGAGTTCAAGTCTGGATTCAAATACTTTCTAGCTCTGTGACCCTGGGCAAGTCACTTAACCCTTAGTGCCTAGTCCTTACCTCTCTTTTGCTTTGGAACTAATACACACTATTGTTTCAAAGACGGAAGGTAAGGGCTTAAAAAAGAAAGGTGATTGAATTGGGTAAGAGAGCATTTAAAAGACAGAGGTCACATCTTCCTATAGGAGGGCTCTGTATATCAGAAAATGGTAGGATTTTTTCTCTCCTACATCAATATTTATAATGGATAGTAATGAAAAATAATAAAACTAGCTTTTATATAACTTTTTGTAAAATGCTTTCCATATGGTACCTGATCTGATCATCATAACATCTCTGAGGGGTGAATTATTGTCCCTGTTTTATGGGAAAACAAGACAGATAGAAGTTGATTTGTCCAGAGTCATAGTAAGTATCCTAGGCAGGATTCTAATTCAGGTCTTCCTGACTGGGTCCAATATTCTATCCACTGTTGTTCCTGGCTGCCCTGTTAGATGTTGTTATTCAATCATGTCTGACTCTTTGTGACCCCATTTAGAGTTTCTTGGCAAAGATTCTGGAGTGGTTTGCCATTTTCTTCTCCAGCTCCTTTTACAAATGAGGAAACTGAGGCACAGTTTAGAATAAGGATTTGGACTCAGAACCCCAGACTCTGAAGCCTGAATTTTTCTGTTGTACCACACTTCCTTCACCAGATTGGAAAAGAACTCAGAAATCGTTTAGTTCAGCTACTACCTGAGCACGAATCTCATCTATAATGTCCCAAACAAGTAATTATCCACCTTCTGCTTGAAGACTCTATTGACTAAAATCTCATAACCTCACAAAACTCTCAACTTTACTATTGGCTATATTATGGGGAAAAATATCTTTCTGAGTTCATGTGGTAGGTAATTGCTGCCAAAATTGATCTAGCACAATACAGAAATTATAGACACAAGAACTCCTAAGTTTTATTATTATGCTTGAGCAGAGGTTCAGCTCTCAGAGGAAAAAATAAATCTGCACAACTATTGGGTTTCTTCTAAGAAGGCTTCTTATAGACAAAAATACATCAGAGTGACAGAGAAATAACTCTTTTACGTATTGCAATCTCATATATTTCTTTTAGTCCCTAAAAGTTAAAGAGAAGACAGATTCATAATCTCATACTTCCTGCAATGTTCTAAAAGTTGAACAAAGTTCCACAGTTATAATCTCATAACTAGCAATCCTAATTAAACAGACTTTATGAGGTAAACTAAGTCAGGTATCATCTATCGCATGTGGAGAGATCCATCCCCTATATTTGGAGGGTTCACAAATAGTCTAATTGAGAGGACAGATTTACATATTGCCGAAGTCAGAGTCAGTTGAGATTCTTCCTCAGATTTTTTATCTTAGGAATGATTGAGACATTAAGTAAATTTCATATTCCATGGGAAAGCTTTTCGCCATTGGGATTAATATTAACAGAAGAAAGGCTTTCTGTGGAAGGAATAACCCTGTGTTCCAAATAATAAAAGAAATGTAAAAATCTAAAATTCCCAAATTAAGGATAGCATCCATTTTTTCAGGAAATTTCTCCTTCATTAAGACAAATTTCACTGAAACTCCTACCTATTGTTTGTCATTCTGTTGTCTGGGGCCAAGTGAGTCAGATTCAACCCTGTTCTGGTTCCACGTGATCATGTTCTGATCCTTTGGACTCTGGGACCCTGTGGACCTCTGTCCCTGAGGTTTTCTTGGCAAAGATACTGGAATGGTTTGCTTTTTTCCTTCTCTGGCGGATAACAGAGGTTAAGGGACTTGTCTAAGGTCACATAGCTAGGATGTTTATGAGGTTAAGTTTGAATTCAGGTCTTCCTGACTCTAAGCCCAGCATTATATTCACTGTCCCCAGCCCCCAATTGCACATAGTAGTCCCTCAAATGCTGACACGTTGATTTTGTGCTGTGATCTCATCCTCTCTGAAGCTTTTTTGCCTTAGCCAAACCCCCTCCCCCATTTTTTCTAACTGATCCCAAATTAGCATGAATTCCAGCCCCCTCACCATCCTGGCCAAGCTCCTATGGGTACATTCCAGATCATCAATGTTTTCCTTAAAACTTGATACTGAGAATTCTTCACTGAGTTTTCTTCTCCCAAGTCAGTGGTCCTCATACTGGAGGCTGTGACCACCTGCCATTCTGCAACTTGACCCCATAGAGCATGCAACCAATGGGAGGCTGGAAAAACCAATCCCAATCTACCCTTCTACCTCCATAGTCCGTGATGGGTTTTCAGCCTCACTTCCCTGCTTCTGGTAGAGCTGGTCACATACAGCGAGGCATCTTTCACATACCAGAGGGAATTAGACAGCAAACTCCCCATGGGCAATCCACATGCTCTGTAGCTTTAGCAACTGGGCTGAGAAGGTGACAAATGAAAAAGTACTATGAATTGAATTTTATCTTGAATTAAATCTTAATATGGGGGGCGATAATGGTCTCGAGGACTATCTCTTCATCTTTTCCAAGACCATAAAGACCCTTCCAGGATGTGAAATGGGTCTCCCACTTGATTTCCTGAGGGTGGAGAGAGACAAGTTGGGGGAGAGCACTACATTCATTCAAAAAGGTGTTCTGAATTCCTTGGAAAGGCAACTCTTTTGTTTTAAAGGGCATTTTAAAAATTCTGCACTTAATACCAAATGAAATCCTCAGCTCCATAGACAAAGCAAAATATAAAAAAACAAGGAATCTCATTTATATACAGCTTGTTTTTCCTTTAAGTATTTAATAAATTCAACACATACCTTCAAAGCTGTCTTGCTTATCTGTATTTCCTTTTGGAGTTAACCCCTGTTCCTTACTCTGCATTAAAAAAAGACTAAACAATCTTCCTTTCTTTTCCCATTTTGGGGGCTTGCCTATTGGAGGTCCCCTTTTCCTCCTACTCTACACTCCAAATTTTCAGAAAAATACCTGTAGCAAATATGTATATTCAAGCAAAACAAATTGCGACATTGGCCATGTCTGAAAATGCATCCTGCCTCTTGAGATCATCACCTACCTGTTGGACCTTCAGGAGGTGGGTAGAACAGCTTGGGAACTGTAATCAGTAGAGTTTAGAGGTCAGAGTTTTGAAGTTTTCAGAACTGTTTGTCTTTACAATGCCATTAAAAAACAAAACAAAACCCTCACCTTCCATGTTAGAATCAATACTGTGTATTGGTTCCAAGTCAGAAGAGTGGTAAGGGCTAGGCAATGGGGGTCAAGTGACTTGTCCAGGGTCACACAGCCAACATGTGTCTGGAAATTTCTCCTTCATTAAGACAAATTTCAATCCTATATATTCCATGTTGCATCTCATTGCCTGTGTCCCATCTTTTGCATTAGAACTTCTCCCCTTTCATACCACCACCACCCCAGTTCAGCATCCCATCCCCTATTACTGAACCCATTATAAAAGCCTCCTAAGTGGCTGCCCTGCCTTAATTCTTTCTCCTCTCCAATTCATCTTCTGGACAGCTATAAAATGATTTTCCAAAAACAAAAATCTGACCATATATATCATTCTCCTACTCAGTAAACTCCAGTGGCTCCCTATTAATTCTTTGATGCAATATTTCATCTTCATCTCATTGTTTTTAAGTTTCTATTTTTCTATAAGTTTTACAATGCCCATAATTATGAATACATTAGCACATGAATATAATTCATAAATGAGTAAATATGCACATAGGGATTGCAGGCCCATACATTTTTATAAGTGGAATGTATGATAGAAAAACTTTGGGGACCCCCCTGTCTACTACATTCTGCTCCCTAGAACTTATCACAGAACTTAGTACATAAAAGTTCTTCCTTCACTCCCTCCCTCCTTCTCTACCTCCCTCCCTCTTTCCTTCCTTCTCTCCCTCCCTCCCTCCCTCCCTCTTTCCTTCCTTCCTTCCTTCCTTCCTCCTTTCCTTCCTTCCTTCCTTCCTTCCTTCCTTCCTTCCTTCCTTCCTTCCTTCCTTCCTTCCTTCCTTCCTTCCTTCCTTCCTTCCTTCCTAGTTCTAAACTAAGCTATTTTTGTTTTTCCCCCTTATTCCCCACTTGAAAGCCATGGACGCCATCGCTTCAAAGGAGTGTTCTAGAGGGAAGTCACTTTGTAGATTCATCATGGAAAACATGAAAATACTCTAAAGGAATCTGTAAGTCAAAAGGGGAAATAGAGGGGAAACAACTGCCTGCTGAAATCAAATTAGTGAGACATTTCTAATTAAAACTCAGAAAGAATGCATGAGGAGATAGTCTAGCAACTACTGAGATAATGTATGTGAAAACCATTTGTAAGCTGTCAAGTGCTATAAAAAACAAAGTGCTATTACCACTGAATTAGGGGAAGTCTTGGAGGTGAATGAAAAATAGAAAAAATTAATGACTTTTTTCTTTTTTATGTGAGTCTATTAAATCATAAAAGTTGTCTGATAGTCAGTTATTGTTGTATCCTAGAATCTAGGATTCAAATTCTATTGCTACCTACATCACAAGCTTATTGAAAGGCTTACATGAGCTGTTTTATGAACTATAAATACAAACTCTTATTTATTAATTCAGAATTAGCCAAGCAAAATGATTCACTGATAGCCATGTACCACTACCCACAAAATCAAGAAAATTCTGTCAAATTGTCAGTCATTTCCATGTCTGGGCCAGGTAAACTTTCTGGGTCAATGAAGGTTGACCCAGATTATCTGCAGGCATAGTAATTAGAGAGCCAGGAAAACCTGGGTTCAAGCCTCACCATCCTGGCTATGTAACCCTAGGTTAATTGTTTAGTTCCCATTGCTATAAGCAACTCTTCTTAAAAATTCTTACTTTTTGTCCTAATATGAATTATTAGACATAAGAATGACAGACAATCAAGAGTGTCTAGACAATCAGGGTTAAGTGACTTGCCTAGCATCACATAGCAAGGAAAATCTGAGGCTAAATTTGAACCCAGATCCTCCCAAATCCAGACTTTCCACTCTATATCCACTATGTGCTGCCCCAAATGAACCCTTTAAGATTATTAGTTACAGGTGGTAGAGTCAGGGGTGGAGGAGAGACCATTAAATTAATCACTTCAAACCCATTGAAAGTAATTAATAAAATCCTTTAGCCTTTAAAGTTCTAACAAAATACCCAGTCCTGCTACTTTTGTCAAGTAAAAACTCTTCTGCTGAATCAATAAATCAAAGGCCCTGAACTAAATCTATACAACTTAGTTAAGTCAGAAAGGAGCAAAATTCTTTCAGTCACTGGATGAATGAAATGACACCACACCAGAAGGGTATTGAGATTGCTGAAGAAACTCAGGCTCACCCTTTGAATTTTGTATAAAAGAGTAAATTAGTTCAGAAAGCAGGAAACAAGTCTCTGGTAGCTGAAGCTATACTAGTTAAAATACTGAGAGGGAGTAACTTGTGGAGAAGGAGGACAAGATCCTTTGTCTCTTCACCCCAGCCACCCAGCCACATCACCTTAATCAGAGGAAGATGTTACATACTGCAAAAGGTCGAGAAGACAATTTCCCATGGGCATTCAAAGATGGTGCTAGAAAGAGTTGATGACTGGATCTGAATCAAGAGTTGAAAACAAACTAGAAACACTGAGGAAACTCAGATTTAAGACTCTACAAGAAGCTTAGTAGAAAGCTGTTTTTGTTCATCTTTCGTTTTCAAAGAAGACCAGTATATTATGGGTGGTATCTTGAGAGTAAATTGGACTTAAGTGAGGCAAAATTGCACAAAATCATCAGCATCACTCTCTTCCAGAGTCATTGAAGTCCAGCAACAAGACAAAAGTCAAGATGACTAGCAATGGCCCAGGATGCAGTGGATGACTTTGGTGTCTTCCATATCTGACCAAGCTCCAAGCTTTCCATAGCCAGTGGAACGCATTGTTCTTATCTGCTCATTCTGTCAGGGGAAGTCTTCATATGCTTCATATGGTTGATCCCCCTAACTCACCGACTAGTTTAAGGTCTGTTTTTAACCCTCAACCTGGTTTAACCCAAGTTGGTTTCACACTTTTCATGAAGGGGATAGACTTCTCCTTTGCCACATATGTTCTAACCTTTATCTTACTTCCCCTTAGACTTTGTATGTATTCATGGGGGACGATGTCCTTAGTGTGGGAGGTGTTTTATCCCAGCTGTTGAACTATACCATCTTAATCAATAGCTGTTTATAAAAGTTAATTGTCTAATTTTATGATAAAAAAGGATATCTACCACTATAGAAGGAACAGAGTCTGAATGCAGATGGAAACATGTCATTCTTCAATTAAATTCCTCCATGAATTTTTCTCTAGCATAAACAATCTGTGTCTTGTTTCATAGCCTAATGAACAGGGAAATATGTATAATATGATCATATATATCTATATATTATTGTGCTATAAGGAATGATAAACCAGTTGATTTCTATAAGAGCTGGAAAGACCTACATGAACTGATACAGAGTGAAATTAGTAGAGCCAGGAGAACATTGAACGCAGTAACTAAATTATTGTGGTACAATCAAGTGTGATAGACTTTGCTACTAATAGCAAAGCAATGATCCAGGACAATTATGGGGGACCTAGGAAAAGGAATGCTATCCACAGCTAGAGAAAGAACTGTTGGAATAGAAATGCAGATGAAAAACATATGACTTATCACTTGTTTATTTGAGTATATGATTTGGGATTTTGGTTTTAGAAAATTATTCACTTACCAAAATGAATAATATGGAAATAGGTGTTGAGTGACAATACGCATATAATCCAGTAGAATTGCTTGTCAGCTCTTGGGGGGGGGGGAAGAGAAGAGGGAAGGAAAGAACATGAATCATATAACCATGGGAAAAAATTTTAAGTATTAAAAAATAATAATATATGTGTAACTTTAATTCATATTCTTCTTTTGCCTTCTTGGGCAGAAGGGAGGGTTGGGAAGGAGAAAGAAAAAAAGGAGAGGTGGATTTTTGGACATATGTGAAAATTTGTTTCTCTTGGATAGGTATATTTGTTAGAATTTATTATATATTATTACATATTTATAATAAAACATTATTATTATGTTATGTATTATATGATATATTTTAAAAATAAGAATAAACAGCAACTTTTAAAAAACCAAATAATTGCCTGACTAGCGATATCCATGGTTAATCATTGTGAATGATTAATGATTCACATACTTGTGAAAGCTCATGATATAGCATTTGAAAACCACTTCCAACTCCTCTGGGTGATTTCTAGACTCGTGAGAGGCAAAAGTACTAACCCCCCTTTTAGTGACCCAATTGGCCATTACAAAAGGAAATTGGGATAGTATGTCCAGAGGCTGAGCTGCACAGAGAATATTCCAATTTTTATTGCTAAAGGGAGTTTCCACATCTGGGAGTGCCTTTGAGTAATGAAATAGTTGATTCACTCTTTCTTCTTACATATTCCTTCATCCAATAATCACTGATTTAGAACCAAGGTGCAAAGGACTGTTCTGGTCACTTAATGAGATGAAAAAATAATTAAGATATGGCTCCTGCCCATGAAGATATCTCAGATAGAGTACATGACATCTCCATGAATAAACCTGCCATAGTTTCCGGATAATGGTGAATCAATGCAGAATAGAAAGGCATGAGATGTATAGAGTTCTGAGGGAGGCTTAGGAAAAGATCATTTTGTGATGTATAAAAATGGGCACCTTTTGGCTTATTCTCTGCATTTTGTACCTAAAGAAATATCGAAGGTAAGAGATGAATGATCTTGCCCTATTCTAACCCAAATTTCTCCACTTTTATGGTGCTAAACCGATGATTTAACTGGTGTAAGGAATTGGGAGTGATTTAATTGGCATATGAGATCCCTTTATCAGTGTAGACTGGCTTTTGCTTTCCTCTATATAAGCTAAGAGACACCTGGGACGCAAAGCGGTTTCATGACTTGCCCATTGTCAGAGTGCCAGTGTGTGTCAGTGGTGGATCTTGAACTGGGGTCTTTCTAGTTCTGGGATCAGCTATTCATCTCCCCAATTGTATACTATAATGTTTTACTGTATTGAAGAAAATTTCACACTATAGTTATGGAAAAACTGGGAAAATAATCTAAAATACAGTGTAATTAACATGAAAAAAGAAAACCTACCTTACCATTCTCTATTGTTCCATGTTCATTCTTTTCATTTTTAACCCTTATTTTCTGTCCTGATAATAACTCTAAGACAGACGGGTAAGAGCTAGGCAAACCCAGTTAAGTGGCTTGCCAGGGGTCACACAACTAGGAAGTGTCTGAAGCTAGATTTGAACCCCAAACCTCCCATCTCTAGGGGTGTCTTTTTATCCACTGAGCTATCTAGCTACTCTTTTGATTTCTTTAATAATAGTCAACATACAATGCTTTAAGGTTTACAAAGTGCTTTCTATACTTTCAGCACTTAGCACATAGTTGGTACTTAATAAACATTTATTGATTGACTGTTTGATCTCCTTGGATCTGTCTGGTAGACACTACTGCAGCTGAAGAAAATGAGGTCCAGAGAAGTAATCATAAATGAGAAGTACTAAAGTACCTCATCACCAGTTGGATTTCAGAGGAAAACAGTTGTGTAATTCTAGAATCCAAGAATTATAGGGGGCCTTGGCAATTTCAGGGTTCCTCGTTGTAGTCAACGCAGTGATTCTTTCAACCACATTCCATTCCTAGTAGATGGTCATATAGCTTCTGCGTGAATACTTTTAATGATGGGACACTCAGTACTTCAGAAATAGACCATTTTCTTGGGGATAAGGGAGAAGAGAATGCTCTAATTACTAAAAAGCATCCTCTTATCTTGAGCCCAAATTTGACTCTCTGTGATTTCCACCTAGTTCTGCCCTTTGGAATCACAAAATAAGCCTAATCTTTCTTGAACACAAGTCTTTCAAATGCTTCATTTTAGGGGACAATTACATGGATCAGTGGATTGAGATCCAGGTCTCTCTCTCTCTCTCTCTCTCTCTCTCTCTCTCTCTCTCTCTCTCTCTCTCTCTCTGTATATATATATATATATATATACAAAAACCTATAGAAGTCTTGAATTCAAATCTGACCTCAGAAGCATCATAGCTGTGTGACCCTGGGCAATTCACTTAGCCCCCATTACCTAGCCCTTACTACTCTTTTGTCTTAGAACCATTACATAGTATTGATTCTAAGATGGAAGGTAATGGAGTTTTTTTGAGGGGAAAAACTATCATAATTATTATTTCCTATCCCAAATTTTCACTAAATGCAAAATTTTTTTTTCCAGTGGACCCTGAGCAATTCAGAACTTTGATGAAATTCACTTATCTCATCTGTAAAATGGGGCCAATAGCACCTCTAATACCTACATCTCAAGATTGTTGAAAGACTTAAAAAAACAAAACACTGTGAAGCATTTTGCAAACTTTAAATGCCAGTAATCACTATTACTACCTCCTATTTGCCTCTCTATCTCCTCTCCTCTACCTCCATCTCTTTTTCATTTTTTCCCCCTTCCTTCCTGGTGCAATAAAGCTCTATCATGGGGTAGAGACAATTGAGAGGTATTAATGAAAGGATCCAGTGCACAGAAGGGAAGAGTGGGAAAACAAAAAGGAAAATTCTCTCCCCGATTACCTAGTTTTCAATGTGCTCCTTTAACGCAACATTGTTACTGTTCATAATAAATACCTAAATCAGGAGATACAAAATAAAAGCAAAGACAGTACCTGACCTCTGGGAGCTTACATTCAAATGGGAGAAACAACACTTAGGAGAGAGTGGTGGTGACTTGGTTTTGAAAGTTTCCAGGATGTTAAAGGGAGTCACCAAGTATTTAATGGACTGACTCTTTCCAATAACAATGGCGGCCTTGATTTGATTACAGTTCCAGGAAATAGTAGAGAGAGAGGAAGCTGGAGGTTTAATTGTGGCAGCTAAGTAACTGGCTTGAAGATGATCAGTAAATTAAATTAAGCAAGGCTGGAGCCAGCCTAGATATAGTACTCCACCTGGGGAAGCAATCAATTAGGATAGGAGTTCAGCTGAAAGACTTAAGGCATGGCCTCTGGTCATGGGAAAAATGTTTGGCTAGAAGGGGGAGCAAAGATGAGGGGCTTTTGAAACAACTAATGGACCCTACAACCCCCCCCCCCCCAACCCCAAATGGATATAAAAGTCACAAGCCAGGGTCACAAGATTTCTGGGAATAAAATACTAACCAGTTTCACACCTGCATAGATGAGGAGCTCTTTTCACCCTCTTCCTGCTTCCCTGGCACACACGCCACCCTCTTCAAGGAAACCCAACTATATCTTAAATGACCATAGCCTGCAGCTAAGCTTGGAATTCTAGCAACCTGTTCAAAAAGATTTCCCAGTCAGATGTCACAGGATTTCTGCCTCCCTACTTAGAGTTTCACCCCAATTTTTCGACCACTGAATAAGGCAAGCTATAGACCTGAGAAAGATGGACTCTATTCATGAAGCATGTAATCCGTTTGGTTTTTTATTCAATCAATTGCCATTAACAGAACTGGAGCTCAGCAGTCAAGAAATGGCTAACGTATTTCCCGGATGACAGCACCCAGCTGACTGGCCTGTGCTCTTACTTGCGAAAGTGGCTTTATTGGGGGGTTTACAGATGTGAGAATTTGGGATTACTATTTGCCATTTCTCTTCAATTCAATTAGAATTCATCCTCTGCTTTCTTCCCCCTATCTATGGGGAAAAAAAGCATATAAACACAATCAGGTTATTCTAAAACCCATAGTAACTCTCTTATAGGAGGCTCTGATAAAAGCTCACAAATAATGTAATGGTCTTAATGAAGGTTTATAAAGAGTTTCCTTCTGGTGAAGTGGATGATTTCAGAAAAGAATGGGGAATACTTATACCAGTTGATGAAAAGGAAGTCTACAGAACCAGGAGACAATGTACACCGCCATATTGGCAATATCGTAATGATGATGAGCTGTGAAAGACTTTACTTACTCTGATCAATACAACAATCTATGATAGTTCTAAGGGACTCATTCTGAAGAATGCTATTCACTTCCAGGAAGAAAACTGATGAACTCTAAGTGCAGATGGAAGCAGATTTTCATTCGCTTCAGTTTTCTTGCCTTTTTTCTCTTGTTTTTGCAGCAAGACTAATGTGCAAATATATTTTGAATGGTTTCCTATATGTAACAGGTATTGATTGTATCTTTTGCCTTCTTGATGGATGAGGGAGGAGAAGGAGGGAGGGAAGGAATTTGGAACTGAAAATTAAAATCAAAATAAAATACACCAGACATTTTCTTCACAACAACCCTGTGAATTGGGTACTATAGGTGTTAGCATAATCCCCATTCTACTGATGAGAAAACTAAGGCTCCTAAAGGTAATAGATTTGCCCACAGTTGCAAAGCTAGTGAGTTGAAAAGCTATAATGCAAACCCAGGTCCCTACTCCTAAGTCTATTGCTTTCTACTATACCATACTACCTCTTCATAACTCTTTTGAAAATGAGGATATGGCACCTACAGAGAAAGAACTGTTGAAATAGAAATGCAGATGAAAACATGATTTAATCACTTGTTTATTTGGGTATATGTTTTGGGGGTTTAAGTTTATGATTATTCACTTATAAAAATGAATAATACAGAAATATGTTTCATGTGATAATACATGTATAACCCACATTGAATTGCTTGTCAACTCCAGAAGGGGGAAGGGAAGAAAGGAGGGAGACAATATGGATTGTATGTCTTTGGAAAACTTATGTGGAAATTTGTTATTAAAATAAAAAAAAATTAATATAGAAAAAATGAGACTATGAAGTTAAATTAAGTCATCAGACTTAATGGAGGTTGAGATCATGACTTACCTAGTACTCAGCTTGATTTTATCCACTGATGGGATGATAGTGATCTAATTGTGTCTGATATAACTCCAATGATTACTTCCCCTCACAAGAAAGGGGATATTTTTACAAATATGTAGAAAGGGGAACAATGATCTCTAAAAGACAACATGGGTCCTAAAGTACAGGTAAAGCAATTCTCTAGTCTCATCCACTTGGTGGCATCTGTTTCCTTTAATTCAGTTGTCATCTAAGCAGAAGACTACCAGATCTATATACCCAACTCTTGTGTCTCTCCTTGGTTGTAATCCCCCATTACCAACTGCTTATTGGCTATTTCATTCTGGATGGCTCCTAGGCTTCTCAAACTCAACATATCTCCCAAAGCACTCATTATCTTTTTTTTTTTTAAATATAGTATATGCGGGTATACACACAGAGAGACTAATACACAAGAACCAAAAACCCACTCTATCACAGACATGTATAATCAATCAAATAAATTTCCATATTGGACAACTCATTATCTTTCCTTGCAAACTGACCCTTCTTCTGAACTCTGCTATTACTATTAAGGGCGTGATTTTCCAGTCCCTCATGTTAGCCAATTGGTATCAACTTTGACAGTAACCCCACATACTCATTACCAACCTTTTTCTTTTCTATGTCTACAATACCTCTCAGATATATGCCAGTCTCTTCTCTCCTCTGTATTATAAGGGGAGGTTAATTTGTATTTGAGAGGTTCAATCTTTCAGCATAGAGAGGAGAACCTCCCTTCACAAAGTGGGGTACAGGGGAGACAGTTGATGTTTAGGGTTGACTCAGAGAGAGGAGAGGAGGTTTGAAGATTTCCCCCTTCTGCCTTCCCTCCTTAGCTAAAGCTGCTCTCCCCGATTTGTTCTTGTCCCCCCTTCACTACTTGAGACCAAAGGGTTTCCCCTTGATCTGTTCACTCACACTCAGCTTGAGGAACAGATAACTTTTTAAATATCAACTCAATCAAGGTAATACAAAGGAATAACTAGCATGGAAAGAATGGGAAAGGAAAATGGGGAAAAGGGGTCCCTGCCTCTATCTAAAACCCTTTTCCTCCTTCATCGAGTTTGGGGGGAACTCAGGCCTGAGCAGCCTAAGCCCCCTCAGAGAAAGTCAGATTGACTCACCCCTGGGCAACAGGAGCTGAGGTAAAGTCTGCTCAGTTTCTCTTCAGAAAGTCCTTTCAATTGGGAAGTGTTGTGGGGGAAAATTTTCTAGTCACCAGCAGGAAAAAATGGGTAACCCTCAGGAGTAAGTCTTTTCCCCACCTTCTGTCTTCAGCTTCTCAAGACCAAGAGATCAACTCCTCTACCAGCCAGAGTCTTGTCTTCCTCAAGATTCACCCCTCCTCAAGCCCCTCCCCCATCGAGGTGATAAGTTTCACACACTCTTCAGCCTGGCACTTTTTCTTGTGCCAGCCTCTGTCATACCTCTCACATAGCCACCCTCATCTTCAGGCCCTTATCCTTTCTCATCTGACTTGTTGCAATATATTCCAATTAGGTTATTTTATCTCAGGTCATTCCTCTGTTCATCTTCCACATGGCCACTGAAATGATTTTCTGAAATCATAGGTCTGACCATATCACCACCCTCTCAATAACCTCCAGTGGCTCCCTATTATTTATAGGGTCATAGGATTACATATTTAGAAATAAAAAGGACTGTATGAAGTCACACACACATAGTATATACATCTGAGGCAAGATTTAAGCCTAGACCCTCTGACTTCAGAGACCATGCTTTTTTCTGCTGTACCATACTTTTATGGATGTTGGTGATAACAAACTGGCAGAATGGAATTTGATTTTTTTGAAATGAGAAAACTGTTGTAATTTGCCTTTCTGTGTGGTCCTCTTTGGCCTGTTGCTGTGGTTTCTCCCAGTCATCTCTCAAACTTTTGAAATATTAAATTAATGACATTGTCATTGATCTTAAAATCAGCTTCATTTTTAACCAAGTAAAAGTAGCAACAAGCATTTTGAAACAAAATTTTATTTCTTGTATAAGAATGTAGAAGATAAGATTTTGTATAAGACGATACATCAAGCATCAGGAGGTATTTCTATTGTTCTTTAGCAATTGCATTATTGTCATAAAGAGAAAGATCATGAGTTAAATAAAACAGAAACATTCTAGTGGGAGTCCAAAACTATTTAAGAATGGATTATTGTGCCATTCGGGAATGACAAAGATGAGAGTACAAACATGGCAAGATCCACAAGAAGGGCTGTAAAATGAAGAATACAATAAAACAATATAACTGCTACGATTATGGTTTTTTAAAGCAATGATAATTTCTGATAAAAATGTACACAAGAAATAGGCACACAGAAGCAAATAAAACACTACTGTTATTATTCCCTTAAAGTTAATATCCAGGGTGTCCCAAAAGTCTTAGAGCAGTCTTTTTTTTTTTTAATCTTAGAATCAATATTGTGTATTGGTTCCAAGGCAGAAGAGTGGTAAGGGCTAGGTAATGGGGGTCAAGTGACTTGCCCAGGGTCACCCAGCTAGGACAAATCAATTTATTTTAAATAGAATCAATAAAAGAGACAGAATTAACGTGATTATTTCAGGAGGAACCAGCTAATCAAAGGGATGAGCTGTAGGAATGGAATATACTTCCACTCTTCTGTTTTTGAAACTTAAGGGAAAAAATCTAAAATTCATTCTTAGGAATCAAACTTTTAAGGAAACTACTAGCATTAACTCCATTACAGAATTTTGACTTCTCTAGCCATCATCCCTAGTAATGGTTGACATTTGACACAGAATAAACAACCACACAAGATGCTGGTTTTGACCACCAGATCAGATGTGCCTCTTTGTTTCCTTCCAAATGAATCAGACTCTGCTATTAAACCTGGTGGCTGCACATCAGCCCTGACAATTCTAGCTCAGTTCACGGCTTGTTCCCCCTAGCATTTCTCAGGTCAGTAACACTTTTAGAGCTCTCTGTTCCAGCGTGGTGGCTGTTTTAAAAAAAATCAAATGGTTCCCACTTCTTGGACAATTTCATTTCTTCATCCCAGTAATAGGAAAAAATGAGGAAGGTCTCCAGGATGTGGAGTGGACGTTCAGTGAAGAACTTAAAGGAGGGCGCAGACAATATTTTTGGTTTAATTGTGACTACAGTGATAACAAACAAAAATCTTTTCAAAATGTACTAGGAAGACAGGAAGATTAATAGCTTATATTTATATGATGCTTTAAGGTTTGCAAAGTGCTTTACATATACATTATTGCCTTTGCATCTCACCACAACCCTGTGAGGTAAGACAAAGCCCTTGGCACTCCATCCAGAGCATCAGAAAAGGCACTCAGTAGTCATCGTAGTTGACGCTGGCTCCGTGCCTGAAAGTGTCTGCATGGCGAGGCCCAATGGCTGCATCTTCATCATAATGACGCTGGTAGTAACCTCCATAATAGTCGTGGCCATCTCGGCCTCTGTTTATCCAATAAGTAACATCATCTTCAAATTTCTGAATCAAAAAGAATATCAAAGATATTGAGTTGGAGTAACATAAGCATCCCCCTCCAATTCCTTTCCCCTTGAAAAGCTGTCCCCTCTCCAAATTTAGTGGTTTCTTCCAGGTATTTTCTCCAAATAAAATCTTAATTTGTTTTTATTTAAAAGGCACTGATGAAAAATATTTGAAAGTACATCTATCCCTTTTCTTTGTGTTCAGAAATATTTTTGATTCAAAAATAATTTACTTTCCCAATTACATGTAATCATTTTTAGTGTATGTTTCCCCAACTTATAAGATCCAAACCATTTCCTTCCCCTCTCCCTCAGAGATGGAAAGCAATTTTTTGATCTAGGCTATACATATATTATCATGCAAAACACAGCAGAAGTAAATAATTAGCCATCTGAAAAGGAATTTATTTCAGCCATTTCTTCCAAACTCTTACATTCTATCTTAATATCAATTCTAAAGTGGAAGAACAACAAGGGCTAAGCAATTGGGGTTAGCTAACTTTTCCAGGGTTTCACAGCTCGAAGTATTTAAGGCCAAAGTTAAACCCTGGTCCACCTAACTAGAGGGCTACAGGCTATCCACTATGCTACCTAGCTGCCTCTTACTCCAGCATTTGTGAAATTATCTGTGACAAGGACCCAACTTTTCAGTCTAGTGTTAGATTTGGCTTTTTAAATTTTTTTAATTTTATTTTTCAAACCTGGGGGTTTGCCAACACAGCATAAAATCCACTTTGTGAATGCAGACAAGTGCCTGCTCTTAGTTTTAAAGTTCTCTGGGGCCCCAAGCAGCTAAGTGACTTGCCAAGGTTTATACAACCAATATGTGACAGAGGCTAAATTTGAATCCAGATCTTTCTGACACTTAAACTTCAATCCACTTATCAAATACTTTGCCATGACCACCAAACGTTTTACTATCGAGAGCAAGGCAGGTTTCACCAGCTGTCTTTGACATTAGTTTGTCAGTAGTCATCACTCATGAACTCAGAAATAGGGTTCTCATGAAATTCAAGAGATAGGATCAGGTCAGTTCAACACATATTTTATTTATATATTTACTGTCTTAGTATTAATTCTAAGACAGAAGAATGATAAGGGCTAGGCAATTGGGGTTAAGTGACTTGCCCAGAGTCACATAGTTAAGAAGTATCTGAGAAGTTAGATTTGAACCCAGGTCCTCCTGATTCCAGGTCTGGTACTATATCCACTGTGCTACCTAGATAACCCCTCAACATGCATTTATTAAGCACTTATGATGTGTCAGACACTGTGCTAAGTTCTGGGAATAAAAGTACAAGTTAAAATCCAAGACTTGTGAATCCCATTTTAATTCTTTTTCTACAGCATTATGGTAATACTCTAATCCTATTAATTCTAGATTAAAAAAAAAAAGCAACCCTTAATGGTTCTCCTTGCCCATGTAAGGGTTCTCCCATATTTACATTTGCCAGCACTTGGCACAGTGCGTTGCACTTAGAAGAAGCTTGGTGAATGAATAATATTAAAAATTTAAAAAATAAAAAAGATTAAAAAGTAATACTAGCCCAAAAATAAGTGTTAGAACCATGGCATAGGCTACATGTACTACAGGAAATCAAAGGAAGAAGATGTCATTATAGATTGAAGTGTTACCTGTAGTTATAGGGTATCTTTATATCATTTGGGTGGATAGAGCACTGGGCTTAGAATCAGGAAGACTAATCTTCCTGAGTTCAAATCTGGCCCCTCAGACACTTACTAGTGACTTACAGTGGGAACCCGAGTGAGCCACTTAGCCCTCTTTGCCTCAGCTCATCATCTGTCAGATGAGCTAGAAAAGGAAATGACAAACCCCTGCAGTATCACTGCCAAGAAAGCCTCCTGGATATTTATGGTCTACGGATTCCCAAAGGATCCGCTATGACAAAATGCTCACTGAACAGCAACAACCACAGAGAAGGAGGCAAGAGTATGCTGGAAATCTCATCATCTTCCTCAGGTGACTTAGTTATATTCCTCTTTGGGGCCAAGAAAGAGAAGTGGGACAGTGAAGTCAGTCTGCCTCTCCCTCTGCAAGATATCCTGTTTACGATTCTCTTGTTTGTTCATCTTTTTTCACAATTGCCTTTCGTATGCCTGTTGAGATTTGAATCTGATCCTTGTTTTTCTCATTCCCAGACTTAGGGTGAAACTTGGGCTTAAAAGCCTTTTTTTTTTTTTAATGACTCCTTCTGATGCCCACCCACTCCAGAATGGGCGTTCGAGCCTGAGTTCCGCTGCTGAGTATTTCCAACAGCCTCACTCAGAGAGGCCACCCATGAAATGCTCATTGGAAGCAAAGGGCACTCAGTTCCATGACTTCTCACTCTCCCTCCACCTTCTGCTGGTGCAAGCTAGAGTTTTTCCTATGAAAACTTCCTCTGCAGAACTATTTTCCACCCTATGTATGATGCCCACACCCCAAACGATGGCTGAATTTCTATTTTGCCAATGAATTCTATGCCAAGATATTCCAGAAGCCTGGAGGAGCCAACATTTCAACAAATCTCTGATTTGTCCCTAAAAAAGAGAGGCTATCCTCTATTTATTTTGTGTGCACGATACAAATACGTATATCGACATAAAATCCCCGGGCCTCGTTCAGCTAGAGCCTTGAACTGGTTGTAGAGGGACTGGAAACCCTGCTTTGACTGCAGCTCCTCTGGAAGTCAGCATCTCTGAATGAACGCCTGTTTTCTCTTCAATGGCACTTTCTCTTCCTCCCCCCTTCTCGCATCCCAGAGCCCGACTTTGTGGTTTTTGACATTTTTGAGGTGAGGCTGGAAGCTTTTCTCGAGCTCGTGAGACCAGCCACTCTCAGGGGATCCAGGCAGAGGCTGCGCCATGGAGTTAAACACATACCTCCACAGATCATCCGCCCACATGGACTGGACTGCAGCCTCAGCCCAGCACAAAGACATTCATCTACTCCCAGATGTAGCTAATATGGGGCTGAAGGAGCTAACTGAGAGTCCTCTATTGTTGGGGAACTAATAATCTGCAGAGCTTAGGTTAAAGGCAATGAGCAATCGCAGTTCCAGAAGGCAAATGGAAAGCATGTGTATATATGTGCACAGACACACACACAAACGCACAATGTTCCTTGATTTGGGGAGGGAGATGGAAGATCGCAGATGCAGAATATGGTAAATGTTATATCGGACACAGTCCCTGTGTTGGCTAGTTTTATTCAACTGTTTTTCTGGGACCCTTAAGGCAGTACTCTATAGGCAAGGAGAGAGGAATATCAGCAAAAGTCTGATAAAAATAATGTAAAATAAAAGAATGTTTTTAAAAATATATAAACGCAAACTAAAAGAAGCCAATCATTTGTGTTCTGGATCCTCATCACCCTCAGTGCCCTTTTCCCCAACTCCCTATCAGACATCCCAGAATCAAAAAAGAAAAAAGGATACCTACAGTTTCATCAAAACCCATGTAGAGAAATTGCTGGTACCACTGCTGGACATCTGGCTGAGACCGGTCCCACAGCTGGCGTTTCTGGCGTTTCATGCTGTTTAAAAATTCTTTTGCTTTGCTTTCACCTACTGAAACTTCCATCTTAGTTGGAGCGGATGCTGAAATGATCAATTCCCCCCATTCCCCAAGAACATGACATGGTTTTTCTCCCTCTTGGCAGGAATCAATATCAAAATGCATTACATCCCCTTTACAACTCCATTCCTACCATGCCAAGCTGAAAATTATAGCCTCACTTTCATGACAAATGGCTATCACCTCCCAATACTTCTCCATGTTGGTCTTATTAAGTCCTATTTCTTTGGAGGAAAAATTGGAGAGATCAGGAGTGTATATGTCATTCAAGGGCTTCTAAAGTTCAGGAACGTCCCCATCCCTGGGCAGAACTTTGATTCCACTAATGACCCCAAGAGCCTATGCAATGAAGCTCAACCACAAGCTTTCTGCCACCATGACTGAACACCATTCAGCCCATGGGCTCAGAAATACCATTAAAGAACCAGTAGAATACCAAATGAAGTACATTGTAGGTCCACGGGCTTAGTTTTAAGGGTCTTTCCACCAGGATGTGAATCAAAATGCTACTCGATTCTCCTGTAAGGGAGAGAACTAATCCAATTCAACTCAACAAAAATGTAAGTGTGGCAGATGCTGTTTTGCAGGAAAACATGAATAACGGGGGAATCAAGGAAGGCTTCCTATAGAAGATAGAACTTCAGCTGAGATGTAAAGGGAGCTAGAGACTGAAAAGTGGGGAGCTGGGGAAGGAGAATGATCCAGGAAACAGTGGAGGGAATTACCCCTACCCCAAAATAAAAACAAAAACTAGTCTTTTAATGTATAATGGGGAGTGGGGTGGAATACGCCTAAATCACCCCAACCTAAAGCATCACTCCTGCAAAAGACACTGCTCTCCAGAAACTGCCAGCCCTCCATCATAGATATAGTTGTGATAAAAAGAACCAAGATCAATGATATCCAGAAACCCAGGAAGTTAGAATTTGGGGCCTGAAAGGAACCATTTCAAGGATTGTTCCAATGTAAAATGGGTCCAATCCCATTTTACAGATGAGAAAATTCAGGCCTATGAATACAAGTCACCCTCCCAATGTCACAATGGGAAAACCAGGGCAAGTACTCAGTTCTCCAGATTCAGAGGCAATGCTAGATACTGAATGAGTCAAGAAAGATCCCACTATTAATTGACCAACAAGCATTTATTAAGCTTCTACTATGTTCTAAGGACCAAGCTACATATTGAAGCAATGAATATTAAAAAATTAAATAACCTTTTACTATATTTCCTAAGGTATAAAAACACTTAAGACATCAAGATTGTTTCCAGTTGTTTCTTTTAATTACATATAACTCCGTTTTGAGAATCTTTGAGCAAATAGTTCTTATTTTTAATAATATTAATAAATAATAATAATATCTTTAGGGTATATTCTCAGCCATAGGGAAGTAGTTGAACACATTTTGGCTTAGCAGAATAATTAAATCAATTAAGTGGACAAATATGAGGGATTCAGAAAAAATCTGGAAAAAATCTTTTGAAATAATGCAAAAAAATAAACAAAACCCAACAATGAGAACCAAATGGAAGAATAGAATACTTTTTACTCATGTTCATAGGGAAAAAAATGAGTGAAAGTACATGTATCAATGGAAACTTGAAAAGGACTGAAAAAGTGTTTGGAAACTTTCTGAATAGAAATTAAATTAAATGTTAATGTCAGGGTAGCTAATTGGCTCAGTGGAGAGAGACTCAGGTCTGGAGATGGGAAGGAGGTTGTGGCTTCAAATCTGGCCTCAGACACTTCCTAGTTGTGTGACCTTGGGCAAGTCACTGAACCCCAATTGCCTTAGCACATTTCTGCTTCAGGACTGACACTTATCTATTCTAATACAGAAGGTCATGTTTTTTTTTAAATGTCAATGTTACCATGCAAGTATAATTTATGTTGATATTTAATGTTTTTCTTTTTTCTAATTGTTCTTAAAGTTTTATAAGACCAACTGATCTCTCGGGTTGATTTTAGTTAAAAACAATGATTTAAGAAACCCTTTCTTTTCTTTCTTTTCTTTTTGTAAAACCCTCACCTTCTGTTTTAGCATCAGTTCTAGGACAGAAGACCAGCAAGGCCTAAACAATCAAGGTTAGGTAACTTGCCCAGGGTCATATAGTTAGGAAGTGTCTGAGGGCGGATTTGAATCCAGGACCTCTCAAATGCAGGGCTAGCACTCTTTATTTGCTACACTACCTAGCTGCCTCAGGTTTAGGAAACATTTTCAATAACAGTAGTCAAAGACAATCTTCAGCTCAAAAAAATTCAGTTAACTATATGATGCCTTTTATGATGTGGGGAGGGCAGGGAGGGACTGAGACACTCATGATTAAATTATATTAGTAATAATAAAAAAGAACAAAAGACATTAAAAAAAGAAGAATCAGTCAACCAGCACAGCTCCCTAAGTATTCCATGAGACGGAAACTTTATTGCCCTTTAAAGAATGATAAACTAGAAAGAAATAGACTTGAGTTCAGGGAGATGCATGCTAAAATGTCCAGGGATTTGAAAGAGAATCAAAGTTCCATCAACACTGAAGCCTTCGGGTAGGTTCCTTATTTCTCAGTTCCCACTGACAGATTTCTAGAGGAACAACACTGACCAAATTATCAGCAAGATTATTAAACTACTATAACACTCTCCACACTCCCCTTCAAATTGATTAAGCAGAAACCCTTTTGATAGTTCCAAAGCGTGTCTCTGGTGAGGAAGCATTCACAACTTTACTGGGATATGCTTAAATCCTGCTAAGAACACAAGATTTGCAAGTTCTAGTCTATTTACCTTCTCGTTTTTGAAGCAAGAGCCTCAGTTTGTTCCCTGTTGTTCCATCTGAAAGAAAGAAAAATGAAGATCAGCAACAGGGTTGAATGGTCCCCTTTAATCACTCTAAAGCAACGATCAAAGCTTGACAAATTGATCTGGCAAGGCTGGAAGCTACATGCTTCTTTCTCATTTGTTTCTTCTCTAATCTTTAACATTTTAGCTAAATGTCAACTTCTCCAGAAAGTTGGTCCTAATCACCAAAGAAGTAATGCCTATCCTTTCCAGACCTTACGTAGTGACTTATTTTTCACTTCTCAGTGGGGAGTCAGAAGGATCTGAATTTGAATACTTCCTTAGACGTCTACTAGCTATTTGATGCTGGACAAGTCACTTAATTTCTGTCTGCCTCAGTTTCCTCATCTGGAAAATGGGAATGATAATAGCTCCTACCTCACAGAGTTGCTGTTAAGATCAAATCAACAATATAAGTAAAGCATTTTGAAAACCTTAAAGCATTACATAAATATTAGTTATTAATGTGGTTATCTGTCTTCTACTCCTACTCCTTACCAGAAACATAAGCTTCTTGAGGGCAGGGGTTGTGACTTATCTAAAATGTGATCTTTATATCAGCCTATCACTACTTAATGGAGTGTTCTGCTAAGTGGATGCTTTTTGTTGCCTAAAGTAACTGGGTGGTGTAGTGGATAGAGCAATGAACCTGGAGTCAGGAAGACCTGAGTTAAAACCCTGTCTCAAACACTTACTAGGTGTGACCCTGGGCAAGTCACCTAACCTTCATTGCCTAGCCTTGCTGCTTTTCTGTCTTAGAATTGATACTGAGACAGAAAATAAGGATTCTATTAAAAAAAAAAATAAACCATCCAGTTTAACACCACCTGGGGTGGAGAAGAGTTGAAGTCCCACAGGACAAAAATGGCTGAACAATAACAACAATAAATAAATGTTTATTCAATGAATTTTCAATGAATTGATGAAATTAAAATTTCCTCATTATATTAAAAAATGACAATTATATGGCCAGTGTAGGAATATGTTTTGCTTGACTATGTGTCTTGAGTTTTGTTTTTTTTTACCTTTTTTTCTTTTTATAGGGAGAAAAAGTCTATTTTGATTCATTGTAAATTATATCTACATATTCCTTACCACTATTGGTCCACATATTCACACACACAAATGCAGGCCAGCTCAGTGACTTCAAATCACTATAATTCTTCATTTGGAGTAAAAAAATAAAAAAGCCAACTGGGTAAAACTAGGGTGAGAGAGACCTGACTAGACAATGGTGGGTGTGAACAAGATTTGAAGGACTTTAAGCTCATCATGAAGCAACAATTTGACTTAACTGACCAAAAACAAAACAAAACAAACAAACAAAAAGGATGTTTTTAGGAAAGAAATGAGAAATTGGCAGTCCTGCTCTATTCCACCCTGGTCTGACCACACGTGGAATCTGTGTGTGATTCTGGCCACTAATTTTTGGGAAGGACACTGACAGACTAGAGTAAGTCTGGAAGAGAAAGACCAGGATGGCAGGGAAACTGGAGATCCCATCATAAAATGCCCTCTTAAAAAACTGGAGATATTTAGCTTAGATAAGGATTAGGTGAGACATGATACCTTATGTTGTTGCTGTTCAATCATTCCAGTCCAATTCTTTGCTACCTCATTCAAAATTTTCTTAGAAAAGATACCAAAGTGGTTTCCCATTTCCTTCTCCAGCACATTTTGCAGATGAGGAAACTGAGTCAAACAGGATTAAAGTGACTTGCCCAGCGTGACAACTAAAATGTGTCTGATGCTAGATTTGAATTGAAGACCTTCTTGATTTCAGGTCTGGCACTTTACCCATTGTGCCTCCTAGCTGCCCCACTGTTATTATAATTTACTTACAAATGTTTGAGCAAGCCTGTAAAGTCTGGCTTTCAGTTACCCTGCATGATAGCCCATCAGTTCATCCATTCAACAGTTGTTCACAAACAACTCCTGAGCTGCCATCTATACAAGGGTAGATAGTCCCAGCTACTGTTCAATTCTTGTATGAAAGTTTTTGAAGATTAATGAATACAATGTAGTTTTGATCTTCAAATTTGAATTGATTTTAGGGACTGATTAATAGCTACAGAGAATCTCCTTCCAAAAATAACAACATACTATAACTGAAAAAAGCACTGGACTGAGAGTCAACTTGGGGTCACATTTTATCTATGACTTAGTACTACATGCACACTATATATAGTACTGTGTATATCTATAGGTAGTAGATATACACACACAAACATTTATGCACATATAAATATATACCCACATAATCTATATTAAAATGCAAACAAAACTCAAATTTATATATTCAGAAAATATATGTAATATAATACAAATTCTATAATTTATGTATTATATTTAAACAACTATTTCAACATAACATATTTCCCTTATGATCCTATTTATGTTGTTATTTCTAGATATATAGAGAAATGATATATAAAAATATGTACAAATTTGTGACTATAACTTTCAGTATAACTACCTTCCTTTATAATCATATTTACTTTGTTTTTATTATTTATATGCATAACTCTATGTATATCTATATAACCAACGCATGCATATACACATGACTATTCAAATTTATATCTAAATATACACAAATCTGTATGTTCAAATTATATATTTTAATGTTATATCAATATATTTTTGTTGTTTATATGTGCATAAATACATAACTATATTTGTCTATAAATACACCATATATATACAAACATATATCATTTCAAAGATTAAGGTCTCCTGGATTCAATGATCTGTAATGACCTTCTAGTTTTAAATCCTACAGTTAGACTAAATCCCAAGTTCTCAAGTGAATCGTCTTTGTCTTTATTCTCCCATCAATCAGTGCAGTTATCTACAAAGCATCACAGATAATTTGAATTGAACTACATTTGTCACAAGAGAACGAAGGACAGATAATATTAACTAATTTCCCCCTGCATCATGAATTTCCCCTCCCAGCATCATTACTAGCTAATACGTCACTGAGGTAGTAGACTCAGCACTCCCTAATTCACCAGACTCTGTCATCTTCGCTAGCTCTGAATCTTCTAGCCAGTTTAAATGTACTTCTTGGTGATAGATACTTATTAATTGGCTTATGTTATTCAAGTTTGATTATCTGCACATGTGTGTACGTATGTGGATGCAAATCCTCCCAAATACTTCTAGGAAATATAGAGTAAAGCCTTTGATTTATAAATACATCGAGGAACATTTCATTTCAAGTTACTGAATTCTTTGTATTAATCTAACAAATAACAATCACTGAAAAGTAACAATTCATAGCTAATCTTCAGTCTAATCTCTTTTAAAAATGGGGAAGGGCAACCAGGTGTTGAAAGTTCAAATAATAATATTGTGTGTACTTTAGTTTGCGATTTTCCAGTAGATCTCATAAACTTTCACCATACAGAATTGCAAAATGGAGCATGTTATGTATTGCTCTGGAATTAGGGATCCTGGATTTAAATCCTTTCTCTCATAATTAATACCTCACTGTAGGCAAGTCATTTCATCTCTCTATGCCTTAGTTTCTCTCATTGAAAAATGTAGCCTTTGGACTAGAAGGCCTCTGAGGTTGCTCCCAGCTCCAGAGTCATGGTTCTACATGTATTCTACTCAAATGGGAACGGCATCCATGTCATCATTCAGCCCCTGCCTGAAAACATTTATTGATGGAGAATTCACTGTTTATGGAGGTAGTAAATTCTGCTTCTTGCCAGAAAGTTCCACCCATTGATCCTAGCTCTCTGCACATTGAAGTCAAACAGAATTTGAATGAATTCTACTCTTCTTCCCAGAGGACTTTGTGCATGTTCCCCATTTGGAAAGGAAGTCCCAAGTTCAGACCAAGCTTGTACTATCCATTGACTTGCTAATAACAATTACCATGCCCTTTTTCCATGAAAAGTAAAGAGAATGAAGTGTAAAATGACTCTCAGAAGGTTCTTGGAAACTTTTGACTTGGGCTGCTACTAATCTCTGCCAAAGCAGTAAATTTCTCTTTCATGATAAAAGAATTGGGGAAACTCTGAAGGTGAAATGATTTTTCTCTCCTTGTTGCCCAGTCATTTAATGGCAAAATCATCTAGAGTCAAGTGGTACAAGAAGAGGAAGAATGGGAAGTATCCAAACAGGAGTAATTCTCAGCATCTCCACCTGCTCATGAGCACATACACTTGGAAGCCCTAACATGTACTCTTCCCCTACTGTCTTCATACTGGAGTCCCCTTCTGTCCACCAGCTGACTTGATTGCCATTCAACTTCTTCCACTCACTTTCTTAAGGACTTTCTTCACAATGACCTGACAGATCAGGTAGATTGTTATCCCATGTGGACACTGTGGGAGCCAGGTGCTGTCCTGTGATTGCATTTTGGGTAGAGAGCTCTTGCTCTCCAGGTTACAGTTTAGTTAGTAACCTTAAAGCACTGAGTTCAGTATCTTCCCTAAGACCACCCAGCCAGCAAGAGCCTGAAGCAGGTCTCAAACTCAATTCTGTCTGACTCAGTGGCACCTCAATCATCTCTGCCATCTTTTCACATCCAGAGGAGAAAAATCAGGGGGCAGAGGTGGTAAGTCACTTGTCTATGGACACCAGCTGGAAGAGCCAGCATCACACCTTTATCAAATCTCTTTTCAAACCACAATCCACTTGCAGACCCATTAAAGCTGTTGCCTTCTTTCTCCCCAATTCCTAAGCTCCCAGAGCTTCCTTCTTCTGGACCCCCATACCCACAGCCCCAGCCTAATGTGGAATGGCCTCTCTTCTTGATTATCTTTTCCCCATCCCATCCCATCCCATCCCATCCCAGGTCCCTAGCACAGGGGCTCTCTGAGCTGCAAAGCCAAGCTCAGTGCTCCCCAAGCTCTCCGTCCGGCCCTCCTAAGTCCCTCCGCATCTCAAACCCGGATAGCGCCACACAGTGCAGGGTCACACTCACTTGGCCCCAGGCACAGCAGTAGGACAAGCGCCAGGACAGCCAGAGCGAGTAGCCGGCTGGGGGTGAACTGGGAGCTGGAAGCGGCAGAACCCATCTCTGCTGGCAGCTGCTCGCCGGGATGTTCTGGAGCTCTCTCAGCTGCAGGGACAAAGCGAGGTGCTAGTAAAGGGGATGGAGAACAAATAGACTTATACAGCCATCGCCCCCCTCCCTCCTCCCTCCAAGCCCCCCAACTGGTCAGACCCAGGCGGGCCGCCCGGCAGTCATAACAGGAAAGAGCATTGTGCAAACACGCACACAAACCCAGACATCCACCCGCGGCTTCTGCCGCTCAATTAGCTCTTTTCAGCTCTGCCTGGAAGTTGATTGAATAATCCCCCGGCACTCGCTCCAAACAGAAAAATTGGCCCAAAGCAAAGGGGGCCGTGCCAAAGTGCACAGAGTGTTCCACTATTCCGGTTCTTACTGAATGAAGCCTTTTCCCTCCTGCTCCTGTGGTTGTTTTCCATTTCTGCTCATCTTTTGCTCTGCGCTCTCTTGGCAGTGGGATTCCTGTCATTTTTTAAAAAGAGAATAACTGGAAATCCGTACTGAGAAGCTCAAACTGCAAGAATTCCAAGCTTCTGACTTCTAAAGAGGGGTCGCCAGTACCTCTTCCCCTCTGCCCTCCCTTTCCTCTGCCCAGGCTGGAGCTAGAAACAGGCGGATGCCTAATGTCTATCTTTTGTCCCTACTGCGCCTGCCCATGAGGGTAATTATTGTACATTGCCACACCTATAAAGAGGGTTCTGCACCAAGCTCAACGACCCTAGGGAAGGATGCACGAGGGAGTAGAAAGGGGACTTGTCTAAAGAACTGACCGATTCATTGCAAAGCCAATGAAATGTACTGCATTTAGTTCACATCTTTCCATTCTGTCCACAAAGAAAAGGATATCATGAGAGATTTGGTAAAAAATCCATCCAGAAATCCAGGAATACTGTTTTTTCAGCCAATCATCAAACAGCATTCATTACTTAGGTCATCTAGGTGGCCTAGTAGATTAGGATGGCCCCGTTGAAGTCAAGAAGATTCATTATCTTGAGTTCAAATCTAGCCTCAGGTGCTTACTGGCTGTGTGACCCTGGGCAAGTCTCTTCACCCTGTTTGCCTCAATTTAGTCACCTGTAAAATGAACTGGTGAAGGAAATGGTCAACCACTCCAGTATCTTTGCCAGGAAAACCCCAAATGGGGTCACTAAGAGTCAGACATGATTCAAAAATGACCTAAAAAAATGCCAACTAGACTGTAGGACGTAATGGATAATGAAGTTAGGAAGGCATTTGGAGCCATGGCAGGAAGGGTTAAATAAAAAAGGTACACCCAGGGGTGTACCTGTTTATTCCTAGTGGCAAGAAAGAGCCATTGGAGTTTACTGAGTAGTGAGTAGGGAAAGGTATGGAGAGATTCACTTTAGCAACTATGAGATGGATTCTTTGGAAGCCGCAGAGTTTTGAGGCAGGAGGCCAATCCTAGGAAGGAGGTGATGAAAGACTGAATTGGCTGTGTGAGTTGAGAAGAAAGGCGCTTAGGAGAGTTACTGTGGAGAAAAAAATACGGGGGAAGGAAGATTAGTAAATAAGAGGGCATGGAAGGCTCCTTGATTGCGTTATAAGCAAAGGATCCGGCATGCTCCAAGTGGCCCTTAAAGTACAGTCAAAGTGTGCCAGTTAGAGAGTTTGAGCACGCCAAGACACTTCCAACAGGAAGCAGAGATGCACGCTCTCTATGCAGAAATGAACACAGAACAGAGTCGAACTCAAGACAAGAAAACTATTTCCTAGTTGACTATGGGTACCAGAGAGAGCTAGCTAGCTCTGTGAATGGAGCGATGGACGGGCATGACTCTGGGAATTCATCTAGCAGAGATGCTGGACTGAGAAGGGAGGCAGCAGGAAGACTCCATGAGAACAGATAAAACGGGTGCACAACATGAAGCGTGAATGACTAGCACAAGTGTTTCAGAAGAGTGTGTCTCTCTTCCAGTGTTCTCACAGTCTGTGCCCACATGGATGCTTTGTGTATTTGTGGGAGAATGTGCCTTGCATATATGGGGTGGGGTGGGGACGCTTCATAGCTATTACTCTAATTATACTCTTTTAGAAATTACCTTTGCTTTGAGCTATTTATGTCTACTGACTCTTTATTTTTCTTTAAACTCTTACCTTTCTTCTTAGAATCAATAGTGTATATTGGTTTCAAGGCAGAAGAGCAGTAAGAGTTAGGAAATGGTAGTTAAGTGACTTGCCCAGGGTCACACAGCCAGGAAGTAACTGAAGCCAGATTTGAACCTAGGACTTCCCATTTCTAGGCTTGCTCTCAATTCACCTTGCTGTTCTCTAATGTCTTTTAAAGGTAAATCTAATAGTGGGGGCTTGTGTGCTTTTTTTTTTTAACTGTAACTTCTATCTTAGAATTGATACTAAGTGGTAAGGGCTAGGTATTTGGGGTTAAGTGACTTGCCCCGCATCACAAAGCTAGAATGTATCTGAGGTAACAGTTGAACCCAGGACATTCTGGCAAGGACTGGCTCTTTATCCAATGAGTCACCTAGCTGCCCTGAACTATTGTTTTAGGAGTGCAAATCCACAGACTACACCTTTCCATCTAAGGTCTCAGCGACCAAACTCTGAGACTCAGCCTGTGAGTTTGAGTTAGGTTTGTGTGTAAGCTGGGGTTGGGTGGAGCAGATTGATGAAAATACTATCCTTCAAATAGATTGTATTCCAAGAGTTTGATTGGATTCAGTTATTTAGAATTTGGAATACACTTGGAAATAGTGCTTGTATGTTTGCATTTCATAAATACAAAACTGCCTTTGAGGATGATACAAAAAGTCAAGGTATCTCTGAACAGCCCGTTCTCAGAAGACTTTTAAACCAGCAGTGGTTGAATGAAATTAAGTTACAACTCACTCCTGAGAGAAAAAAATAAATTAAGGCCATTCATAAATTATTCTTTGAGGCTGTACGGCTCCTTGAGCAAATGGGCAAGGATGCAAAAAGAGTCACTGTTGGAGGGACTTTGGAAAGATAGACACACAAGTACAAAGTTGGCAGGGTTAGGAACTGGTCAAACTGTCCCAGAAAACAATCTGGAATAAGGTGAGAAAAGTAACTTAATTATTTGAATCTATTACCAAAACAATTATATAATCCAAGAAGACCAAAAGCATAATATATCCTAAAATATTCATGGCAGAACTTTTTTACGGTAACAAAGAATTGGGACATAATGGATACCCATCAATTCAGGAATGGCTGGACAAATTATGGCCTATGAAAACCATGGACATTACTCTGTAGTAATATACGATGAATTCAGAGAATGATGGGAAGTTTCATGTGAACTGACCTAGCACAAGGCAAGCAGATAAAAGAAGATACTTAATGAGCACCAAAGGATAGTCAAGCTCTGCTAATTGTAATAACTAAACTCCATCCTGGATAACAAATAAGAGTTACCTCCAGAGCAGAGAGAGGAGGGACTGCAAGGACAGAATGTCGCATACATTGTCAATATAGTCCCTATGTTGGTTGTTTTTGCTTGACTGTTTACTTTTTGTAGATGGGAAAGTTCCATTTGATCCGAGGATTGCTGCAGGATTGGGTAACATATACTGAAAAAACTATAATGTAAGAAAGGCATAAAATTATTATTTTTAATTTAGCAGCCCTAGTTATTTAAACTATTATATAGCCCAACTTGACCAATGTAGAACTCGAGGGCTTTTTTCAAGAGAATATTATCAAATATTTTGATAGCTTAAACTAGTATAGTAAATTTAGAAGAAAGTGGATTCTTTCAAACTACTAGGGACCTATTATTATTAGTATTAATCTTTAAATATGTAGAATTTAAATGGAATGGGAAGGAGAAAAATCAGATGAAAGTTGAATTCAGCTGGACTGTTCAGTGGATAAAGAGCAAGGCCTGAAGGAGGTCCCAGATTCCAGTATGGCCTCAGACACTTCCTAGCTGTGTGACCCTAGACAAATCACTTGATCCCAATTGCCTACCCCTTACCACTCTTCTGCCTTGGAACAGACACTAAGGATGGATTCTAAAACAGAAAGTGAAGGGGTTTTTCTGTTGTTGTTTTTTAAAGTTAAGTTGCATCTTCTTCCCAGGAGAGATAACATGGATGGTATAATTCAAGCCTTATTCCTCCAAACAACTCAAGTGTAAATTTTGCTGATAAAAGGAAGTCTGGCAGAGAAATTAACTGCAGTGGCATCTTTAAATGTGAAGGGCAATAGTCGCACTTGTTGGTAGAAGACTGTTTTGGTTGTAGACCTGCTTTTTTATGCTGAGGGGGAGCTTATCATATTTTATCTTCCAGGGTAAAAACTCACAGTAGCATACTGATTTTCAAAGGGCATTCTTAATCTGGAAGATCCACATGATATCACTGCATAAAAAGGGTAGATGCCAGAAGGTTTTGTCCTTCTTGGTTAAATAAAAGTATAACCAGATCAAATAATTACTGACTTCCTGGCTTCTACCACTTAGTCAAACTTTCTCTCTGTCTCTCTGTCTTTCTGTCTCTCTGTCTTTCTGTCTCTCTCTCTCTCTCTCTCTCTCTCTCTCTCTCTCTCTCTTTCTCTCTCTCTCTCTCTCTCTCTCTTTCTTCCATTCTTTCTTGTATCTTCCTTTTTAGAATCAATACCATGTATTGGTTCCAAGGCAGAAGAGTGGTAAGGGTTAGACAAAAAGAGTTAAGTGACTTGCCCAGTCACACAGCTAGAAAGTATCTGAGACCAAATTTGAACCCAGGACCTCCCATCTCTAGACCTGGCTCTCAGCTTTCTGAGCCACATAGCTGCCTCCAATAATCTTATGCCTGATAATGTTGGCATCTCTATTTTCTTTTTGAGTTTTCAAACCCTAGCTAAAAAAAGATTTATGGTTAACATGGGAAGAGCAATATTAAAAAAAAATAAAAGCACAAGACCTCAGGACAAATATTTATTTAGTGAGCAAGGAAACACCTAATGCCTTCGAGAGACTATCAAAAGCTTCGATTTATTATTATTCCCAGTAGTCTTCCACAGCTCCCATTCAATAAATGCCATTATACTATTGACTTGATTCAAAATTCCCTTAACCGACTAGTTAGTTCTTTCTTTTAATTAATCAGTTGTCATTTGGTGATCCAAATTGAAAGCTATCTTCAGCGAACCATGCCTCGCTGGGCACCCATATTTCTGTGTAGACATTTATATCTTGCCTTCACATTCCATTATTGAGTACTGGAAGTCAGGAAGACCTGAAATCAAACTGGCCTCAGACATTTACTAGCTGGGTGCCCTTGGGCAAATCACTTCAACCTTATTTGCCCCAGTTTCCACCTCTGTAAAATGAGCCAGAGAAGGAAATAGCAAACCACTCCAGTATCTTTGCCAAGAAAACCTGACAAAGGATCACAAAGAGTCAAATATATTTCAGTCAAATATGACTGAAACAGTCAAATAGCAACAAAGTGTAGATACACGTAGATGCATCATTTACAAAAGGCAGATAGATGGAACAGTGGCCTAGAGTCAGGAGGCTTCTGTTGTCCAGTTGTTTTATACTCACCCACATCTTTGTGGAGTTTTCTAGGCAAAGATGCTGGAGTGATTTGCCATTTCCTTCTCCAGCTCATTTTACAGAAGAAAAATTGAAGCAAACAAGGTGAAGTGATTTGCTTAAGGTCATAGAGCTAGTGAGTGTCTGTGGCCAGATTTGAACTCAGGAAGATGAATCTTCCCAACTCCAGGTCTGGCATGCTCTTTCCTGTGCCACCTAGCTGTTCCTGGAGTCAGGAAGACCTGAGTTCAAATGCGATCTCAGATGCTTACTAGCTTGTGATGTGGGACCAACTATTTAACCACTGTTTGCCTCAGTTTCCCAACTAGAAAATAGAAATAATAATAGCACCTATGTTACAGAATTATTGAGGGATCTAATGAGATATATTTGTAAAATGTTAGCACAGTGCCTGGTACATACCTTTCCCTAAGACATTCTGGGATATCAGATAGCATCAGATAGATATCCACTGATAGTAAAGGATGATGGAACATGCAACACTCATCAAAATGCCAAGGATTAGAATTTAAACCAGATGAATTCTGTCGAACAACAAGGTAAGTTCCTAAGCATTTATTGAACTTCTGCATTGTTTCAAGCCTTGTGCTAGACACTAGAGATACAAAGAAAAAAAACCAAGCAAATAATTACGTACTAATGAGATATTTACAGGATAAATTAGAGATAATAACAAAAAGGAGACACAAAATATTGTCGATTATATGCAATGTACTGACCTAAGGTAGCAGAGGTAAAAGGGCAGGACACCCTCATCTCAAGGGACTTTGTCAATAGGCAAAAAGACATTAAGTATAATACAAAAAATCATAAAATTCCAAAAGCAATTTCCAGAAACATTTCTACATGTGGCTAAATGGAGGAAGGCAATTCAGCCTCCCTTGTCAAGGAGCAGGGGTAGGTGGTTCATGTTTGTCTTCCTGGAGAAAGTGACACCTAAATTGAACTCTGAAGGAAAATAGATGAAAATAGAGAAAGCTCATTCTACCAGGGAGGACAAAATGACAGGGTGGAAGAAGGGGATTAATATGAGGCAAGTCAGAAAGGTAGGTTTGGAGACCAATAATGGAAGGCCTCTAATGCTAGATTTTTAGAAGTGTATATTTTATTTAGAAGGAAATGGAAAGTCAGTAAGTGTATTTAAGCAGAAAAGTAATATACTCAATTTAGTACATTAAGAAGGGTGATTGGAGCAGGTAAGTGGCTCGAGGGCAACTAAGTGGCTCAGTGGATTGAGAGCCAGATCTAGAGACAGGAGGTCCTGACTTCAAATCTAGCCTCTGATACTTCTTAGCTGTGTGACCTTGGATAAGTCACTTAGCCTCCATTGCCTAGTCCTTACCACTCTTCTGCCTTGCAACCAATACATGGTATTTATTCTAAGATGGAAGAGAAGGCTTAAAAAAAAGGAGTGGTCAACACTGTCAAGTTTGTAGCAAAAGCTACAATTTAAATCATCAAAAGCAGCAGTACAATGAACACTTTTGCTAATTTTCTTTAATTATTGAATAGATGGAGGTGCCAACCACCATTAGTATTTTTTAAAAGTATATTCAGGATCATCTAAAACACGTATTTTCAAAAAGAACATTGGGGTCAAAGAGAGAGAGCGAGCGAGCTGGATTTCTAATAAAAGCAATTCCTACGTGTTACGTGTAACAGACATGGTAATTAGGTGTTTCAAGTAAGATAATCTATGTGTTACAGTTTATGTGTTAAACAAGAATAAGATAGGTGTATGAATATGTGATTCTGAGACTGTTAGTGTTAAAATGTAAATAAGTCGTGATCGATGAGTAAATAAATAAAGGAAATGGAAAGGAAGGCTTTGCATCCTAGTTCATGGGTGGCATCATTAGTACCCAGCAGTCTAAATGAGTTCATGGCTTCCAGGACAGAGAGAGTGGAGGCCATCAGGACAGCTGGCTCAGTGACATTAGAGTGAAAAACAGACAGCACAGAGTTATGAGAGGCAGTTGGGAATCGTAGACAGAAATCTAGCTTTGTAAGATCTGAGTTCAAGCCCCACTTCTGCTATATATTGGCTATGTGATTCTGGATGAGTGATTTAACTTTTCGGTGCTCCCTCTGGACAATTTAAAGGACAGCAAATTATTATATTAGCTGGATGGTACAGTGTATAGAGTGCTGTGCCCCGAATCAGGAAGATCTGAGTTTAAATCCAGCCTCAGACCCTTACTACCTGGGTGACCTTAGGCAAGTCACTTAACCCTATTTGCTTCAGTTTCTCCATCTGTAAAATGATCTGGAGAAGGAAATGGCAGAATCTCTACCAGGAAAACTCAAATGGAATCACAAAGTGTCAGACACAACTGAAAACTACTGAACAACAAAGAAATTACATACATAGTAATCCCTTCCACATCGCAACTTTCCCCATTGTGACTTTCTCATTATTGTTTCAATATATTTCAGATCAGCATAAAAAATTAAATGGGAATTTGGGGGGAGTTTTGTGGAAACCACAGATGACACCTGAAAGCCAATAGATGATACAGAAAAAAGTTTAAAAACTCAGAAATGCATAAAATAGCCTATGATCAAATATTTAACCCAAAATTTATAATACCCCATAAAAAAGAAAAAATTTAGATTTCTCTGGTACAAAGAGAAGGACAAAAATATTATGCATATTTCCCAGCCCCCATGACGTGGAAGGGACATCTCTAATATAGTATGATTATATATATATATTTACATATGTATAAAATTATAAATGATTAAAGTTATGGACTTGTATTTCTTGAGGGAATGTCTTCTTTCCAGAATTCTCCATACCCATTAAAACATGGGGCCAGGATTATCCCTTCTCGAGTGCTAATATTGGGGCACCTGATGGTGGGACACAAAATTTTAAATGAAATGGCTGATATGAGATCCAGACTATGGGGTGGGGGTGGGCGGGTTGGGAGTGAATCAATGCTAAGAAAGCAATAGCAACATTTAATTTAGAATTAGACAATTCTAAAAATTTGGCAGAGAACAAGGGTGCTAGGATGAGGGAGTGAGCACAAATTTTGCCTGAGAGGGAGACTCCAATAGAGAAAAGTGGAAAGAAAGTACATGGGCAGTGGGTATGGCATGGGTGAAGGGGATCTAATTAATGTATCAAAGGTAGAGCCGGTGAGATTATTTTTGTGCAAAGGATACATTTAATATCCTTAGTAAATGAACAGACAAATCATTGACTGACAATGAAAAAGAAGAGATTTGAGTTGGGGGTTTGAGAAGAGAATAGAATAAGAAAAGCTAGTGTGAGAAATACAATATAGAGTTGATTAAAAGGGGATGGAAAGCAGGCAGCCAGGTGGCTCAGTGAATTGAAAGTCAGGCCTAGAGATGAGAGATCCTGGATTCAAATCTGACCTCAGACACTTTCTGGCTATGTGACCCCGGGCAAGTTATTTAATCCCAATTGTCTAGGTAAAACTCTCTTTTGCCTTGGAACAAATATAAATATTGATTCTAAAATAGAAGGTAAGGGTTTGGGGGAAAAAAGATAATGAAAAGGATTGCCGTGCATAATACAAATGAGAGATAGCTTGTAGGAACTTGGAGAGGACCCAGTCAGCCAAAAAAAAAATGTATTCCAGCAGCATAGGAATGAGAATCCAAGAGGCGGGTGGTAGGAATTTCCTGAGATTGAAAATTATAAAGGTACACATAACAGATCAATGGGGCAAGGGTAGGATGGGATTTGAGGAATGGTAACAAGAGGCCTGAGTTCTCAAAATCCATGAGGTCCATAACATACTCTTCCTGTTTGTTAAGTCAAGTTTCCATTTTAGAGTTTTCAAATTTTTGCCACGTATAATAAATGGTGGTAGGAAAAAAGAAAAAAATGTGAGAGACTTTCCTCTCCATCTAAAGAAAACTGAGAAGCACAAAGTATTCATTCTCCACAGACTACAGGACACTGGTGGATTCTGGGAGTTTGGCTCCCACAGGGATCTCCAGAGCTCCAACAGGCAGACTTTGCTAACTTGACAATTGCCAAACTGGAACACTTAGATAGCTGTTCTTTAGTAAAGTTTTTTTTGTTTTGTTTTTAAAGAGGAAAGAAGGAAGGAGAAAAAAATCCCTAACAAAGTGGTCTTTTAAATAATAAAATTTAAAGTGCCTCTAATAAAATAATCAGCTGGTCATAGATTATGCTGAGAATATATTTTTCAGCCCTATTTTCAATCTGGTATGAATAGGAATTTATATTTTAAACAAAAAAAAAGTGTTTCAAGAATAGGTTGATATAAAACAGGACTCTACAATTAAAGTGAAAAACGAAACATTACTTTTTAAAAATTCCTCCCAAACATCTTTCATCTAAACTATGATTTCTTTTGACCCGAAGTTTCATTGAGAACTTTGTCTGAGCCTCTCTTCAGTTTCTACTGCACTCTACCTTGCATTATATTGCTATTTATTCAGATTGCATTATATCTAGTACTGTGAATGTATTTTGGACAAAGTTATTTTGAATTTCTAGAAAAGTTAAAAATAATTATATGAATGTAGTCCATGTCTTAAGCCTGGAGCCTTTACTAAATATTGTCCTCATTGACGAAGAGAATGATGACAACACAGTGTGCCTGCACGAGGGATGGAGTTGGAGACATTTTTTTTTCTCTCCTTAAACTGACTCTTGAGTGACAAAAAAGACTTTGGCAGGCATGTAAAGGAACTAGTGACTCCACATATCTTTCAATTCATGGGGACACAGGGGGATTTCTTCTTGAGTGAGATCAAGGAACTCTCATTGTGTTAAAATGGGATTTCTTGCTCCTGAAGAGAGAGAGAGAGAATTTGCATTTTCTGATATATTCTAATATGTATAACTTCCATTTCCATTTGCTGTATGCTTGGAGAAATGGGTCAAATCCCTATTCACTATTCATGATATTCTTTTGTAGAGCTAGCATTTGGGGAGAAGGAGTCAAGCCTTCATAGCCTTCAAGCTTGGGGATCCCTTCCCTTTAAGAAACAGAGATCAGGAAAGTGGCTTGAACCGAAGAACAAAATGAGACTAGAGACTAATAATATTTGGGCTGGGGGAAGATAGATATAATTCTAGTATTCTAACCTCTTTTTAAGGGGATCAGAGCAGTCAGACTCAAGTCTCCTTTTCCTATACCCCACCAAACAGGAATCAGAGTTTCCCCTTGAGACGCACCCCTTGGACAGGCATGTACAAAATCCCCCAAATAACTCTGAAAGCTTCCCTGTGATCTGCATTTGGACAAACTCATGTGACATATACATCATCTACGTTGGCAACATATATTCCCTACAATATAGGAGGATCTTCATAAATGTGCTGAATTGAACTAAACTAAATCTTTGGCTGAACTATTTTAACTTAATTTAACCAAGAAAAACTGAAAAAGGATTTTTTTCATTAATTTAATAATTAATTTCCCAAATAGCATCTTCCTCCTCACCAGCAAATATTTGGAATACCTAACAAATTCATTACAGTTTTGCACTATGGATGTAGGGAATTATAAACCTTGTTCCTCCTTCAAGAAAATTACAGTACTTGGGAAGAAGGGAGATAAACACGACAGGATACATAGCATGGAACTTTAATTAGTATTTACAGGTCGAAAGTTATGCTAGATCCCTCATTTGTCTCGAATGGAAAAGACTAAAAATCGTTTAGGAATAGTAAACTATCAGTTCAAGGTTTTATTCTTCTCTCCCTGATTATATTACCATCTTTAAAAATCCTCATTTAAATCCTAACTATTCCAAGGAATTGTGATTGGCTAATAACAACACCCTTCTCTATCTCTCTCCTTCCTATATTTTGAGAACTGCAGGCTCTCTTTCAATAGCTTGATTATTATCAAACAGAATTATTCTCTTAAACCATTGGTGTCTTCCAAAATTTCTGATCATAGTGTATCTTGGCATATAGTACTCAAGTTTCACATAAAGATTTTTTTTAAAACCCTTATCTTCTCTCTAAGTATCAGTTCTAAGCCAGAAATACAGCATAGCCTAGGCAATTGGGAATTAGTGACTTTCTCAGGATCACACAGCTAGAAAGTGTCTCAGGCCACATTTGAACACAGGTCCTTCTGACTCCAGGCCTGGCACTCTATCCATTTTGTTACATAATTACCCCTAAGATTTTTCTTTATAAAATAGAAATGTGTATATTTTTTAATTCTAAAGAACTAAAAGACATTTAATTAATTTGGGAAACTAATAATTAATATAAATATAATAGCTTTCCAAAAACCCCAATTGCATGGAATAATTTAGTTCTAATCCAAAAGCCTAATATATTCATGATCCAACACAATCAAGGCAATAAGCATTTATTAAACATGTGTCTGGCACTGTTTTAAGTACTGGGGTTGCAAAGAAAGCTTCCCTCCTCTCAAAATAAAGTTTATAATCTAACAGTGGAGATACTATGCAGATAGTTCTATTCAAGCAAGTTATCTATAGAATGAATTGGAGATAATCACCAGCTGAACAAAATGTGGAGGTTTGGAGAGAATTCTTATAAGAAGCACTCACAGGAGATGTCATTTGATTATATTTCTCCAAGGCATCCTTATAGACTTGTCAGGCACCTTTCCCTGAGAAAGCCTTCGACAAAGCTGAAGAGATGTTTATAGGACCAGGGGGTGAGCGATTTAGAGTCGGAAGGAATCATAGAGGTCATTAGGCTATTCCACATCATTTTACACATGAAGAAAGTGGCACATAGCGGATCATTGTCACTAGCTCAAGGTCACTCAGGATATGAACCTTAGCCTTCTGTCTCTAGATTCAGAGTTCATTCTAGTACACACATGTACAAGAAGAAGAATCCGAGTTTTACAAAGTCCTTCTTCCCCAAAGAACTTCCCTTTTTTGTTTTATTGTTGGTTTTGCTGCTATTGTTGTTTTGCTCCCCCCCCCCCCCCGCAACATTTGGCCTGGCAAAGGCCAAGACCTTATTTGGTTTACCCAATAAGCCATCCATCCCCCAGCAAACCTTCAACTCAGTGGTTACAATTCTCCGAAGCTAATAATTCCTCTGGCTCAAAAATCATAACTCCTCCCACCACCTGTGGATATTGCCTCAGTTTCTGTATTTAAGCTCTTCCAAATGACTAGATATAGAAGTATCCTGGCAGCTCAGAAGGGGGACTCGGACAATTAGATGATCAAAGCATGGCACCCAAATCTCAGCAATCCATTACATCCTATCTTTTGACCTTATTCTGCCCATCTTCTGCTGACTTTTGTCTTAGAATCTGGAACTAAATTCTGCTTAGTCCTTCTTGGATATAGTTATTTCCTCAAGAAGTCTTCTATGTTGGATAAGTGAAAAAACCTCTCACCCATCCAAGGACTGATTTCTGGTGGCTTTGATCCTGCCTTCCTACTGACAAGTCTTATTCTTTTGCTTCACTATAATGTACAACCACTAAACTGCTTTCTCTCACCTACCCTCAGGCTAACCCCACTCTATAGCTCTCTTCCATGGCCATAACCCTGGGCAAGGTTAGGTAAGAAAAGACACAAGAGATAGCATGAGGGAGATAAAAATATAAAGAGTAGAAGGTAGGACCATGGTGGGTAAAGTATAGGCAGCATCTCAGCTGAACTCTCCTACTATTTCCCTCCAACAAACTTTTAAACAACATCTAAAATTGAAGTCTGGAGTGACAGAGCCAACAAAAGTTCAGGGTGAGACATTTTTATAGTCCAAGACAAGTTAGGGGCAGCAGGAAATATTTGTGACATTATCATAGGGGTCAGACTGGAGCCTTGTGCACACCCAGCAGCATCAGCAATAGGCTTTAAGGGTAGCTACAATAGTAGTAGCAGCAGTTTCAGGAGCTCTCAGCCCAGAGATTGTTAAGGGGATCAGACACCTGGTCAGAAAGAGATTACAAGGGATCTTTACTGACTGGACAATAATACTTGCTCTCACTCACAAGGAAGCAGGGTCCTGGTATCAGTTCTAAGGTGGAAAGGATCACTTGTTCTTGTGGTTGCAAGGGAGCAAAATCCCTTCCTAGGTAAAGACATAGATCATACTGTTTAGAAGCCTCCAAAATGTATAGACCCCAGAACTACCTCTGAAAGCAGCAGCATGAAAAACCTGAAGCTTGGAAGAGTGTATCCTCCACCCTGAAATTAGAGCTCAACTTTAACATAAAATTAAAAACCAAGAAATAGGCTGGAAAGTGAATAAACAACAACAAAAGAACCTTCTCATAAAAATCTACTATGGTGATGGAGGATATCAAGACATAAACTCAGAAGAAAACATCCATGTCAAAACAGCTACAAGAAAACTCTAATATATATATATAAATTGGATATAAGCTAAACAAGAATTCCTATAAGAGCTCAAAAATGATTTTTTTTTTAAATAAGAGAAGAGAAAAAAAGGAAAAAGAAATGAGAATGATATGGGAAAACTATGAAAAGAGATACAACAGGTTGGCAAAAAGGCACAAGAATGCTGAAGAAAATAATAGAAAGAGGCATAAAAACTCACAAAAGAAAATAATTTTTTAAAAATTAAAATGTGCAACTGAAAGCTAATGATTTCAAGAGGCATCAAGAAAATAAAACATAGTCAAAAAATGAATAAAAAGAAGGAAATGTGAAATATCTCATTGGGGAGTAAAAAACTGCCCAGAAAAAATAGTTTGAGAAGAAATGATTTAAAAATTATAAAGAACTACCTGAAAGCCATGATCAAAAAGGGATCCTAGAAATCATATTTCAAGAAAATGCCAAAGAAAACTTCCCTGATATCCTAGAACTAGAAGGTAAAATAGAAATGAAAAAAAAAATCACTAATCATTTCTTACTCCCAGGAATAGTATAGCCAAATTGTAAAGCTCCCAGATCAAGGGGGAAATGTTGTAAGCAGATAGGAAAAAAAATCACTTCAAATATCATAGAAGCACAGTTAGCATCACATCAGATTTATCCAGTTTCAATATTAAAGGACTAATGGTATTGGAATTTTATATTCCAGAAAGCAAAGAATCTAAGATTACAGTCAAGAACAATCTACCTAGAAAAACTGGTTACAATACATTAGGTAGAAAATGATTATTTAATTAAATCAAGGACTTTCAAATATTCCTGATAAAAATCCTGAATAAAATTTTTGATTTTCAAATACAAGACTCAAGAGAAGCATAAAAAGATAAAAACAAAAAAAGAATCTTAAGGACTCAGTAAGTTTAGCTGATTACATTCCTATATGAGAAGATGATATATATATATATATATATGTATATATATATAATGCCTAAAAACTTTATAATTAGTAGGATGGTAAGAAAAGGTATATATACACAGAGGGTCAAAATGTGGGCTGAATATGATGAGATAATCTCAAAAATGGAGTGAGAAAGTGATACATTTGGAAAAATTGGGGAAATTTTCTCACAAAAAAGACATGTGTAAGGAGGAACTCACATTGAAAGGGAAAATAAGGGTAGATGTGGTGGGCAATGCTTAAACTTTATTCTCATTGAAAACTGATTAAAAGAGGAAATGACAAATAGTTGGGTATAGAAATATATCTTAGCCAATAGAGAAATAGGAAAGAAAGAGAAGGTGAGGGGATGATAGAACAGAAGGTAGATTAAGGGTGGCAATGGTAGAAGCAAGGGCATTTGGATATATAGCCTTAGGATAGGATAAAGATAGGATAGAGAAAGATATACTCTAATGTGAATGAGATGAATTGACCAGTATTATAGAAGCAGATAACAGAATGAATTAGAAATAAAAATCCAACAATATGTTGTTTACAAGGAATATACTAGAAACAAAAAGACACATACAGAATAAAAATAAAGGGCAGGAGCAGAATTTATTATTCTTCAAGTGAGTTAAAAAAAAAAGGCAGGGGCAGCAATCATGATCTCAGACATAGCTAAAGCAAAAAAAAAAATAGACCTAATTGAAAAAGATATTGAGGAAACTACATTTTACTAAAAGGTCTCATAGATAATGAAATAATATATCAATCCTAAACCTATGTTCATCAAATGGCATAGCATCTAACTTCTTAAAGGAAAAGTTAAATAAGTTTTAGAAGGAAATAGACAGTAAAACCATATTAGTGAGGGAAATCAACTTTCCTCTCTCAGAACTAGATAAATCTAACCACAAAATAAATATAAAAGAAGTTAAAGAGACAAATTGAATTTTAGAAATTTTAGCTATGATAGACCTCTGAAGAAAACTGAATGGAAATAGAAAGGAGTACATCTTTTGCTCAGTTATACATGCCACCTTTACAAAAACTTACCAAAATTTAGGACATAAAAACTTTACAATCAAATGTAGAAAGGCAGAAATATAAAATGTATGTTTTTTTGGATAATAACACAATATAAATGGCATTCAATAAAAGACTGTGGAAGTATAAATTAAAAATAATTGAAAACTAAATAATTGAATATTAACAGAGTACATATATAAAAAAAAAAGCATAGAAACAATCAGTAATTTCAGTAAAGAAAATTACAACAATGCAACAACATTCCAGAACTTATGGGATCAACCAAAGCAGTTTGGGGATGGAAATTCATGTATTTAAACACATATCAATAAAATAACAAATAAACAAATTCAGCATATAATTCAAAAAAACTAGAAAAAGAAGAAATTAAAAATCTCCAAATAAACACCAAATTGGAAATACTAAATTGATACTAAATACTAACTACTAAAAAATAAAAAATAAAATTGAAAATAAGAAAAACCAATAAAATATTACATAAGACAAGGAACTGGTTTCATGGGGGGGGAATAATAAAATAGATATTGGTAAATTTTATTTTAAAAAAGAAATCAAACTAAATTATCAGTATCAAAATAAGTTCAAAAATGAAAAGGATAAATGTACCACGAATGAAGATGAAATTAAAGCAAAATATTAACAACTATTTTCCTTATATGTATCAATAAGTCTGAAATTCTAAGTAAAATGGATAAATATTTGCAAAAATATAAACTGCCCAGATCATTAGGAGAGGAATTAGAACACTTGATAGCCCTATCTCAGAGAAAGAAATTGAAGAAGCCACTGATGACTTCCTAAAGAAAAAATCCCCAGGACCAGATGGATTCAGCTGTTAGTTCTGCCAACATTGAGGGAACAATTAATTCCAATACTATATAACTTATTTGGAAAAATAGATTAGAAAGGGGGTGCTATCAAATTCCTTTTATGACACATATAAAGTGCTGATACCTGCCAAGAAGAACACAAACAGAAGGAAACTATAGAGCAATTTCCTTAATGAATATGGATACAAAAGTTTTAAATAAAATACTAACAAGTAGATCACAGGAATATATCAGAGAATCATAAACTATGACCATATTGATTTATACCAGGGGATACAGGGCTAATTCATTGTATTTTAAACCCTTACCTTCTATCTTGGAGTCAATACTATGTATTGGTTCCAAGGCAGAAGAGTGGTAAGGGCTAGGCAATGAGGGTTAAGTGACTTGCCCAGGGTCACACAACTGGGAAGTGTCTAAGGCCAGATTTGAACCTAGGACCTCCCATCTCTAGGCCTGGCTCTCAATCCACTGAGCTACCCAGCTGCCCCCAGGCTAATTCAATATTAGGGAAACTATCAGCATACCTGACTATATCAATAACAAACCCAACAAAAATTATATGATTATCTCAATAGATGCTGACAAGGCTTTTGACAAATTGACTCATTCCTATTAAAAACTTTAGAAAGATAGGAATATATGGTACTTTCCTTAAAACAACATGTAGTATCTATTTAAAAATCATTGGCAATCATTGTCTATAATGAAAATAAACTAGACACCTTCCAAATAAGATCAGAAGTATAGCAACTGAATAATTATAAAATTATTATATTATCATAACATTATCAATATTGGCCTAGAAATGCTAGCTGTTGCAATAAGACAAGGAAAAAATGAAAAAGATGGAATTAGAATAGGCAGTGTTGGAGGGGATGTGGAAAAATTGGTGTATTAAGGCATTGTTGGTGGAGTTATGAACTAATTCAGATATTCTGGAGAGCAATTTGGAACTGTGAGTAAAGGGCTATAAAACTATTCATATCCTTTGACTCAGTGGTACCATGAAATCGTTTTAAAACATTGTATCTATCAGAATAGCTAAGTTATACAAAGTTGATTATCATTATAACATTGCTGTTACTATGTACAATGTTCTCCTGGTTCTGCTCATTTCACTTTGCATCAGTTCATATAACTCTGTGTCCTAGAGAGATTAAAGAAAAAGGAAAGATCTTATATGACCAAATATTTATTTATATATTTATAGTAGCTCTTTTGGTGGTGGCAAATAATTTGCAACTGAAGGGATTCCTGTCAACTGGGGGTGATTGAATGAGTTGTGATATATGATATATGATCATTATGAAATACTATTGTACTATAAAAACCTGGGAAGAAAATTAAGAAGGACAGAGGTCAATGAATTGGGCATGCAAATTAAAAAACTAGAAAGTGAACAAATTAAAAATCCTCAAATGAAGACTAAATTAGAGATCTTAAAAATCAAAGGAGAAATTAATAAAATTGAAAGTCAAAGAACTATTGATTTAATAAATAAGACTAGAAGTTGGTACTTTGAAAAAACAAATAAAATTAACAAAGTAATAGTCAGTCTAATTAAAAAAGGGAAAGAAAAAAAACAAATTGACAGTATCCAAAATGAAAAGGGAGACCTCATCTCTAATGAAGAGGAAATCAAGGCAATCATTAAAAACTACTATGCCCAATTATATGGCAATCTAAGTGATATGGATGAATACTTACAAAAATATAAATTGCCTAGCCTAAAAGAAGAAGAAATAAATTACCTAAACAACCCCATATCAGAAAAAGAAATTGAACAAGCCATCAAAGAACTCCTTAAGAAAAAATCCCCAGGTCCAGACAGATTCACAAATGAATTCTATCAAACATTCAAAGAACAGCTAACCCCAATACTATACAAACTATTTGACAGAATAAGCCAAGAAGGGGTTCTACCAAATTATTTTTATGACACAAACATGGTACTGATCCCAAAGCCAGGAAGGTTAAAAACAGAGAAAGAAAACTATAGACCAATCTCCCTAATGAATATAGATGCAAAAATTTTAAATAGGATACTAGCAAAAAGATTCCAGCAAGTCATCACAAGGGTTATCCACTACGATCAGGTAGGATTCATACCAGGAATGCAAGAATGGTTCAATATTAGGAAAACCATCCACCTAATTGACCATATAAACAAGCAAACTGACAAAAATCACATGATTATCTCAATAGATGCAGAAAAAGCCTTTGACAAAATACAACACACATTCCTATTGAAAACACTAGAAAGTATAGGAATAGAAGGGCCTTTCCTAAAAATAATAAACAGTATATATCTAAAACCATCAGCAAACATCATCTGCAATGGGGAAAAACTCAAAGCCTTCCCAATAAGATCAGGAGTGAAACAAGGATGTCCATTATCACCTTTATTATTTAATATTGTACTAGAAACACTAGCAGTAGCAATTAGAGAAGAAAAAGAAATTGAAGGTATTAAAATTGTCAATGAGGAGACCAAGCTATCACTCTTTGCGGATGATATGATGATTTACTTAACGAATACCAGGGAATCAACCAAAAAGCTAATCAAAATAATCAACAACTTTAGCAAAGTTGCAGGACACAAAATAAACCCACATAAGTCATCAGCATTTCTATATCTCCAATCCAGTTCAGCAGTAAAAATTAGAAAGAGAAATTCCATTTAAAGTCAACCAAGACAATATAAAATACTTAGGAATCTATCTGCTGAGACAAACACAGGAACTATATGAATACAACTACAAAACACTCTCCACACAATTAAAACTAGATCTAAACAATTAGAAAAACATTGATTGCTCATGAGTGGGACAAGCTAACATAATAAAAATGACCATCCTACCCAAATTTATCTATCTATTTAGTGCCATACCCATTGAACTACCAAAAAACTATTTTACTGAATTAGAGAAAACCATAACAAAGTTCATTTGGAAGAATAAAGGATCAAGGATATCCAGGGAAATAATGAAAAAAAAATACAAAGGAAGGGGGCCTTGCAGTCCCAGATCTCAGACTATATTACAAAGCAGCGGTCATCAAAACAATTTGGTACTGGCTAAGAGACAGAAAGGAGGATCAGTGGAATAGACTTGGGGTAAATGACCTCAGTAAGACAGTCTTTGACAAACCCAAAGACCCCAGCTTTTGGGACAAAAATCCAGTATTTGATAAAAACTGCTGGGAAAATTGGAAGACAGTGTGGGAGAGATTAGGTTTGGATCAACACCTCACACCCTACACCAAGATAAACTCAGAATGGGTAAATGACTTGAATATAAAGAAGGAAACTAAGTAAATTAGGTGAACACAGAATAGTATACATGTCAGACCTTTGGGAAGGGAAAGATTTAAAAACCAAGCAAGACTTAGAAAGAATCACAAAATGCAAAATAAATAATTTTGACTACATCAAATTAAAAAGGTTTTGTACAAACAAAACCAATGTAACTAAAATTAGAAGGAAAGCAACAAATTGGGAAACAATCTTCATAACAAAAACCTCTGACAAAGGTCTAATTACTCAAATCTATAAAGAGCTAAACCAGTTGTACAAAAAATCAAGCCATTCTCCAATTGAAAAATGGGCAAGGAGATTGGCTAACATGACAGTTATGGAAAGTAATGAATGCTGGAGGGGATGTGGCAAAGTAGGGACATTAATTCATTGCTGGTGGAGTTGTGAACTGATCCAGCCATTCTGGAGGGCAATTTGGAACTATGCACAAAGGGCGATAAAAGAATGTCTACCCTTTGATCCAGCCATAGCACTGCTGGGTATGTACCCCAAAGAGATAAGAGACAAAAAGACTTGTACAAAAATATTCATAGCTGCACTCTTTGTGGTGGCCAAAAATTGGAAAACGAGGGGATGCCCATCAATTGGGGAATGGCTGAACAAATTGTGGTATATGTTGGTGATGGAATATTATTGTGCAAAAAGGAATAATAAAGTGGAGGAATTCCATGGAGACTGGAACGACCTCCAGGAAGTGATGCAGAGCGAGAGGAGCAGAACCAGGAGAACATTGTACACTGTGGTATAATCGAACGTAATGGACTTCTCCATTAGTGGCAGTGTAATGTCCCTGCACAATTTGCAGGGATCAAGGAGAAAAAAACACTATCCATAAGCAGAGGACAAACTGAGGGAGTAGAAACACCGAGGAAAAGCAACTGCCTGACTACAATGGCTGAGGGGACATGACAGAGGAAAGACTCTGAGCGAACACTCTGATGCAAATACTAACAACATGGCAATGGGTTCAAGTCAAGAACACATATGATACCAGTGGAATCACACATCGGCCACGGGGGGTGGGAGGGAGGAAAAGAAAATGATCTTTGTCTTTAATGAAAAATGCATGGAAATGATCAAATAAAATACTATAAAATTAAAAAAAAAAAGAAAAATGAGCAAGGGACATGACTAGGCAATTTTCAGTTAACAAAATCAAGACTATTAATAAGCACATGAAAAAGTGTTCTAGATCTCTTATAACCAGAGAGATGCAAATCAAAACAACTTTGAGGTACCACCTCACACCTAGCAGATTGTTCAACATGACAGCAAAGGAAAGCAATGAATGCTGGAGGAGAATTGGCAAAGTGGGGACACTAATTCATTGCTGGTGGAGTTGTGAAATGATCCAACCATTCTGGAGGGCAATTTGGAACTATGCCCAAAGGGTGATAAAAGACTGTCTGCCCTTTGATCCAGTCATAGTGCTGCTGGGTTTGTACCCCAAAGAGATAATAAGGAAAAAGACTTGTGCAAGAATATTCATAGCTGCACTCTTTGTAGTGGCAAAAAATTGGAAAATGAGGGGATGCCCTTCAATTGGGGAATGGCTGAACAAATTGTGGTATATGTTGGTGATAGAATACTATTGTGCTAAAAGGAATGATGAACTGGATGAATTCCATGGAGACTGGAACATCCTCCAGGAAGTGATGCAGAGTGAGAGGAGCAGAACCAGGAGAACATTGTACACAGAGACAGAGACAACACATTGTGGTACAAGAGAACGTAATGGACTTCTCCTGTAATGGCTTTACAATGTCCCTGAACAACCTGCAGCTATCTAAGAGAGAGAAAAAAAAAAACTATCCTCAAGCAGAGGACAAACTGTGGGAGGAAAAACACCGAGGAAAAGCAACTGCTTGACTGCAGAGGTTGAGGGGACATGATCGAGGAGAGACGCTAAATGAGCACCCTAATGCAAATACCAACAACAAGGAAATGGGTTCAGAGCAAGGACACATGTGATACCCAGACAAATCGTGCGTCAGCTAGGGAAGGGATGGGGGGGTTGGAGGGTGAAGGAAAAGAAAATGATCTGTTTCCAATAAACAATGTATGAAAATGACCAAATAAAATAATGTTTAAAAAAAAAAAAACCTGGGAAGATATATGAACTGATGCAGTGAGGTGAGCAGAACCCATAGAACACTGTGCATAGTAACAGCAATATTATAACAGTGATCAACTTTGCATTTATGCTGCTAAATACAACGTTTCAAGACAATTCGATAGGGACTTATGATGAAAAATGTTATCAACTCCAGAGAAAGACATAATGGAGTCTCAATACAGATTGAAACATAATTTCTTTGCTTCTTTTTCTTTTTTGTAATAGCTACCATGGACATATGTTTTGGAATATTTCATATTTACAATTAATATAATATTCTTATCTTCTTAAGAGATGGTAAAAGGATAAAAAGTAGACCTCAAAATTATTTTAAAAATCAATGTTAAAAATAAATATTTAAAAAATATAAGGGCATGAAGAAAATTTAGACTGTGAGGGAAGAGTGCCAAAAATAATTTACTCTTTTCCCTCATAACATTGGATTTTAACTTGGTGATTAAAACACATAGATTCAAAGATACAAACATTTTCCTCACTTATTTTCCCTACTACTCTTCAGGTTTTTCATAGGGCTGCACATAAGGAAAAATACAGAAGAAATTGTACATCTCTCCACTTCTCCCCCAGCAACTTTATGATTCAATAGGTTTGGGATGTTATTGGCTGCTCATAGACAATTGGGTACTAAGAGCATTATACAGAAATTAACCATTAATTTTCAGAGGCCCTTTTTTCAGAGCAGGGCCATTTTTATTCCAAAATGTATTGTTCATAATTAATATATAACTTCTTTCATCTGGGCAAAGTTAGTATTTGGTTATTGGAGGGGGGGTATTTTTATTCTTGATACTTGGAATGCCTGTCATCTTAATGAGTCTTTAGTCTCCCCCTGCTGGAAGAAGACAATTTCTTAAAGAATGCATGGATAATAAAGGAGAATAAGAACCCCCACAATAAAAATGATAAACAGACAGAGACAGAGAGACAGAGAGACAGAGATAGAGACAGAGGTAGAGGGAGAGAGGGAGAGAGAGTCCAAGCATGGCTACAGCTGCTTCAACCATGAAGGATTTGCAGGTTGAAAGCCAAGTGTTGGAGTCTTCAAGAGGCAGGAAATTTCCTCTTGGGGGAAGGACTGGACAGCATCCATTGGAGAACTTACATTTCTTATGGGCCTTATGTTTTGGCAAGAATGATGGGAACGGATTTGGCAGGATAACTTTCACTTTGTCACTAAATTTGATACCATGAAGGACTTCAGGTGATCTTCAGCCATATCCAACTGGCCATTGAGCTGTCCTTAGGCAGTGACTATGACCTTTTCAAGCGTGGCATTGAGCTTTTGTAGAAAGATAGCAGGAGCAAGCATGGTTGCCACTGGCTACTCAGCCCAGTCATGCAACCACCTCAAAACAATCTCAACCAGCTTAGGATAGAGATGCTTCTTTGTCCAATTGGGGATAATTTTGAGGAGTACAGTAAGGAAGTGTGTGGGGCTGCACTCAGTGCTCACACCAAGGGGAACAAGATAGGAATCCAGACCAGTGAGGCTGAGAACAAGCCAGCTGTCATCTTTATTGGACATGTCTAGAAGGAGAGACTGGGGCTCTCATCAAAAGTTATAGTTCCTTGGCCTATGCAGACACACTCACCAAGAGCAACTCTTTCATTAAGAACAAATTTTCACATGAAATTCTAGCACATATATTAGGTTTCTCCTACTCTGGGCTATAGTAATGCCTTACCTCTACCCCAACCTTCATGATACCTGAAAATAAAAATGAATAAAAATCAACAGGTATGAACCTATCTATACACTCAATAATCCAGATTTGATGATATTTCTATGGAGTATCAAAGGGGAAATTGTGGATCAAATAGATAAAGTCTATGTTCTCTAAGTTTAGGAGACATTTACTCAGCTTCCTAACAAGGAAAGTGACTGGTCAACTTCAAGATAATTTCCTTTTATTGCCTGCCTTAAAGCCATGCAAAACCTTATGTATAATAATAATAACAATAAATGCATTACAATGCAATGTGATCTGAAAACAGAAAATACCAGTCTCATTTAATGAAATATCATTTTTTTAGCTTAACTGTTAAATGCTCCCAACAAGACATTTTTATTCTATCCAAATGTTTCCCGAACAATGCCTCAGTGAGTGGTTGGGAAAGTGTTATTAATTAATCTTCTTGTGGCCATACTGGAAAACTCTAAGAAAGCAGCCAATATACCCTTTCCCCTCTTATTTGCCTTGCCTCCTCTCCACTCAAACTCTTATTACACATAAACACAGGATCCCATAATTTCAGAATTGGAAGAGAGTTGCCATATCCAAAAAAAAAGAACTGACACAACAACATATCAAATGGTCATTTAGCCATTCCATTTACAGATGACTCTAATTGTTAGGATTTTTTTCTGGAACTTCCAAAAGGTATTATTATTATTTTAAGACTGTTACCTTATATTTTAGAATCTATACTAAATACTGATTCCAAGGCAGAAGATCAATTAAGATAATTGGAATTAAGTGACTTGCCCAGAGTCACATAGGTAGGAAGTATCTGAGCCCATATTTGAACCCAGGTCTTCCAGACTCCAGGCCTGTGCTACTTAGCTCTACCCAAAGGTCTTATTATTAAGTACTATTTATTAATATGTCATTTTATTAATGCTATTTTAATAGTATATCAATGCATTCACAGTTCCCTACTAAAGTCTAAGTTCAAAGCTTCATTGGAGGACTGAAATAATCCTTAAGGAAGCCGCACACAGAGGATCTCAATGGTGATTCCAATGGGGGACAAACTCTGACAAATACTATCAAGCTGAAAGGCTTTGAACATAGGCGTGATGATAGCTTGCGTATTTATAGTTAAAGGTCCAGCCTAACTCAACGACATTGACCAAAAGCTGATCAGCATTCTTTGTCAGAGCACCTGATGATAAAAATGGTAAAAGCATTAATAATAGCTAGCATTTATATTGTGCTACAGTTTACAGAGCACTGTGTGTGTGTGTGTGTGTGTACCTACATAAAAATCTCATTTGATCCTCACAACTGTGGTAGAGGTATTATTATTATCCCCATTACTACAAATAAGGAGACTGAGACCCATAGAACCTACCTGATTTGCTAGGGGTGACATATCTAGAAAGTGTCTGAGACAGGATTTGAACTCTGGTCTTCCTGACTCCATGCCCAGCATTCTGCCCAGGGCCTCAATGGAGTACTGTTATGTCTACAAATGGGACAGTATTCAGGCTAATGAAATCACAGGTCTTTTGAATGTTCTCATTGGTGGTATAGTACAAGTAAGGCACTAAAGGCAATTTTGTTGTTTTTTTAATCTCTCAAATCAAAGGATTTCCATGTTAGCTTTCTTAGTTTACTTCAAAGTCAGAGCTGAAGAATGTCATCAATCTGAATCTACAAGAGTAATTTCATGCATTGAAATACCCAAAAGTTTTCAGTTTGGTGAGCTCAAGAAGGTCACAGACTCCTAACTCCATAGCAGATGCGAACACAGCAGAAAACCCTGGTTTGGTGGCAAGATGCCTTTTTCTTTGATCTGAATAGAGCTGGCCTGCTAAAGAAGTCAGAAAGGCATCCCTCCGGCATCGTACTCAGGAGCTGCTTGGTAGCCCAGAAACATTCGCTTTTAGTTATTGCTTTCATTTGGGGTTCTGCCAACTCCTGAACCCCACAGGGCAGGGCCGTGGTGAGCAGCCCCTACCCCAAACGCAGTCAGTATCCCCTCAGACATGAACGCTACCAAATAAGAGCTTTTGGCCCGATGCCTCAATCACAGTGCTGCTCTCACCTTACATATCAGTTTCTAGACTGTAGCAGAGAGGAAGGGGACAAAGAAAGATAATGGGGAAAAAGAGAGAACAAGTATTAAAAAGGCCCTAGAAAGACCTTTAGAGATCATCTACACTAGCTTTTTTAGTTTTGCAAAACAAAAGTTGATTGTCTTTGATAGTATTTAGATTCTCATAGATGGATAATGCCTGTGATTGTTGGTTATACTTAAGGTTTTTTTAGTTACCATTTTTATATGTAGCAATATGTAGCAGAATTATAACATAATACATATGATTTGTTATAAACAGGTAATAGAATACAATAAATATGCTTATCCAAGAGAAACAAATACTCACAATGCTTATGTCCAAAAATGTGTCTCATTTTTTTTCTTTTTCGCCTTCCCCAAGAAAGCAGGTAATATGATATAAGTTGTGCATAGATTACCGTATAACACATATTTACTTGTTCATCATGTTATGAAACAAGAGACATATTGTTTACACTAGAGAAAAATTCATGGTGGAAATCAGGTAAAAAATGGTATGCCTCAATCTGCACCCATACTCTGTTCTTTCTATAGTACTGAAAATTCTTTTTCAACATGAGACCCTTGGAGTTGTCCCGGATCCTTGCCTTGTTGATAAGAGTTGTCATTCACAACTGATCATCATACGCTATTGTTGTTTCTATGTACAATGTTCTCTTGGTTCTACTCACTTCATATGACTTTTTTCCAGATTTTTTTTTGTGACAGTCTTGTTTGTCATTTCATATGTCATTCTATTACATGAATAAACCACATTCTCCTATTGATGGACATCCCTTCATTTTCCAGTTCTTTACCACCACAAAAAGAACTGCTATAAATATTTTTGTACAGGTAGTTTCTTTTCCTTTTTTCTTGCTCATCTTCGGAAATAAACTAGAGTAGTATTGTTGAGTCCAAAAATATACAAAGTTTTATAACTCTTTGAGTATAATTCCAGATTGTTCTCCAAAATGATTGGATCAGTTCACAATTCCCCTAATAATATTTCCCCTATTTTCCCACAATCCCATGCAATGTCATTTTATAGGTGTGGGATGATATTGTTTTGTTTTGTATTTCTCTAGTCAATGGTTTAGAGCATTTAAAACTATAGTTACATAGAGTTTTGATTTCTTCACTCAAAAACTCTGTTCATATTTTTTTGACAATTTATCAATTGTGGAGTGGCTCATATTCTTATATATTTGACAAAGTCCTTTGTATATTTTAGATAAGAGATTTCTCTCTGAGAATTGGTCTCAAATTTCCCTGCCAACTTATTGCCTTCCATCTAATCTTGGCTACATTAGGGTTTTTTGTATAAAAACTTTTCAATTTAATTAATTCAAAATTATTTTATATTTCACAATGTTTTCTGTGCCTTGTTTATTCATAAATTCTTCTGCTATCCATAAATCTAAAAGATAATATTGCCCTATTCTTCTATAATTTCTCCCTTTATAACCAGGTATTCTATCCATTAATGGTGTAAGATATTGGTCTATATCTAGTTTCTGCCAAACTTCATTCCAGTTTTCCCCAAAATTTTTACCAAATAGCCAATTATTATTCAAAAACATTGAAACTTTATCTTTGTCAAGTACAAGGTAAATATAATCTTTTATAAGTGTTTGTTGTATATCTATTCTGTTCCACCAATATATATTTCTATTTCTTAGCCAAAACAAGATAGTTTTGATAATTATATTCCTCCAATTATTTAAGTCTGACTTTATTTGTATGAAAAGTGTTTTATAATTATGTTGACATAGTTTCTGAATTTCTTTTGGAAGATATAATCATAGGTATTTCATTCCATCTATGGTTAATTTAAATGGGTTATCTCTTAATATCTCCCCTTGCAGGACATTGTTAGTCATATATAGAAATGCTGATGATTTATATGCGTTTATTTTATATTCTGCTACTTTGCTAAAATTGATAGTTTAAATTAATTTTTAGTTGAATCTCCAGGATTTTCTGTATATATCATTGTAGTATCTGTGAAAAGATATAGTTTTATTACCTCTTTGTCCATTCTGATAGCTTTTTATAGATGAAAAAGCTAGAACCTATTAAGGTAGGTAAATTATCCACTATTCTTTCAGCCACCTCAGTTTTACAACCTTTGAGTCATTCATGATTCCTCACTCGCCCTTTCTCTACATAAATAATAGTTGCCAAAGTTGTGTCAATTCTGTTCCCATAACTTTACTATCGAATCGCATTTCTATTCATGTGGCAGCCTCCCAAATCAGGTCTTTATCATGTCTTACCTGGATTATTGCAATAGTCTCCTAATTGGGCTCCCTGACAAAAGTCTCTTCATCTCTCACAAAACTGCCAAAATGACATACAGGTCTAAGTATCTCATTTTCCTGTTCAACAAACTCAAGTGGCTCCCTATGACCTTTTGGATCAAATCCAATTTCTTTTATTTTGGTATTTAGAATCCTTTATAGCCATTCTTTAAGCCCCCTTTAAACTTTGCTGTAGATTACTCTACTTCTTTGGTGGGAATCTTTGGTACAGCCAAACTAGTCTTTTTACTCTTCATAGATGACATTCTGCCTTTTGTTCCCCATGCCTAGAATGCACTGCCTTCTCCTTTCTGTGCCTTAGACTCCTTAGCTGCTGCTGCTATTGCTTCTTTCTTCTTCTTCTTCTTCTTCTTCTTCTTCTTCTTCTTCTTCTTCTTCTTCTTCTTCTTCTTCTTCTTCTTCTTCTTCTTCTTCTTCTTCTTCTTCTTCTTCTTCTTCTTCTTCTTCTTCTTCTTCTTCTTCTTCTTCTTCTTCTTCTTCTTCTTCTTCTTCTTCTTCTTCTTCTTCTTCTTCTTCTTCTTCTTCTTCTTCTTCTTCTTCTTCTTCTTCTTCTTCCTCCTCCTCCTCCTCCTCCTCCTCCTCCTCCTCCTCCTCCTCCTCCTCTTCCTCCTCCTCCTCCACCTTCTTCTTCTTCTTCTTCTTTTTGTGAATCTTTATCTTCTATCTTAGAATAACTACTAAGTCTCAATTCTAAGGCAGAAGATGGGTAAGGGCTAGTTAATAAGGGTTAAATGATTTTCCTAGAGTCATTCAACTAGGAAGTATCTGAGGCTAGATTTAAGCCCACATCCTACCATCTCCAGGACTGGCTATAACCACTGAGAGCTACCTAACTGTCTCTCTCTAGCCTCTTTTAGAAGATCAAATGCTATATCCCTTCACAAGGTTTTTCTTGGTCTACATACACCCTGCCTCACCCTCTAGCTGCTAGAGTTTCATCCCTCAAAATACCATGTATTTATTTTGAGTATATTTTTGGATATATTTTCTCCCCCTATTCAAAATAAGCTCCATGAGGTAAGTGATGGTTTCACTTTTGACTTTGTATCCATCACCAGGTATAAAGCATATAATAAAAGCTTGTAGACAGATTATCCAAACTCTCTAGAGAGGAGATAGCACAGACAGGATTTGAACCCATATCATCTAATTCAGCATCTAATGCTAATTATGTCATGCCATAGGCAAGGCGGTGTATGGGGTGTTAAGGGAGGACTAGGCCCTCTGGTGTGATGACTTGCTGAGGGGCTGTTCATCCACCTTTGGCCTCCACCTGCCACCCCACTCTCACCTGTGGCTCCAAGAAGCTGCAGCATGAGTAAAACCACCTTGGGAGGGGGCTAAACCAGATTGAGGGTAACTGAGAAGCCTCAAACCCACTGGTGAGTTAGAGGAACAATTTCTTTCAAGAGCCATGAAGGTGGCTAAAGTAGGCACTGTGGAGCCCCTTAGAGCTTGGTCAGACGTCAGAGATGTCAAAGTCACCCACTACATCCCTGGCCATCAACAGTCATTTTGACTTTTGTCCTGCCACTGAATTTTAATGACTCTGGAGGACAGAGTGAAGGTGACCACATTGAGCAATTCTGCCTCACTTAAATCCAATTCATAGACAAGTCATTGGTCCTCTTTGGACCAATAGCAGAGGACAACAACAATAATACTGAAGAGTGGCAAACTGTAGTGTTGGTGGTACATATTTCAATATAATATTAATAATCTTAAAAGGAAAAGGAGTAGAAAAAGTGGAGTGCGGCTGGGACTGTGAAAGTCATGGTATGACTCTTCAAGGGAGATGGTGAGAGAAATATGAAAATTCAATTGTCAATACCAATTTAAAAAAATGTCTCCCATGATAATTGTTGGCAAGAAACAATCTCTGAATCTCAATTTCCTCACCTGTAAAATAATAACAAGAATATTGCAAGAAAAGTATTTTGAAGACCACAGTTTGCTATAGATGTGATTTTTTAAGACCTTTACCTTCTATTTTAGAATCAATACTAGGTATCGATATAGAAGAATGGTAAGGACTTGGGGATTGGGGTTAAGTGACTTGCCTAGAGTGACTTGCCAGAGGTAGAAAGTGTCTGAGGTCACATTGGAATCCAGGACCTCCTGACTCTAAGCCTGACTGATCCACTGAACCACTTAGCTGACTTGATGTAAATTAATATCATTAATAACCTCTGATCTGGTCCAGCCCTCTCATTTTACAATGAAGGAAACAGAGTAGAAGATAAATGAAGTGACTTGAATTTGAACTCAGCTCTTCTGCCTTCATTGGTAGTTTTCCTTCTATTGCATGGAGCTCTCTTTCAAGGACCACTCCAAACTATGACCCTCACTAAGTTTGGACTACTTCCACAAAGGAAGACTTGCACATTCCTGTCATGTCATCAAAGGGGTTAGAGGAGACAGCATCCAAGATTCCCTCTGGCTTTGAGGTTCTGGGATTCTTCTAGGCAATTTCAGGCCCATGAGCTACTGAGGCACTCTCACCTAGCCTAAAAAGCAATGGCCACTCCACAGCATATTCTCTGTGGTATCTAAGCCCTAGTATCTAGGCAGAAAAAATCGTTTTGCATTTCCTGTGCTCCCCCCACAGAGACCGACATCTGTGAGGTTGCCAACACTTCGAATAGCAAATGGCTGCTAATGCTGAAATTCAACTGTGAGAAATATGAGAATCAATTTCCATTAATAAAAAGCAACAAGCCTCAGTATAATTTTAACATTAGTGTACTTTCTTCACATTAGGGGTTTGCCCTTTCACTCAATGCCCCCACTCCCCTCTCTTGTCAACCCACGAATCTACTTTACTGAGCTTTAAGCTTTGACTGCATGTAATTAACAGTTCAGCTTTCTCTAAAAACCACACGCGGTATCAACTGAAGCAACATTTTTTGAGGTATTTTTGTTCCTTATACAAGCTGCCTTTTATCTGGAGCAAGTCATGTCTAGCACAGTATGAAAAAAAAAGTGTTCCAACCTTTCAACCACACGGCAAGAAATCTGTTTCTCAATACAAAATTTCTGGAATATAAATTCTTGCCTCCAAGTCTAGGCAGCTCGATTTGTCACCTCTGCTTCTGCTGCAGAAAGAAACAAAATGCTTGGGAATGGAATCTTAAAAATCCATTGCCTCAGATTTTCTTTGTGTCTAAGGAGCACTTCTTTAGTCGCAAACTCTGACTCCAATCCACAGAATAGAAAATGAGAGGAAGGTGAATTGTCTGATATTTTGACGACAAGGAGTCTTTAGGCTCAATAATGCCATTGAATTAAGGATCTGAGCAACACTGATCATTTGTCCGATGCTTTTCTATATTTTTTTAGTTCAAAATTTGTCTTTATCCAAAATCCTGAGAATGACAACAATGGGAGAGAAGCCTGTTAAAGCTGACTTAAGTCATTCATGCCACTTTATTGTACTTCTGAATATAATAGGCTGACAAACAAAGTCTTTGGATTTCTCCACATACATTAGATGTTCAAATAGCCGAGAGATGATTTAAACATCAATTACTAAAGCTAGATAGAATCTGCTTTACTGAGGACCTTGGGAGGTGTCGTGGTGGGAGTGAGGAGATGGACACCTTGTTCCTTGTAGAAACAGAACAATGTGCAGCCTGTTAACTGATTTCACCAGTTGCATATCAAACAATTGTGGCAAAATCTTGAGAAGCCGTAGCCTCGTTTCCAAATTTCTCTCCATTCTTTACAGACTATTATTAATTGCCCTTGTCTTTTGATGACCAATATGGATGTGGCCAAAGCATGAGTGCCAGGCTGAATGAAAAGAAGAAATAGGGTTGTTCCAACCTGTCGTGTAAGCTGGAATTTGAGAAGGTTCAGATAATGCCTCTCCCCACCTCTCACAAACCCTGTGTCAGTGCAGTTATTTCCAACAAGAGTCATCATTGCTTTGAGTTCTCCACTGAAGGTGAGTGTTAAAAAGCAGTCTGTTGACATAGTTCAATCCTTCAGTGGATCTGTGATCTTACTGATGGGGATATTTATTCCAAAGATGTTCATCATATCCTACCTCTAATACCTAGCCACGCTGTATAAATCTTTTCATATCCTCCCAAAAATTCAACAGGAGTCCATCCAATGCAGTGGGAACCTTTCTCAATTTCTATTATCTTGAGAGGGCAGCTGGGTAGCTCAGTGAATTGAGAACCAAGATTAAAGACGGGAGGTCCTAAATTCAAATCTGGTCTCAGACACTTCCTAGCTGTGTGACCCTGGGCAAGTCACTTAACCCCCATTGCCTAGCCCTTACTGCTCTTCTGCTTTAGAACCAATACATGGTATTGATTCTAAGACAGAAGGTGAGGGACTAAAAACATTTCTATCATCTTGAACATATGGATTGTCCACTGGTTACCTCTGTCCATACCTGAGCACCTCTTACATTTCTTTGTTGATAATCTTTATTCCAATGTGTAATTTTTTATGTGATATGCATACCAGAATAATAAAACATTAAGAACATTCTCACTAAAAGAAATTCATTTTGCTTAAGGAGAAGTTCAAGGGAATGTAGAAATAGAAAGTTTGGTAGGTAGGAGAATGTCATTATCAGTAGTAATGGCTAACTTCCTGTTAATTGCTGTTCTGGAGAACACAGAGCAGATTCAAAGCTTCTTGTGTTGGGTCCAGCTAGGTGGTGTGGGGGATAGAGATCCAGGTCTAAAGAAAGGAGGTCTTGCATTCAAATTTGGCCTTAGTAACTTCCTAGCTGTGTGACCCTGAGCAAGTCACTGAATTTCCATTGCTTAGCCCTTACTGATGTTTTGAAATCAGCACACAATATCGATTCTAAAATGGAAGGTAAGGGTTTAAAAAAAGTGTGTCAATAAGAAAATAAACATTTATTTAGTGAAAGAAACTATTCTGCATATACAAAGAAAGGAAAAAAAACTCAAAACCTGTGTCCAAGAAGTATATATCGTCTATTAAACTGTGTATGTTCACTGGGGTCTGGTACAGAGTAAGAGATACTAACAAAACAGAAAAACAAGTACTGAAAAGTTGAAGGAAGAGGGAAGCTTGGTTTGATAGTCATTCAGTCAGTCAACAAGCATTTAGTAAATCTGTACTGTGTTTATAAGCTTTTGTTCAGTCATTTTTTGTTTTGAATTTTTATTTAATTAGTCAATTTAGAATATTTTTTCTTGGTTACAAGTCATGTTCTTTCCCTCCCTTCCCCTCACCCCCTCCTGTAGCAGATGTGCAATTCCACAAGGTTTTACATGTGTCCTTGATCAAAACCTATTTCCATATTGTTGATGTTTGCACTAGGGTGATCATCTAGAGTCTATATCCCCAATCATACCCCCCTCAACCCATGTGATCAAGCAGTTGTTTTTCTTCTGTGTTTCTGCTCCCACAGTTCTTCCTTTGGATGTAGATAATGTTCTTTCTCATAAATCCCTCTGAATTGTTCTGGATCATTGCATTGCTACTAGAGAAGTCCATTACATTTGATTGTACCACAGTTTATCAGTCTCTGTGTACAATGTTCTCCTGGTTCTGCTCCTTTTACTCTGCTTCAATTCTTGGAGATCATTCCACTTCATATGGAATTCCTCCAGTTTGTTATTCCTTTGAGCATAATAGTATTCCATTACCAACATATACCAAAATTTGTTCAGCCATTCCCCAGTTGGAGAGCATCCCTTCATTTTCCAATTTTTTTGCTACCACAAAGAGTGCAGCTATGAATATTCTTGTACAAGTCTTTTTCCTTATTATCTCTTTGGGGTATAAATCCAGCAGTGCTATGGCTGGATCAAAAGGCAGACAGACTTTTAGCGCCCTTTGGGCATAGTTCCACTCTACCAGCAATGCATTAATGTCCCAGTTTTGCCACATCCCCTCCAGCATTCATTACTTTCCTTTGCTGTCATGTTAGCCAATCTTTGGGGTATGCAGTGGTACCTCAGGGCTGTTTTGATTTGCATTTCTCTGATTATAAGAGATTTAGAACATTTTTCTTGTGCTTATTAATAGTTTTTATTTCTTTATCTGAAAATTGACTATTCATGTCCCTTGCCCATTTATCAATTGAAGAATGGCTTTACTTTTTGTCCAATTGGTTTAGCTCTTTAGAAATTTGAGCAATTAGACATGTCAGAGGTTTTTGTTATAAAGATTTTCTCCCAATTTGTTGCTTTCCTTCTTATTTTGGTAGCATTGGTTTTCTTTGTACAAACCCTTTTTAATTTAATGTAATCAAAATTATTTTTTTACATTTTGTAATTTTTTCTAACTCTTGCTTGTTCCTAAAATCTTTCCTTTCCCAAAGATCTGACAAGTATACTATTCTGTGTCCATCTAATTTACTTTTTGTTTCCTTCTTTATATTCAAGTCATTCACCCATTCTTAATTTATCTTGGTATAGGGTGTGAGATGTTGATCCAAACCCAATCTCTCCCATATTGTCTTCCAATTTTTCCAGCAGTTTTTTGTTAAATAGTGGGTTTTGATCCCAAAAGCTGGGGTCTTTGGGTTTGTCAAAGACTGTCTTACTGAGGTCATTTACCCCCAAGTCTATTCCACCGATCTTCCTTTCTGTCTCTTAGCCAGTACCATACTGTTTTGATGACCACTGCTTTATAGCATATTTTGAGATCTGGTACTGCTAAGGCCACCTTCCTTCACATTTTTTTCATGATTTCCCTGGATATTGTTCAGTTGTTTTTGAGAAGCATCCAACTCTTTGTGATCCCATTTGGGATTTTCTTGGCAAACACATTAGAGTGTTTTGCCATTTCCTTTTCTACCTCATTTGACAGACAAGGAAACTGAGGAACACAGAGTTAATTGACTTGACCAGGGTCACTAAAATAGTTTCAGAGGTCAAATTTGAACTCAGGAAGATGAGTCTTCCTGATTATAAGCCAGTGTTCTTTCTACTGCATCACCTACCTGCCCTATATATTTTGCTAAGTGCTAAAGATACAAAGGCAAAAAATGTCCCTGACCTCAACGAGTGTATTTTCTAATGAAGGAAACATGCAGATAGGTTGGTACATATAACATATAAACAGACTACATGAAGGTACTCTGACAGGGGGAGGTATTTGTATCTGGAGGAGACTAAGAAGAGCTTCCTGCAAAAGATGGAATTTTGATCTTTTACAAACTGTTCATGGTATATCTGCTCTTTTCCACTGCTCTGCTTTTCTTTTTCTTAGCCAGTACCAGATATTTTGATAATTACTGCTTTAAAATCTAGTTCTAAAATCTTGGATTGATAAATCTCCTTCCTTCACATTTTTTTTCATTAATTTCTTTGACATTCTTGACCTTTTGTTTTAAAAAATGAATTTTATTATTATATTTTCTAGTTCAATAAAATATTTTTTTGGCAATTGAATTGGGATGACATTGATTAAGAAGATTAGGTAGAATTGCCATTTTAATTATATTGACTCTTCCCACCCATGAACAATTAATATTCCTTTGATTATTTAAACCTGACTTTATTTGAATAAAAAGTGTTTTATAATTATGTTCATATAGTTGTCAGATATACTCCTAGGCATTTTATTCTATCTATCTTTATTTTATTTCATTTTCAAAAAATAACCTTTACCTTCCATCATAGAATTAATGTTGGGTATTGGTTCCAAGGCAGAAGAGTGGTAAGGGCTAGGCAATAGGGGTGGGGGGGGAGAAGTGACTTGCCCAGGGTCACACAGCTAGGAAGTGTCTGAGGTCAGATTTAAACCCAGAACCTCCTGTCACTAGGCCTGGCTCTCAATCCACTGGACCACCTAGCTGTCCCATCTATGGTTATTTTAAATGGATAATCTCTTACTATGTCCTTTTGCAGGGTGTTATTGGTGATATACATATAGAAATGCTGATGATTTATGTGGGTTTACTTTATTATGGCTACTTTGTCTAAAATTACTTATAGTTTCAACTAACTTTATAGCTGACTCTCTAGGATTTTATATATATATATATGCATATATATATATAGATATAGATATCACACATAATCATCCCATATGTGAAAAGACAGTTTTATCACCTCCTTGTCTTTCTGATTCCTTCAGTTTCTTTCTCCTCCCTTATTGCCATTGCTAGCATTTCTAATACAATATTAAATAATAATGGTGATAATGAGCATCCTGGATTTTTGCTCCTGATCTTATGGGGAAGGCTTCTAACTTATCCTCATTACAGATAATATTGACTAATGGTTTTAAGTATAGATTTATTATTCAAAGAAAAAATTCATTTATACCTATGCTTTCAAATATATTTTTTTAAACCCTTACCTTCCATCTTGGAAACAATACTGTGTTTTGGTTCCAAGGCAGAAGAGTGGTAAGAACTAGACAATGGGGGTTAAGTGACTTGCCCAGGTTCACACAGCTGGGAAGTGTCTGAGGCCAGATTTGAACCTAGGACCTCCCATCTTTATCTTTAGGCCTGGCTCTCAATTCACTGAGCTACTCAGTTTCCCCAACTTTCAAGTATTTTTAATAGGGATGAAAATTGTATTTTGTTTGCTTTTCCTTCATCTATTAATATAATCATATAATTGTTATTTTTAATGTAATTAATTATGTTAATAGTTTTCCTTATATAAAATCATCCCTTCATACTAGTATGAATCTTATTTGGACATAAAGTATATTATTTGTTATATTAATATATCATATAGTAACATATTGTTATCTCCTCTATATTCATTATAAGCAATAAAATCCAAAACTTAATGTTTAACAAAAGGTGGAATTTCAGCTGATTCTTGAAAGAAACCAGGGAAACTAAGAGACAGAAGCAAGGGACAAACCATTCCAAGAATGAAGGAGAGCTTATGCAAGGTATGACAATGGGACAAGGAGTATTATGGCAGAATAGAATCCAGGTAACTCTCCATCTTCGATGAACAATCCTGCTTGGTTTCAGATCCAGAAGTCATCATACCTCCTCCAGGATAAGCTTGTCCTCTGAAACCTCTCATCCCCATAGTGATGGACTCAATTTTTGATACTCAAAAGCTCCTCCATTGCCTCTCCTCTGTGATTGGAGGGCTTGAAGATGGAGCAACAAAGTTCTCCCCACACTTTCCTTTATAGGAGCTCAGAACTTTCAGAACTCTCCAAGTCACCCAGCATTTTCCATCACCAACTGTGCTTGGTTTCACCTCAATGGAACATTCTATGGCCATACCAGATATCCCCTTATCAGCTTCCTGCTGTGTGTTCTCTTCTCCCATTAGATGGTAAACTCTTTGAGGGAAGGAACTAACTTTTTTTTCTTATTTGCATCCCCAGCACTTAGCACTATGTCTAGTACATAGTATGTGCTTAATACATGTTGATGGAGTTGAATGCACAAACCAGTTACTTGTCCTTGGCAGAGGTAAGGTGTGGAGGTTATGGGTGGAGAGGGAGAGTAATAGAATCATGGATTGTAGAGCTAGAATCAGAAGGGCCTTCAGAGTCCAGCTAGTCCAACCTTTTCACTTTATGGTAAAGGAAACTGAGCCCTAGGGAGAGTAAGGTCCCACAGTTTGGAGTGGGAGAATAAGAATTTGAACCCAGTTTTTCTGATTCCAAAGCCAGTAATTTTGTCATAGGTGAGCAAAAATAATACTGAGTTTTTGAACCCTTACCTTCTGTCTTAGTATCAATTTTAAGACAAAGAACAACAATAAAATGCAGGTTTCTAGATTCCCAAGTCAGTATTTTTATAACACAGTTTAAATATATGCATACATATATTAAAAAAAAAAACCCTAACTTCTCTCTTAGTATTGATTCTAAGGCAGAAGAATGTTAAGGGTTAAGCAACTGGGGTTAAGTGACTTGTCCAGAGTCACACAGCTAGGAAGTGTCTGAAGTCAGATTTGATCTCAGGTCTTCCTGATTTCAGGCCTGGTACTCTATCCACTCTGTTACCTGGCTGCCCCCAAAATAATGATTTTTAAAGGAAAGAAAAAAGAAAAGAAAAATCCTGCAATTCACAACATGTCAGCTTCCAAAAGTTAAAAAAAAAAAGACGAAAGAGTAAAGTAGTAGCAAGATTCAGTGAAAACAGAGAAAACCCAAGATAGCAAATTCTGTGTCACAAAGAGATCACTCTCACTGTTCTTATTCCAGGAAAGAAATCATTTGGGGAGAAAATGTGCTGAGCCAATGTTGACCAAGGAACTCATTTTTTGTTTGTTTGCTTACATGATTAGTGGGAAGAGAATTATCAGCTACCATTCATTTATACAATAGTCTCAGCTTAGGCCAGTGCTTACATATATTAATCCCCAATTTAATGTTTGTTGAATTTTTTAATGTAGTGTTATGCAAGTCAAACTTCATCATGCCAGAATCTCAATTTTTTAGTCATCCTGGAAGTTGGCAAAGAAATATTGCCTATTTGGGGATTACAATTTTGCTAAGGGATAGACTAGCTATATATTCAAATTCAGTCACTAAAATATTGGTCACCTGTGGGATGGGATTGGTGGGATGGATAGGGTGCTGTGCCTGAAGTCAAGGAGACTCATCTTCATGAGTTCAAAGTATCTGGCCTCAGATACTTATTAGCTGTGTGATTCTAGACAAGTCACTTAACTCTGTTTGACTCAGTTTTCTCATCAATAAAATGAGTTAAAGAAGGAAATGCCAAACCACTCCAATATTTTGCCACAAAAACCCCCAAATGGGATATTGTCAGAAGCAAATTTCTTTTCCATTATGTCACTTTTTTTAGCATCATCTCTCAGTGACATGAAGGTCAAAGACCACCGAGTAAACTCAGATATGGATAAGCCCTCAGAGAAAGGAAATTAAAGAACCAAGAAACAAATGAGAGAGGAAACTGATTCCATAGGCACTGCCCCTCTGTGCCATTCAGGCAAATTAAGAAGCTATGATTGGTTCCTGGGATGGGACATCTGAGAACTAGTGGGTGGAGAAAAAAGCTTATAAGTGGAGATCAGAAGGTCTTTGGGGTCTTTGACTGGGTTGCAGAGAGTAGAAGGAACCCTGGCAAAGGTTAGCCATAGGCCCAACATGGCGGTCAATAGATTAGAAAGCTAAGTATCTCTCTACCTCTTTCCTACCTTTCCCTTTCTTTACTACTCCTATTACTTTGATGTAATAAAGTTATTAAGCTACTACCAGTCTCATAATTTTAATTATTTACATTTAGTTATTACAGTATTGAAGAGTTGGACATGACTAAAAAAAGCTGAACAACAAAAATAACCAAGGATACTTTCCATTAATACTTTTCATTAATGGATTTGTTATCTACTATGGGGGATTTTTTCATTTATTAGGATCTGTTGTGCCCATCTGAGCAAAAGTTGGTTGGTTGTTTCCCTTCATACTCAAAGAGGACCAAAATAACATCACTATGTTGGGGTCAGTGTACAATTCTGTGAGACTGTGGACGAACAAACCAATAGGAGCTCAGAAGGGCTCCCACAGTAGGGGCACGGACAGCCCATATGAACATTTTGGAAGGAGCTATCTCCAGATGTGCATATTTCACATTTCTTTTGAGCTACTGTGAATCTGCTTTGTTCACAGAGCACAGCAGCCTTCTTGATGCTGACACATCGTGCCAAGTTAGGGTTAACTTGAGCTGTCAATTGGGTTATGAAAGAAGCTTCATTATATAGAAATGGGAGTGTGTAATGAGACTCTTTAAAGAAATGTGGCTTAATAGATAGCAGACAAACTTTGGAGTCAATATGACCAGGTTTTATCGAGGGTGCTAGCCCACACCTATAAGCCCTGCTATTGTATAAAATAATAGCTACTTCAAAGGATTGTTAGGAGGATCAAATTATTTGATATTTGTGAAGTACCAGTTAAGCCTAGAAATGCTATTTAATTATTATCTATTATCAACATTATCATTTTAAAGGAGCTTTTAGGATAGGCTATTCCTGAGGCTAAGAAAGACCAAGAGAGAGGTTTTCCTTCCCTCTACTGGACAAAAAGTCCTCATTGAGATAGGCACTAAAGAGGCCTGGATCTAGGCATTCTCTTTCTACAGAAAGTTTCCGAGGTGTAAGTTATCAGGAGCTTCAGAAAAATTCCCTTTGGTGATGAGAGGACATCACAAAGAGGCCAGTACATTCTTCTTGAAAGGTAGCACCCTCCAACGATGACTAAAATAAGGGGCTCAATTTGAAGGTACTTTTGAGTGAGGGAAGCAGGTGAAGAGACATTACATTTCAGCTAGCTCTGTTGCAGCTTCAAAGTCCTTTTCTGAATCTATTCTGAACATCTTTAAAATTCCAATTTGGGAATTTTATTTGCTTCCCAAATTTGGGATTTGGGAAAAAAGAGGATGCACAGAGGAGATGATTCAAAATAGCAGAGGAATGCAATTATGAGATATTAACCAAATAAGTAGGTTACAATAAATGTACTATACTTTTAAAGCTTTTTAAAGTTTTAATTACTTTCTTAATAGCAATATGAGTTAAAATGATGAAGAATTTTCATTTCACAACTAATAATCAAGCACACTATAATTATTATAATTATTAAGAAGTCACTATGGTCTTTTGGGGCAGATAGATTTCCCAATGGATAAAGTGCTAAACGTGGAGTCAAGAAAATTCATCTGGAGCAGCTAGATAGCTCAGTGGATAGAGCAACAGGCCTGGAGTTGGAAGGATCTGGGTACTAATTTGGCCTCAGACACTTCCTAGCTATGTGACTTCAGGCAAGTAACTTTGGTCTTTTTGCCTCAGTTTCCTCATCTGTAAAATGAGCTAGAGAAGGAAATGGCAAACCACTTCAGGTCCTTGCTAAGAAAATACCAAATGGAATCATTGAATTGGGATAGTACTAAAAAAAAAAAAAACCCAAACAACTGACTGAACACTATAGCCTAGTGATGGTAAACCTTTTAGAGGAACAAGTAATGTGAGAAATGTCCTCAGGAATGTGGGGAGAGGGGGAGCAACCTGGCCCTGCATCCCTAAGGCTTTCTAGTAACAAACTCTGGTGAACCCTGTGCTGGGGCAACAGCATGCATGTTCACAGAGAGAATTCTGAGAGCCCCTCTGGCATGCCTGCCATAGGTTCACCACCATTGCTACAGCCTTTTCTCATTCCAAACCAACTACAGACTTTTCTCAAATTTATTGTTATTTATTTATTATTCATTATTAGTATTTATTATCAAGATTATTATGGTGACCTCTTCAGTGTTCATTTATAGTCTTTGGGTCTCCCACCCACATCATGTTGTCATGCTGGCTAAAAGAAATAACAAAGAATCCAGCAAAATTCTTGGAAGCAAGATGAAAAAAGAGGATAACTCTTTTCCTTCCCAGGGGACCACTGATCAGATTGCAAATGTCAGATGAATTTGAACTTTGTTGCCTCCCACTCCCCTCCCAACTTCATTCCCCCAAATTCTATTGTCCATCATTAATGAAGGCATCTGGTGGGGTGCTGATAAATATTTATCAATCAGCTGTCTTAAAAAAAAAGGACAGCAGACACACTTTTAAATTTAATCTCCATGATGAACATTTTTCCACCACTTTCTTCAGTCTAAACAATCAACAAGACAATAAATCAAATGCTGATTTTTAATTTGCCAATTTCCAAGGTGTAAATGCTGACACTGAAAATTTGACAATCTGCTCTCCCAAATTCCTCCAGCATACCAGTGAGCATATTTCTCCAGAGGAAACCAAGAGTAGAAAAGACACAGAACTCTACTTTAGGGTAGGGAAGAGAGAAAGTAATCCATTAGCACTGGAGTTTAAGGTTCAGAGTCAAGTCTTTCCTTGTTCCTTCTTTATAAAATAGGAGGAATAAAGGGATCATTGGGATTGGGATTTTGAACTTGCACAAAAACCTCACCAATTTGGGAGTCATTTTCTTCTTTGTATTCTAGAACAGCTAGGTGGAGCAATTAATTCAATGTCTCTTTGTTTGTGAATGGGCTTCCCACTGATTGAGTCTGGCCCTTCTAAGTGAACTCTTTGCATGAAGTGTTTAACATCTCTCTGAGACTTAATTTAATGCTGCAGCGAATTCAGCAAGCATTCATTAATTGTCCACCATGTACCAGGCAGAAAGAAAAGGGGCTGCACAGGCCTGGGAGCCATTTGATGTCTTTCTTTGTTTCCGTGGTTGCCATAGCCAAAGAATTCATCACCAAGTGATCAGCCAACTGGTGATTAGGCAGGTCGTCAGATGGCAAACTGACTTTGCTGCCAGGACTGTGTGTCCAATCCTGCTGTCTCTATATAGTCATTGATGTGTTAGATCATGGATAAGTACTATCAGGCTTGAAGAATATGCTACCAAATAGGAAACACTTGTGATTAAAGCAACTGTAACTCAACCTATTTTTTAAATTAATGTTAAAAATGGAAAATAAATGAAAGAAATGATGGTTATGAACAATAATTAAAAGTATAAAATTAACCAATTATATCAGTTACTATTAATGAAGAGTCTAAAATAGACTAAAAATTATCTCAGTCAGCAAATGTTTGACTTTTTGGTTAGAGCACTGGACTTGGAGTCAGGAAAATCTCACTTCAAATTCAGTCTCAAACACTTAACTGGCTGTATCATCCTAGGCAAATCACTTAATCTCTCTACCTCAGTTTACTCACCTGTAAAATGAGGGAGGTTAATAATAGCACCTCCTTCATAGTTTTGTTTTGAGGGTCAAATGAGATAACATGTAAAGCACTTTACAAATCCTAAGTAACAGAAAACTACGTGCTAGTTGTTATTGTTACTATTATTACTATTTCTTGTCAAATGTCAGTGTCAAATTTCTGGTCAAATACAGCCACCAAGAAGAGTCAGTTAAGAATAGGAATCTGGTAATAGCATCTTAAGAAGAAGGATGATGGAAGATTATGAGTAATATAAAAGCAGTGAAGGATAAAACTAGTTTAAAGAAAAGTTGACCAGAGACTCAACAAAGCAAAGACATTTAAGGAGTATAAAGCTGGCAGGAAGGCACCAAACTGACTAAATATAGAACTGATCAGCAAAGATTTTTATAATAAACTCTTTAAAGGAAGTGTAGAACTAGCATACTTGGACTCTTAACTTCACAGTTCCAGATGTGCTTATTAGAGTAGCTGGAAGTGGCACCAAGTAGAACAAAGACAAGGAAAGGAGATATATTAGACTAATTGTAAAGAGAGGAGATTTGTGCTAAATGCAATTCAAGGTAGGAAGGCATCAAAAATTAATCCATAAGGAAGGAAAGGAAGGAATCAAAGATATGGGAGAAAATATTTTCAGACCTTATTAATATGGGGGAAATTATAACAGAAAATATCAATAATGTTTGTATTTAATATCAACTTTCCAATCTATATAACATTTCATGAGAAGGATAAACATACACACACAGTGAAGGCATCACTGACAAGATTTAGTAGGCAACAGAGAGGCTTTTGCAAGAAATACTTGATATATTAACTCTTTTCCATCACACAATTGACTAAAGAATATAGAAAATGTAGGACCCTACTAGTCTGATCTATGTTCATGAATGCTGAAATTTGCTTATTGTATCATAATTGCTATTGTACTTCTTCTGCCTTATAGAATCAAACCCTCTTCATCCTCACTGTGACCTCCAATCCCTCCCTGATGTCAGTTCCTTCCCAGGATACTACCTTTTATAAGGGCAGGATGAATGGAAGAAAGGATGGAATGTTCAAAGGGAGTTTGATGGACAGGTGTGGACTGTTGGAACCAGGCAGCAGAGGAGCCTGGGAGAGATCCCAGGGAGAGAAGGGGCTTTTGGGACTGGAGATTTATAGGTGAGGAGAGGTTTCTTGCCTTGATCGAGATTGTCCAAGAGTCAGCCAAGAGACTAACCCAGAGAATGATCTGTGGAGTTTCCCAGAAAAAGTCTCATTGTTGCCTGACATCCTCATCAATTTCAAAAGAGAGATTCAGTCCCATTGGACCTGAGGGGCCATGGACTCAATGGCCTTTGAGCCGGGCCCCCTCAGAGACCTTCAACACCTGCCTTATTCCTGTTCTGATTTCTTTAATATCTTAGTTTAGGATAATTTAAGATTTGGGAAGGGAAGAAGAATTCCTGGTTTGATCTTTGGAGTCTGCCTGGAAGAAGGACATTGGCATAGGATTTTAGAGACGCTTCTTATCCTCTACCTGACCCCCCACCTTTTGATACCTTGAATCAGTAAAGCCTATCAAAATCTCAGCCTTCTCTCTCTGCTCTTGTTCTCCTCTTTCTCCAATTGGGACGTTCCTCCTGCAATCTCCATTTGGTTGAAGAGCCCAAACCAAAAATGTTTTATTCTCAAGGCTTTGTCTCTCCCTCACCCACAGCAGAACCCTTTTATGTATTGACTTCAAGCATGTGTCCATATTATCACTGTTTCTTTTATGTTAAATGTGATAAAACACCTTGAAAACTGAGTATTTTGTCTTTCCCATCGACTGTTTCCTCATCTTTTGTAACACAGATATCATAAAAGTTCATTATAACTTACTCCAAGCCAATCTATGGTTCTCATGGGAAACTGTGCTGGCTACTGTTAGTTTCCCTGAAATCTTGTAGGTTATGAATAAAATTTTCAGTGACAGACCAGATAAAATGCAGAATAACATTCATTTCTTTCACAAAAGGAAGAACAACTTTCAACTGCAGAGGTCAGGGGAAATATTATGGAGTCGATGGCACTTGATCTGGCCCAAGAAAGAGAAGGAAGATTTTAATAGATTGATATGGGGGCGTGAGTAGAGATTCCATTACAAGCACAGAAAAGAGAAGGGGATGAGATCATGGAACAATGAGTCTGTGCCTAGGCGCACACAGATAGTGAGTGTCTGAGGCCAGATTTGAACTCACGTTGCCCTGACTCTGGGTCTTTTCCTCTATCCACTATGCCCCCTAGCTTATATAACTTAAACATTAAGGACTTGAATGAATAAGAGATATTTCAAAGTTAGAAACAAAGAGTTAAAACTGAGTTTAATAATAGTAGTTTAGTCACAGAGGACCAAAGATACCAAAGAGGATTTGAGGAATGAGGAGGAGCATGTTTTTGAAGGAAGATGCTCTCCTAGAAGCATGAGTTTTCTCATGATTTACTTAGTGATAAAGCCCTAAAGCCCTTCAACAGCATGAGAATCTGTGGGAGATTGTACGAACTTATGGATGGGGAGCTGAAAATGATTATCTTGCTCATCCCGTCCTTGTTATTTGCTTTTCTATTCTATCCCAATCAAGCACTTGGCTGTTTGATTTTTAATTTCTACTTGTCTATCAGTAGAATAGACACCATTTGGGGGCCAGAGCTATGTATTATTCTGACATTGATCCCAGTATAAATTGTGATCCTGAGAATAGAAGATCTCATAAAAAAATTGCTCAAGAGAGAGGTTGCTATCACTGCCTTTCATTGCCCATTTCTGCATCTTACTTGGCTTCAGCATGACAAGGTTTGTCCTGAACCATTTCAGTTCTCATCCTTCTCTTTTAACCTCATGTTCCTACCTGCTGCTTTTACATATTCATGCTTTTTTTCAAAGGCTACACATTCATTAGTTTTCCTCCTATGTATGTATGCATGCAGGGGACAAGCTATTTTTAGTCCATTATCTTGGATAGTGCTTACATAGGCTGAGAACATAGCATATGAGATTTCTTGGCTGCTACATCTTGGGAATCAGAGAAGTTTAAAAGGGAAAAAAAGAATGTGAAAGTTCTCTAACCTGCCTTCTGTCACAAGTTTTTTTTCCTCTGCAGTTCTCTGGTTAGAAAAAAAAAGAATGAAAGAAAAGAAAAATAGTCCTAAATATTACATGAAAAGAGTTTTCACCACTTCCATATTGCTGTTTCCTGGATTTTATGATAGGAAAGCATCTTATTCTCTAGTGAATTAAATAGCCTCTTGTTTGTCATTTACGAGTTTCACTCATCACTTTGATAGATATAAATCTGATCTTGCCTTCCCATTTTAGAACATGTTTTTCATAGAGAAAGTCTCTCCTGAAGTATTAGTAGTAGTGTTGTGGAATGGGGGAAGTCATTTTCCCTTAGCTTCAAAATCACAAAATTATACAAAGTATATTACATTTAACTCTATTTTGTGAATTCTAAAATTTTCTGGGGAGAAATCATGGCTTTTCATAAAAATGGTTCTAATATTATGATTTTGATTTTAAGATGGGTTTCAATCCTGTCCCTAACCCTTGTTGGGAGCAGTGAAGTGGTGCAAATGGAATCAGGAAGACCTGAGTTCAATTCTGGCCTCAGACACTTACTATCTATGTGACTCTAGCTATGTCATTTCTCTTTGCCTCAATTCGTCTTCTGTAAAATGAGATTGAGGGATGGAGAGGACAGCTAGGTGGCACAGTGGATTGAGAGCCCAGCCTAGAGCAGGAAGGTCCTGAATTCAAATCTGACCTCAGATACTTCCGTCACCTTGGGCAATGTGACTAACTAGGACTTGTCTAAGTCACAGAAAGGTTGAAATCTGCACACTAGGGCACTCTACCTACTATAGCCCTGAGTCTATTGCTTTTTACATAAAGCATAATATAGTCATTGATGTTCATAACGATAGCCCTAGTCAATAAGACATGATTAAATTAGCTTCATTATATTCCATTTAGAGAAGCAGCAAGTAAAGCATCTTATACATATTTTAAAGAAAGATTTCCATTCTGAATTACAAGAAAAGAGAAAAATGAGGACTAGTTTCATTTGTCAGGAAAATTCCCCCATCAAAAGCCCCTCATTTTCTCCAGTGATGCCAGATAAATGAGGCAATTCTGGGCTTTACAATTGAGGTTCAGTTCAGATTACATTTCTGGTATGGAATAAGGCTTTCCTCGTGCATGCCTGTCATTAAAAGTTGCAGTAGGTAACCAGGGGCAGTTTGAGAATTTCTGGCCCTGGACAGAGATTTCCTATTTCGGTGATATGCTCTCACTGTGACCTTTCTCAAAGGCAAAGAAATGACTAGATGACTCCCTCCTCCTTTCCCCTCCACTCCCTTCTACCTCTGCTTCTAGGCTTTCAGGGAAATCAAGTATAAATAAACCCCAAATACCTCTTTTGGTTTTTCCCCTCTTTACGTTTCCCTTGGTTTTAATGGAAAAAAAATGAGGTGCACAGTAGATTCCATGACCAGCCTAATATATAGGCCACACACTTCATTCTTTCCCTTTCTTCACAGTCAGAGCATTCTGATCTCTATTAATGGTACCTCGGTCAGACCATAGAAATTATGCTACAATTCCATGATTCTAGGATTTTTTTGCCTTTGAAAATCAACTGAGCCCTGTTCAAGGAGCAGAGTGATGCTAGAAGCAGTATATGTTGACAGAGTAATTCTCTCTCAAAAAATCAAAGCTTTGTTGCCACTGAGCATCATTGTGGTTAGCCCTGCATAGTTTCCCAGAGCAAATACCAACATAAGTCAAATAAACAGGGGGAAAATAGAGTGAATGTCATTCATTTTACTACAGTTGAGATCCAGCTGTGTGAGCTAAAGTTAGAGGTTTTGTTCTTAATTGCAGAGCTGGCTTGATTTTTTAAAACATCCTTGTGATTTTAGCCATCTGAGGAACTCCCGTTGTGGAAACTCCCTGTACCCATACAGATCAGCCTGTAACTTACAGGCTTTGATAATTGCTTAGCACATGGAAAAGTTAAGCCACTTATCCAGGGTCTCAAGTATCAGAAGGAAGACAACACTGACGCCCAGATCAGTGCTCTGGAATATTCTGCCTCTCCTTCTCTGGATTAACGTATTTAATGAGATATTTCATGTTGTATGATCAGAGCTTTTAAGGGGAAAAAATAAATGTTTTAATCTTGATTATATAGTATTTCTGCCTTTAACTAAGTCTTTGTCACAAAAAGCAAGAAAGTTATGCATCTTGCTCTTCCGAATGAAACAGTGGTAGATCTCTCCCAAGATGTACTCTGTGTTTGATGGCACTGCGCTCATTGCATTTCCAATGATAATCTTCTCTTACATAAAGACATCCTTTCAAATAGAGCCAGATACGGCAGATTCTAGAAAGTACCATGTGTTATTTACATACTAACGATGCCACAATATAAACTTTAACTGTGCAAAGTTCCTCATTTACATTTCAGCAGAGGCTTTGAATTGCTATACTCTTGCTGCATATAGAAAAATGAGAGGCAAAATTGGAAGGAGGACCAATTCTGCAACAGAATCTTCTCTAAAAATGCGGTGCAACCTGGGTTTCCAGATTGGAGGAATCCATTTTCCACCTTTTCTACGTCTTGAGAAATTTCTAAAAATCTACAAGTTCCCAGAGAGGCAGAAGATGTTATAAGGCTGCCATCAGAGCATAAAGTCCCCCATCTGCAAGGTTTGAGCCCCTGGGTAATCAAAGCAAACACCATTTCAGCTCCTAATTGCCTGCTATTTCTATCAAGGCGATAGCAAGACGATGGAATCATTCCCCGCCCTGCAGGACGGAGCAGACCCCAAGGTGGGTTTAAGACATGCTGCTTGTCCCTTTGGTAAGCAAATATTTTATCACTTTACCTTTTAAAAATAATATGCTTCCTGTCTCCTTTCCAAGTGCTTGGCCAGCAGAAATGTCTTTTTCTGTCACTGAACAAGTTGCTCTTTATGAGTACTTCTTGACTTCAGAAAAGTAGGACAAGCAATGACTAACTGATGGAGGAAAAGCATTTTCAGCCTCCTGAGCCAGCCAGGCCCCAGTGGTGAAGTCATATGAAAGGCACTCTTATCTGACTTCCTTCAGTCTTCCCAGACCCTCTGCTGGAAACTTCTCCAAAAGCAGCCTATGAACACAGAAAGGAGAGAATCAGGTTTCTCCTTCTCCAGAAACACGCTTCCTCCGGGAGGATGATTGCAAACAGATGTCTTTCCAGCCCTGCAGAAAAATGATGCCATTTTGGATGCAGATCGAGTAGTGAACAACAGATCAGGGAAGGAGGAATTTTAAGTAATTTCTTGCAGGTGTCAAGAAAGAGAGAAATATTCTGTCTGAGATCAATCTGGCCGCAGTGTTTTAATAAGACACATAGCAAAGGCGCAGGACTTTGATGATCAGTGACTCTACTGACCAGCTAATTCCCTCAGAGATTTCTCCCATCTCGGTACGGTGTGGTGTGGTGTGGTGTTAAAGTGAGTGTGTCTATGTTGGAAAGAAAGCGAAGGCCACTGTAACAGACTACTCTTTAAAACTGGCTATGCTTTAGGGGCAGCTAGAGAGCACAATGGATAAAGTATCAGCCTCGGAGTTGGGAGGACTTGGGTTCAAATCTGACCACAGATACTTTGTGACCCTGGACACTTAACCCCAACTGGCTAGCTTGAGCTGCTTTTCTGTCTTAGAATCAACCTAAGACAGAAGCTAAGAGTGTTTATATATACATATATATATAACTCTTAAATATATATATGAAACATACATAAAACTTACACATATAACTCTTACAACACACATATATATAAATTCTTACACATATAAGCTCATATATATGTATATATATTCTTATACATATACATATGAGTGCATCTATATAAAACCATGTTATAACTTGGCAATCTAGAAACCTAGATTTTAGTCCTAGCTCTTCCATGCCTTAGTCATATGCTTTGGTTAAGTCACAACTTACTTTAGCCTCGACTTCCTCACCCACAAAAGAAAGGATCGTATCAGATGACATCTGTGTTCCCATTTCAATTCTAATATTCTTTGAGAGGCATAAGGAAAAAGCCAAATCATTCCAGGCCCTCTCTCTACCTTCCCCACTTTTTTAAAGTCAGAGAGTTCCGTAGCACCCTAAACCATGAGGTGGGCTGACTCATGAGAGCCTACTTCCATTCCAACCACATGGACACGTGGGCCCCTGGGAAGCTCGTGTCTAGCTACACATGACTGGAGAGCTGGTGTTGTGTGATGACAAAAAGTTTTCTGATTGGTTGACGAGCTAGAACTTATGATTCAGGAGTTGATGAGCCAGAACCGAGTGTGCATACATACAAGTGACAGGACCTTCCATCTCTCTGTCTCTTTTATTTGCAACTCTTAGGAAGCAGAACTCTTTTGAGTATCTGGGCAGAGGGAAAGGCAGCTGCCATATCTCCCACCTGGCTATGGCAGCTATACATATGCGGCTCTCTTTCTTTTTGTGTTCATTCTTTCCTAACATTAGGTGAATAAGTATGCTGAGGGGATTGTGTCCATTAATGGGTCATATGAGTTTAGGTGATTCAGAGAACACCTAAGAGGTCCCACTGGGGACTCACATTAGTAGCCCATGCACCAGAGCAAAGAGCAGTAGCCATGGGAGTCCAGAGGTGACCAAATAGCTTCAGAGAATTTATGAGCATTGTAAAGTCCACATAGATTGTGGATTCAGCTGAGCATCTTGGCCCAGCAGCAGATTGGTACAACCCAGCAGAGGACCAACCTTGCACTTTAAATGAGTCTACTCTCCCCAGGAGTCTTGTGTGTGCAAGGGCAGTGCATACCCCAAACTTGGAGAGAGATTTTTTACCAGATGTTCTTACTGTACCATATTAGTAAATAACTTTTCTAAGTGCTACTTTAAGTCTGGCTGACTGATTAGTAATGGAAAGTACATCAATAAGGGCTTGCAAACAGCATTACTAGAAAGTCTGTAGCTTCATTGTTACCCTAAAACCCTGAGCACAGTGATACCAATTGATTGTAGTTGTTGGTAGCAATGTGATAGAGTGGATAGACCACTAGACTTGTGCCCAAGAATACCTGGGTTCAAATCCCACTTTGCATACCTGCTACTAATGTGATGCTGGGCAAGTCACCTAAATCCATTCACTTTCAGTTTTTTCATCTAGAAAATGAAGATTGCAATAGATTTATCTTAAACAGTTATTGTGAGAAAGCAATAATATAAAAATTATATACAAAGCATTTTATGAACATCAAAGTTATTAATTTTAAAGTGTAGCCTTAAACCACTATGTAAATGCTAGCTATTACTATTTCAAAAAACAGAATACATGAATTACACAATCAACATTATAAATAATATCTCACATTCAAAAGGATGCTATGGTTTGGATTTTCAAATAGTGAAGTATTTAATTGAGACAGAATAGCAAAGTAAATGACAGCTAGGAAGGGCAGTACATAGAGTTCTGGGCTTAGAATCAGGAAGACTCATCTTCCTGAGTTCAAATCTGATCTCAAACACTTCCTAGCTATGTAACCCTGGGCAAATCACTTAACTCCAATTGCCTAGTCCTTACCATTATGCTGCCTTGGAACCAATACTTTGTATCGATTCTAAGGTAGAAGTTAGAGATTAAAAAAAATAATAAGTAAAAATAACTATAGGGAAGCGTATCAATAGGAACGTGATACACTTCTGCAACCAAGACATTTGAAAATCAGAACCTAAGGCCAGAGATTACATTTTCTGGTTCTTTTAAGTAGTTGAGCCAGTATTTGAACCTAGATCCTATAAATCTTAGACTATTGTGTGGGATGTCTGAGTCAAGTCACTTAATTGACTTTCTTAGGATAAGTCCATATTATTTTCCAGACTAATTGGACCAATTCAGAATTCCACCAACAAAGAATTAGTGTCCTTCTTTCCACATCCCCTCTAAGTATTGATTATTTCCATCTTTTTAATTTTTGTAAATTTGCTTGGCTTGATTTGAAATGTAGCATTTTTTTTTTTGGCTTGCATTTGGAACAATTTTTTATGTGGATAATAATAGTTTGTAAATTTTTATGAGACTTTTATTCATGTCCTTTTCCCATTTATCCATTAGAAATGGGTCATAGTCTTAAATATTTATTTCAATTCCCTATATATCTTACTTATAATGCTCTTAGAAATAACTGACACAATGATGAATTCTCTAAATTTGCTGTTCTTATTTTAACCACATTGATGTTCTTTGTGCAAAATTTTCAATTTCATGTAATTCAACTGGTCTGTTTTATTGTTTAAGACTCCTCTGATTGGCTCCCTAACTATAAGTTAAGAGGTATCTGCTCTTGTTCTCATCTTTTCTTTTTATGAGATCAATGGTACATTGAAAAAGAAGAAAAAAAACACTAGAGATAGAGGACTAGAGTTCAAATGCTGCTCTATGAACATGAACAAGTCATTTAATCTTCTTGGGCCTTATTTACCTCATCTGTAAAATGAGGGTGTTGGACTCTAGATCTATAATCTATTTTAACTTTACTACAGTAGAATATATGGTGCAATATACTGATTTAAACCTAATTTCTACCAAGCTGCTTTCAATTTTTTATATTTTTTTTCACCAAGTAGGACATTTTCAAAGCACTTTGTGTTCTCAGGCTTATTAGAAAAACTTATTGAGTTAGATTATGATTCTTAGTTACCTATATTTTCCCATTAACTTAGTTTTCAATTTTATAACCAATACAAAATAGTTTTTATGATCACTACTTCATAATTTAATATCTGGAGATCATATTCCTCCTTCATTCATATTATAGAGAATTATTTCCCCTGAGATTCCAACTTCTTGTTCTTTCAAAAGTCATTTGGTATTATTTAGTCTAGATCTCTAAATTATTTTGTCTAGATCACCGCCATCTCCACCTTAGAAGTTTAATTGGAATAGTACTAAATTTATAGTTTAAATAGCATATTAATTTTTCGCATTTTATTTCAAATTACAATTACATTTATGTTATTTTGTTATTTTAGTGTAGCCCAAATAGGAGCAATAAATTTCCCTCATTATTCATTTCTTTAAGAATCTTTAATTATATTTATGTTTTGCATATCTCAGTAGATTGACTCTGATTTTATGCATTTTGCAGCTGTTTAGGGTTTAACAATGTTTCCCTTTCTTTGATTTCTTCTTGGATTTTGTTATTGATATAGGAGTGCTGATAATTTTTGTGGCTTTGTTTTGTTTCTACTATTTTATTGTAGTATTAAAACAATTTATTTGCTTGATCCTCTGTGGTTTCCTAAGTAAACAATCATATCATCAGTGATTGAGGCTACTTTTGTCTCTTTTGAAACAATGTTTGTCTTCAGTTTCTCTGTGATCACGAAGAGTCAGACACAACTGAAATGTCTGAAAAATAGGAGGTTTTATTGCTATTGCAAGCATTTCTAGAAATATGTAAAATATTCATGGGAGAAATTTATTACTGTATTTTTTGGTAAAGCTCCTAAAATTTTCTCATTAAAAAATGCTAATTTTTTTTAATTTTTTTTTAATTTTAATTTTTAAATGCATATTTTTATTCTGTTAAAAATAACTTCTATTCTTATGATTTGTAAGTTTTTGTTTTGTTTTTAGCACCTACATGGTATAGTGGAGTAGGAGACTTGGGCTTAACATCAAGAAACTGCAAATTCAAATACTGCCCAAGATACTCACTAGTCATGTGACCCAGGGAATGACACCTAGCCATTTTCTTCATCTGTAAAATGTGGACAATAGTAATACTCAAATCACAGGGTTTTGTGAGGATCAAATAAATGAAATAAAATTCATTAAATAGCTATTTGTAATTTTTTAAAAGTTCTTTATAAACCTTAAAGTGCTATATAAATGAATTTTTTAAAAAACCCTTCATCTTTCATCTTGGAATCAATAATAAGTATTGGTTCCAAAGCAAAAGTTTGGCAAGGGCTGGGCAATTGGGGCTAAGTGACTTCCCTAGGGTCACACGGTGAGGAAATGTCTGAGGCTAGATTTGAACCCAGGACCTCCCATCTCCAGGCCTGGCTCTCATTCAACTAAGTTACCTAGCTGCCTCATAAATGCACTTTCTGGTTTTCCCTAAAATTCAGTCAATAAACATTTATTAAATTTGAAATTTACTGTATGTCAGGTACTGTACTAAGTCTTGGAGATTCAAAATATGGTAAAAGCTTATATCAAAATTTTCTTCTTGATCTTTGCTCCATTTCCCTTTCACTAAATCCTCAGTTATCCACTTGACTTGAGTCCCATCTCCTAGTGAGCTCTGGGTGGTGAGGACCCGCCTCAGCTGTGTTTCTAATATTCTTTCCCTCAGATCTAGAAGTATCTCCTTCCAACCCCCCATTTCGGCTCTGCACTATGGTCTGAACTATACTGTACCCTCCTTATATTTTCTACCCCTCCCTCTCTTCCTGTTTCTCTCTCTTTCTTTCTTTGGCTGCCATTTCTGTGGGGTAAAGAGTATGGATAGGTCAAGCAAAGTCACTATTGTTGGCACTGGATTGGGTCTTCCAGTGCAGAATGCTGAAGGAAAATCTTGTGAAGTTGCTTTGATTCATGTAGATGTATATAGATACTGGTTTGGCAGTGGAGTTCCTAAAAGGCAGTTTTCTAAGGTTATAATATAATAATAGTATCTCAGATAAAGAGTTGGAAAGAGACCTTTGAGAAAATCTAGTTGACATCTTCATTTTAGAGATAAGGAAATTGGGGCCCAGAGAGGTTAGATGATTTTCCCAAAGTCACACAGGTAGTATTATCAGAAACAGAATTGGAATCTATGTTCAATTGCTCCCAATATAGAACTCCTCCCACTCAATCACTTTAAAAAAGTGTACCAAGTTTATGTCTTTTTATCCCATGGATTCAGCTTGTGTCAGCTAACAGTTTTTTTTCCCTGAAAGTTTTGGATTAGAGGAGCTTGAAGAAACAAATATTCTGATATTTTGCAAGTCTCCTATTTGCTTCTGGTTCATGATTTATCAGATCTGTTTTCCTCAGCAGCAGAGAAGACTAGCTTTGGGAATCCTGAGAGTGAAGAAGGAAAAGGAGCAAGAGAAAGAAGAGTGAGAGCAAAGTTTAGGCCAATGATGGGCAATCTTTTGAGCTTGGTGTGTCAAAATTCACCAAAAAACCAAGCATAACTCAGGTGGTGTGTCACCTCAAGAAAAAAAAAAGTCCTTCTTGGCATGTGGCCCCATACTTCTCTGTATGAAGCTGCATGCGGCCGTGTGTTATCAAAAATGGCAACATGTGTTAGTGCTGACACGTGTGTCATAGGTTCACCATCACGGGTTTAGACACTGAAAGGAACAAATGAATGGGGCATAGATCAGACAAATTTTATTTACTTCACAAGGTTACCTGGCAATAAGAGTTAAGGTATTCTACTACTCTGATCACCACTCAAGATGAATGAAAAGGAATATAAACTTGAAATATCTGATATTTATCCAAGGGGCTCACGATAAAAAAAAAAATGCTATCCATAGCCAAAGAAGGAACTGGTAGAATTTGATTGCAGATCAAAGCTTCATCTTTCACTTTATTTCCTTCATAAGTTTTTTTAATTGTATATGTGATATGAGTTACAACATGAGGAATATAGAAATATGAATTGCGTGAAAGCACTGATAAAACCTGTATCAGACTATTTACCACCTGCAGAGGGGGTGGTTAGAGGAAGGAAGAGATGGAAAAACTGAATCACAAAATGTCAGAAAACTATTGTCAAAAATTACTTTGATATGTATTTGAAAAAATAAAATTCAATTAAAAAAAGAATTGGGTGTTTTTATCTTTGCTAATGATGGTATCCTCCTAAAGGAAGTGGCACCAATGTACAGAAGAAATAAATTTGACTTCTCTAGGAGCCAGGATCTTTAATATGAATGGGAAACCAGAAGTCAGAATATAATTTGGGATAGAGGGAAAGGATAATATGGCATCTGAATACAAATTAGGGCAGTGATGGCAAATCTTTTAGAGACCAAGTGCCCAAACTGCACCCTCACACCTCATGTAAGCTGCCCCCTTACCTCAGACAGAGGATGAGGAAGTGCTCACATTAGGCTGCTGGGTACAAGGGCGGGTGATGTGAGAAATGTTCTCAGGTACCCATGGAGAGGAGGAAGGGAGCAGCTCCCACTGGCATGAGTGCCATAAGTTCACCAACACAGAACTAGGAGAAACAGAAACATCTAGAAAATAAAATAGGTCATAAAGCCAGCTATAATTCAATTCACCTAAAAGATTTGTGATATCAAATGAGTATTGATAATCAAGAAAGGGGCACTTTTGTGTATATGTGTGTGAGGTGGGTGGGAGGCAGCTAATGCTTTCTAAAAACAAAACATTCCTCCTCCAACACTTTCTTTTACAATTAGAGTATTTGGTCAAATGAAAGTTGGAAATACATTGTGCAGAAAATATTTTCTCTTGGGAAATGAATAACAGGCCATAAATCGGCAGATGTGGGTCTTAGCTCAGACTTTGCTACACATTCACTAGAGGAAGTGGGGGTGGGGTGGGTATGACAGAGAACTCATTTGCCCTCTGTGGGCCTTAGTTTCCTTACGATCATAAAGAAGACTCAAATTCTCAGGATGATGCAAGGTTAAATGATATCACAGGTACTGTTAAAAAAAAAAAAACCTGATAAGAATTCCACATTATGTTCAAATTCTTGTTTGCATCCTGTATGCCTTTAAGTTAGTACTCAGCCTGATGTGTTTTCAATAAGTCCTATACTGAAGACATAAGCTATTCTATTTTAGGCAAATTCTTTCTGTTTTCCAACAGCCTCTGCCTCAATTGGCTCATCTCCCTCCCTCCTTACATTCCAGGCACAGATCTGTTTACACAACTGTATTTCATCTTTGAGAAAACATATATAAGAAAATTATGAGAAAGAACACATTCCTGTTGCTCTTGCTCCCTTGGCTTGCCATTTTTGTCAGAGATTTCCTTTGGGGACTGAAATAAACAATAGAATCTTTTCCTGAAGCTTTGGCAATAACTCCCAGATCAGCAAATTCTCCATGTCATATTAATGCCAGAAACATCCTTATTTTCTGATGTACATTCTGTATGTTTATGCACATACATACATAGAAAAATAATTCTTAGTGACTATAACTAGTATTTAATTTAAAAGTTTGGTTTCAAATTTTGTCTTTTTTCAATGTAAGTCAGTAACTGTTCTACAACTCTGAGTCTTATAGAATAGTCTGGAACACTTAGAGGTTAAGTGACTTCCCCAGGGTTATGCATATATTAGAATCTAGGTCTTTTTTCTAGAATCTAGTTCTCTGTCTACAACACCATGCTGCCTTATCTAAATCTGGCTTTAAATATTTGCTTATAGTAGGGGTTCTAAAACTTTTTGGAGTCAAGGATCTCCTCAGCAGTCAAGGTGAAGCTCTTGTTCCCTTTCTCAGAATAATGTTTTTAAGTGAATAAAGTGAAATGCACAGTATTGGAAAGGAAAACAACATTATAAAAATACAGTGATCAAAATATATTTTATGAAACAAGTCACAGACCCTACCTAGGGCAAGAACCCCTGGGTTAACAGAATTTTCCTTTCCCCTCCCCTTGGTCTTGATCTATAATTTCATCAGTGTAGAGACCTCCCAATGCAGAAAATTCTTGAATGGATGTATGTGCTTAACTCATTTATAACTTGTAGTCCTAGAAAGCCAGTTGGGGACATTGAGAGAATAAGGACATGTGCCTATGGTCATAAAATTAGCATATTTCTCAGATAGGATTTCAGTTTATGTTTTCCTGACACAAAGTTAAATTTGATCTCCACTATACCACACTGCTTGTCTTTTTATATTGCACCCCCAAAAGCTTGTAGCCCAACTCCCAATAGCACTGTCAGGTCAAGTTACCAAAGAGAAAGGAACTACTACTCTCAGAGTTCTAGTGGAGACCCTGAGGGGCTAGATTTCTAGAACTACCATTCATGAGCCCCCACCTGTGGGCTTCTTATGAATAATCAGTCAGACTTAATTAGCTTTATGGAAAAGGTAATTACTAAGATGGCATAAAAAGAATTGGTGGTTCAAAATATTCCTCCCAATAGCATAGTGCACAGTTTCTGACAAATACATACAGAATAAAGATTGTGGATACAAAAGTAGTGAGGCACACATGTAGAGATCATATGTGGAAAATATTGTATTGGAAAGGAATCTTCAGTAAATATTCAGTAAGGTCCCTGACTATCAATCTATATTTACCACCAGATTATTAGAAGTCCAGTGAATTAGAAGACCTTTTTTCTCTTTTAAAGTTCTCGTGAAATTTCCCTTCTTGTTTATCTCTCTATTAGGCTCCAAAGGTGGGCTTCTTCATAGTATCTATAACTAGCAGCTCATTATAGAATCTATAATTAGCAGATTCATGAGAAGTCAGTCTTTTAAGTTTATCTTTCCTCCGTTGACTCTCTCTCCCCATTGGATGTGTTCTCTTCTACTGCTCTAGTTCCTCTGAGTCTAGCTACATGTACTATCAGTTTCTATCCCAGTCTTCCTAATGAAATGGTGAAGTAACAAGAGAGGGACAAACTCTCACAATCCTTCCTTCCCTGAGGAAAAAAAGGGGTTGGCTCCAATTCTTGAATTGAAACTGTTCCAATTCTAGAATAGTTTGATGATTGATTGGCCATCTCTGAACTGGCTAGCTGTTTTTAGCAATAAGTGTAACCCTTACCCTAGTCAATCAAGAGGAGTATTCTTTTCCTCAACTTGTACCAAACTTAGGAACCTCTCAAAGCCAGGACCAGCTTTGTCCAGTACTATTTCCCTTGCCTTCAAGCTGTTGAAGGAGTAGCATCTCTGCTCCTACTCTTCTTCTTTTTTCTTTTTTATAAACCCTTACCTTCTATTTTAGTATCAGTTCTAAGATAGAAGAATAGCAAGGGGTTAAATGACTTTCCCAGATTCTCAAGACAAGGAAGTGTCTGAGGCCAGATTTAAACCAGGTCCTCCTGACTGTAGGCCTAGTGCTCTAGTCACTGTACTACCTATCTGCCCCTCCTATTCTTTTCCTTGCCTTATTGGTGGCCTCCATCTTTCTTGGCCTTGATTACTCTCCTGGATTTGTTCTGACGGGACTGGCTTTACAATTTTTCCTCTCTCCCTTCTCCTTCCTCTTTATCCCTTATCTTCTATCCCTTCTCCCTTCTTTCCCCTTCCCCTTCCCCCTTCCTCCATCTTCCTTCACCCACTCCCCTCTCTTTTCTTCCTTCATTTAGGAATTGAAAATTCCATGTATTCTCTGATCTAAGCAAGCCCTAATAACTTTTGGAACTGTATCAATTATAACCCTTTTTACATCGTAATTGTGTGCCTTACATTTCTAAGATTATTATGACAGATTATATTTTATTATATAATTATAGAAATAATCATTGATAAATTTATATATTGTGGAACTGTTGATTTTCCTCAAGCATCGCTATCATGGTTATTCAATTTCTATCAAACTGTTATGTGAATTATTGGGCTAATGCTCTCATAGTTCCTATTAAACTCTCTCTCTCTCTCTCTCTCTCTCTCTGTTTCTCTCTCTCTCTCTCTCTCTCTTTGGCTCTGGCACTGACTTTTCCTCTCTGTCTCTCTCTTATTTTTCTCTGTCTTTGTCCTTTTTTTTTTAGCCCTTGCCTTCCATCTTAGAATCAATAATAAGCACGAGTTCTGAGGCAGAAGAGTGGTAAGGGCTAGGCAGTGGGGGCTAAGTGACTTGCCCAGAGTCACACAGCTAGGAAGTGTCTGAGGACAGATTTGAATCCAGGTCCTCCTGACATCAAGCCTGGCTCTCTATCCCCTGAGCTACTTACCTGCTCCTGCATTTTGCATTCTAGCAATATGAAATACATTACTACAATACATTTGGGGAAAAGTTTTCAACTAAAGTCATGACATCATGGGATGATTTCTTGATTGGAGCATGAATCAAATGTGAGGCAGAATTGCACAAAGTCATTAGCCTCATTCTTTCTTTCAGACTTTCCCAAGACTAATAGAAAGACAAAAGCCAGGATGACTAGAGATGACCTGGGATATAGAGGATGATCTTGGGGTCTTCAACATCTGACCAAGCTCTAAGTGCTTCACAGCATCTGCTTCAGTCACCTTTATGTCCTTTGGAACAAGTTGTTCTCATCTATCCCTTCTATCAAGGGAAGTTCCCACATGCTTAAGGGTTAGGGACCCCTTAAGTCACCAATGAGGTCCGACCCTCCACCCAGTTTAGCCTGGTTTAGGCAGTTGTACTGGAATGCGGCCACTATGCACAATATAGTTTCTTCTAACCACAGATAAGAGTTGGGTGGAAGGTGGACACTAAAGATGGATGAGCAGCCCTGATAAGGGCTTGGTAAGTCTTCCCACAAGAAATGCTGGTCCTCCCTGATCACCCCATATTCTTCACTCACAATCTATTTCTTCTTCCACTGTTACTAAAACTGCCCCCTTATCGGTAAAGTAGCAGAATTGGATTTGATGGTTTCTAAGATAAGTCCTCTCTTTAGCCCTGATTCAATGACCCTATGTGTCTAGTTTGGAGAGAGAGTATACTCATAAAAGAAGAGTAGAGAATAATCAGCCACCATCCGTAGCTAATCTGTCTAGATGATGCAATTTGAAGAGTTCCAAAAGACTCTCTTGTCACCAGATCCCTTTAATGGAATTTTTATAAAAGGACATTGGTACATTGGTCCTTTTTTCAGCATGAAACCATTCATCATTAGAAACTTAATTAAGATAACACTCCTAAAAGATCCCATTACAGCCCCTGCTCTAAGGTTCCAGACTCCCATTGGAAGTGTTAAGAGAAGGGATAACCAAGTGGCTCAATGGATACAGAGCCAGGACTAGAGATGAGAGGTCTGGGGTTCAAACCTAGCTTCAGCCATTTCCTAACTGTGTGAACCTGGGCAAGTCACTTTACCCTATTTGCATTACCTTCTATTTTGGAAGCAATAGTATCAACTTTAAAATGGAAGGTAAAGATTTGTCTTTTTTTTTAATAGAAAATTTTAGGATACAGATTTCAGAAGCCCTTTGTTAAAACAAAGGAATGGTTGTTTTTGTTTTGCCTGACTTATCCTACCTCTGTCCCTGTACCATTCACATATTATCAAGTAAAATAAAAAAGTAAAAAGTTCTTAGTCTAGTGCCTGGCACATAGTAAGAGATTCTTCTTTCCCTCCCCCCTTTCTAACCTTCTAGATCCCTACTGACAGTGTCAGAAGAGTGATTTTTGAAAGTCCTTTGTAAAAGAGAGGAATCATATGGAAGAAGGGGAAAGAAGAAGAAATGAAAAAGGAACCAAATAACAACCAAAAGAATGGACTCTGGGCTTTGGTGTGGAAGATAATAGATTCTGGCCTATGAAAGAAATCCCTTAAGCAATGCAAATTTCAGTTGCATTTCAAACCTTAAAAGATCTTTCCATGTTCCATATCTGTAAGCTATTTTATCTCAACAGATTTTCTTCTAGTTCACAGAAGATTCCTCTCACAGTAAAAATCAGTTGTCAAGAGACACATTTCCTGCCTGGTGTGTTTAGTGTGTGGTACATTCAAATTTGTTATAGCCAGGCCATTAATTTCCACATACATCTGCTTGAGGATTCCTTTCCGACTCTGTTGCACATTCATCTTCATCTAATTCACATTTTATTGCCCTTGTCTTAATGCTAGCAAGCTCTATCAAGTACTGTAAACATTTGTTAACTTCATGAGCTTGCCAGCATTCCTTCTCTTCTTCCACACTCCTGTTGTTAAAATCTCAGCTTACAGCTTTAATTTCCGGTAAGCTATAATGTAGGCCCACAAATGGCTAAATTGAAACAACTCACTTACATCCAAAAAGCGTCTCACCAGTAGCTTTTCATTTGCTCAGAATCAAGTAGAAAAGATATTGACTTTCCTTGGGAAACAGCAAAGGCTACTGAATTTGTCTAGGCACCTTTCAAGTACCCTGGGTCATTTCACAATAGAAAGCAAACTTAAATAGGTCTATTTCCATTTCTACAGAGAAGGTGTCAGGGATCCAGGAAAGTAGCCTCTCATCTATGTAAACATTTTGCTCATGGGTTCAAAAATCCCAGAATTCCAATGCTCAAAAAAATCTCAGAGACAATCTATTTTACCCCATATCTGACCAAGAAATCTCTCTTTAATAACCTTAATCTAGATATCCAATAGGCATGTAGATGGATAGATTGATTGTTGTCCTTTGTACTCAAAGAGGACCAAAAGGTTATCACTAATAATAGTCTTTTGACTCATCCATAAATTGAATTTAAGTGAAGCAGTTACACAAAATCATCACTTTCACTCTCTATTCCAGAATCATCCAAGTCTGGGGACAGGATAAAAGTCAAAATGACTGATGATGGCTTGGAATGCAGTGGGTGACCTTGGCTTCTTCAACATCTAACCAAGCTCTAAGTGCCCCATAACACCTGCTTCTGCCATCTTCATGACCTTTGGAACAAATTGTTCTCATCAGTTCCTTCTGCCAAGGGAAGCCTTCACAAGCTTGTGGTAGTCACCCCCTTAAATTACCAACAGTTTGAGACCTGTTGATTATCATTGTCCAGTATATATTTGAAACAGTATCTTTTTGTTTCTGCTTTGTTGTTGGTAAGGACCAGCTGTTTTTCACCTGAAGTGTTATGAACTGAGAGGAACAGTTTGGCTTAGTTCCATGCAACAGGATTGGGCCTAGTAAAAGTGGCCAACAGCGGGGGCAGCTGGGTGGCTCAGTGGATTGACAGTCAGGCCTAGAGATGGGAGGTCCTAGGTTCAAATCTGCCCTCAGACATTTCCCAGCTGTGTGGCCCTGGGCAAGTCACTTGACCCCCCTTGCCTAGCCCTTACCACTCTTCTGCCTTGGAACAAATACACAGTATTGACTCCAAGATGGAAGGTAAGGGTTTAAAAAAAAAGTGGCCAACAGTAAAAATGTCTTGGAGACAGATGTAAATCAAAACTCTATTTAATAACTTTAAGGTTTAAAAGGTATAAGGATAGGTAAAAGATTTAGTCAGAAAGGTCCCTAATTGTAAGCTTAACCCGTACTCACTAGTCCTTGCAGACTGGCTTCATGCACAGGTTTTCCCTTAGCCTGCTCTGAACTTCTTAAGCTATTCTTAAATCCCAAATTCTAACTACATAAAACTATTTCTATTATCTATCTATCTATCTATCTATCCATCTATCTATGTCTTAAAGTACTTTCTCCAAGTATCCTTCTAGTTCACCACTCCAATACCAGTCTAGTCAGGGTTGGACCTGGTCAGCCAGAGATGGCTTCCCAGCCTAGATAGGCCCAAAAGCCTTGTCTTCACTCTGCAGGCTCACAGAGATAAAAGAAAAAGGTCTTCTTTCTACTTTCTGTTAGTTTCTCCCACAGTCACTGACAAACTGTCACTTTCTCTCTTTCCAAACTGTTAATCTGATATTTCCAAGGTTTCAAAGGAAATTCCCAGACAGCCAAAAAACCACCAACTTCCAGAGCCTAGTTCCAGAGACCCTGGTACTGGGAAAATCCAACCCTTATCAGTACCTCAGAATTCCAGCAGGAACTCTGGCTCCAAGTTCTAAGCTGGGCCTCAGACCCTGAGACAGTATCCCTCATTCTATTCCTTAGGCACTAATCTCTTTTAATTTACCCCAAATCTATAATATTCCCAATACCATTAACCTGATTTAGCCTGATTTACTTGGATGTGGCCACTGAAGCATACTATAGCTTCTTCAAGCACAGGTAGAAGCTGGTGGCAGGTGGACACCCAAGGAGGAAAGTAATCCTGAGAAGGGCTCTGCAAGCCCTCATACTCTGGGTGCTAGTCTTCTGTGAACACCCTATACACCCTAGAAGTATTCATATTTATCTACATGCCTATAGGTTATCCAGATTGAGGATTTACACATATATTGTAAAAAAAAATCATTATTTAAATTGAAAAGTTTAAATTCTTTTTGAGAAGAATTTCTGGTAAAGATGCTACCTCTCTGAATACAGAACTGAACTGTTGGAGAAGATACCATGAAGAAGCCTCCAAACCAGACAGTTGTACAAAAATGAACTTTGGGTGTGGTTGATTGAACATTTATTTATATGTTTACTTTCATGCCAAAGGGGACTGCCCCCAACTGACTTTCTGTCAATGCATCCAGTAATTATTGGTTTTGTTCTTTTTTTTTTCTTTCTCTTATCCTCAAATTATTGTAATCTTTAAGTTGATTATGTTCTCATGATCCTTTTTGGGGAAACTTTGCTCCCCAACAACGATCAAACAAGGGAATGTAAAAAAATAGACTCGAATACAGGACTACAATCCCCACAATTCCTTGCTCCACTTCCCCAAAACACATGCAATTCTGAGGTGGGCCAAGATCAAGGAAGGATTTAAGCTGATTGTAAAGGCTTTTGAGCTTTTTTTTTTTTTCTGGACTTCCGTTTTGGAGCAGAGGAGTCTCTCCCATGATATGAGATTACCTTGTCTAGGCCACTCTGGCCTAGGCATGTGCCTCTAAAAAATATAATACTCCTTGTAGAGAGAAACTAATTTCTACCTGCCTCAGTATCCCTAAATTTTCATCTTTACAATATATCACATACTTTTTACCAGTATACCCAAAACATAATTTATCATATCACAGTTGGAATGAACCTCAAAGGCCATGTAGTTCAGCTATTTCATTGAAGTATACTGGTAATGTAGGGATGTAGATAGATATGAATACTTCTGAATGACTTTAATGAGTTAAATGGCATATCTAAGATCACAAGATAGTAAATGGAAAAGCCCATATTCAAATCCATCAAAGTCCTCTGCCACTGAATCTAACCTCCCTTTCACTTACGATGATGCCTTCTTCAAATTTCCTTATGTCTCTTGAGGACTTCACTATTGTCTTAGTTCCACAGGTACATGATTCCAAAGTCATCCTAGAATCTTTCATTTTTCTCATCTTTTATATCAAATCAGTTGCCAAGTCCTTTAAGTTCTATTTCATGACTTCCAAATCTCAATTTCACATCCACCCTTCAGACTCCAAGACTACCCCCAGAAAGGAAGTTGTGGTACCAGGATAACGTGATGTAGGAAATTTGTGCCAAAACAGACAGCTAGAAGGAGTGGCCTCACATGAGTCATTATTTGGGTCTCTCACCTGTCTAATTTTTTATTATAAGGTCAGAAACCAAAACCTAGACTTAAAACCATCAGATTCAACCAGAGAGAATTAAATAAAGAAGTGCCCATTGATTGGAGAATGGCTAAAGGAATAGTAGTATCTGATGTAATGAAATAGATTGTACCATAAGAAATGATAAATAAGTGATTCTGAGAAATATGGGAAGATTTATGTGAAATGAAACAGAAACAGAAAAATACAGCTTCCTCTTCAACCAGGCCATTTTATGGTCTATCCATATCACTTCCTTCCTCCCTCCCCTCCTCCTGAACCTCTGTGAACTCTAATCAAATCAATACTACCATTGCCTCAGAAAAGGGAAGGAAACAAATAAACAAATATTAAAGAGCTATGTATGTGCCAGGCCCTGTGCCAAGCCTTAGGGATATAAATATAGGCAAAAAGAGTGATAATCCCTGCCCTTGGAGAGCTTCCATTCTAAATAAAGAAGAAATATAACACACAAAGAAGGAAAAATGGTCCTCAGAAACTGTAGTAGATGAGGAATGAAAACAGTACTACTTGGACTCCTTCACAAACTGGAGGCCACAGGAGGGACTTTCCAAAGGGAAAAGGAGACCAACTTGGTAGAGGCGTGTTCCAAGGCAAGAAGAACTCACAGAGAGTTAGAGTAACGGTTTTTAAAGGTAACATTTTTTTAAAGGAGTGTTTTTAATGCATAAGCAAAAGTAATTATTTTACATATTTTTCTGCCTTTATTTTTTCCCAATTGCCAATTGCCTATACCTAAATTCACAGGAGTTGAGTTTCTAGAAAATGAAATCCTACTGTATTCATTGTCTCCCTCATTCAGATGTCACCTCCTTAAGAATATGGAATATATTTTTATCTCTAGCTCTTAGTATGTTGTTTGGCACACAGCTTAATAAATGTTATTAATTAATTAGTTAATTAATTAATTAATTCATTCATTCATTCATTCTGACTCTGAATAATCTAATGCCCATTCTTGGCCCCAGGGAAGAGATAAAGATACATACACAAGCTCCTTCCTTCTACTCAATTGATAGAGGGCCAGGGAGGTAGAATGTTACTTATACTATCAGATAAGACATTATGTTTCTTTGAGTTTGCTTAACTGTTTTGTTCTGTATTTGCTGTTGCTATGAGTGAAGTTTCAGGGAAGGGGGATGTTTACATAGAAATGACTGTGTTGTATCAATAATTTCTTTAAGTAAATATGTGTTTTCTATGTGCCAGGCACTGTGCTATAAATCTAGGCAACAAGATATTAAAAAGAGTATTTGGAGGAGCAAGGTGGCTCAGGGGAGAACTAGTCCTAGAGATAGGAAGGTCCTGGGCTTATATTTGACCTCAGACACTTCTAGATGTGTGTTCTTGGACAAGTCATTTAACTCCATTTCTCTAGCACTTATTACTCTTTTTTGCCTTAGAATCAATACTTGGAACCAAAACTAAGATGGAAGGTAAGGGTTAAAAAAAGAAATCTTTTCTTTATTTCTTACAAGTGGATAGCTAATCTCTTTTCTTTTTTTTATCAACCCAACTTCAATCAACTAAATCCCCCCCCCCCCCCAGATTAAGGGAATAGAGAATTAGTATTTATAAAGCACCTACTATGTTTCAGGCTCCATGCTATGTACTTTTTCAAACATTATCTCATTTGGTCCTCATAAGAACCCTGTGAAGTGTGTGCTATCACTGACCCCATGTTACAGATATAGAAAGCAAATCAAGGCTAAGTGACTTGTTCAGTGTCACATAGCTAGTAAAGGTCTGAATCCAGATTTGAACTCGGGTCTTCCTGACTTCAAGGACCAGTGTTCTATTCACTGTACCACCTAATAAGTTTAAAGCTAATGATGATATAAATTATTATAATACTATATTATTTTATTCTATAATGTAATCTAATATAATGATGAATAAATGATTATAATAATCATATAAAGATAATTATCATTTCCCTGCTAATGATGATGATGAAACAAAAATGATCACATTTTGGAGGTTGCAGGGAGGTGGTTTTAGCTTAATATTAAGTAAAAATTTCATAATGATCAATGAGAATTAGCTAGAAATGGAACAAGTAACTTGGAGATGAAACTTCCTAGGAGATACCAAGTGTAGGCTGGATGACCCATTGGCAGCCATATTCCAGAGGGGATTTCTGTTTTAAATGCAAAGTCACTAAATGTCCCACAAAGAAATGTTCAGGTTTTAGATTCTTAGATTTTATGACATCAGATTCTAAGATTCAAAAGATATTCATTATACTAACTGAACTAAGTGGAGTAAGATCTTAGACTAAAATTCTTTGTACCAGGATTTTGTAAGATAGAATTATGAGGCATATAAACATGTGATGTACCAGGGGCTGGGAAGGAGAATCCGAGTCCTAAGCATCTCTAAATAGACCAATGATATGTGGTTATAACCCTGATGGAAAAAATTATATTGGGCAGCTTCCCCACCCCTCTCCATGGGCCACCTTTTAGACAATTCTAATCAAATTAAGAAAGATTGCAAGACATGCTAGTATTTGATTCTCAAACAAGTAAAAGTTGAATGGATTGTGGGAAAAGGACATAAATAAGCTCAATTTTCACACAGGCACCCAGGGCAGGAAAATCTCCCAAAGTGAAGGGGGTTGGGAGGAAAGCCCCATTTAGAAATGAGAAAATCCAAAAGTGAGGTTGCTTTTGCCCTCAAAGAATGAAAGCTATTTAAAAATAAATGTTTTCCTTGTGGCTCCCTGGTGCAAAAACTGCTGCTTAACAAGATCTGCTCCACAGTTAATTCATTTGGAAAAGTCCATTGCTAATACCTGAGGCCAAATTCACATGGTCAGGTACATATCTCCACATCTGGAAACATAATTGGATTAGCCTTTTTATTCCTGACCACCACAAATAATTCCCAAACCTAAATGGATTAGAACCATAGCTTCAGAGTGGATGCCCTACAGCCAAACAGCTGCTTTAAAAAAAAATGGGCTAAAGACTGCCTACTTCAAAGGAGAAAGAAAATTTTTAAAGCCTATAAATGTATATAATTAGACCTCTTCAAGGTCTAATTATTTATTATTTATTATTTTTCTTTCAATTAGATTTCAAGAGCTCAATCCACAATCAATAAATCAGCAAGTATTTATTGAATGTGTAATATATGCCTTTTGGGGGCAGCTAGGTGGCAAAGTGGCTAGAGTTAGGAGTCAGGAAGAAGATATTTTTCTGAGTTCAAATGTGACCACAGACCTACTGTATGACCCTGGGCAAGTCACTTAACCCCCATTGCCTAGCCCTTACTACTCTTCTGCCTTAGAACCAATACACAGAACAAATGACATAGGAGGGAAATATTTTAAACTAAATAAGATTAAAATGGGCCTAGATAATATATATTTATGATTTTCTAAGTCAATATGCAGCCATCAGAGATAAGACTAGACTAGGATATCAAATTCAAATAGAATCAAGTCACTAAATCTTATGTAAGGATTCCTGGGAACAAAAGACCAATACATTAACATTTTGTTGCTTTTTCATGTTATACTCTTCCTGACCCCATTAGGGGTTTCCTTGACAAAGATACTAAAGTAGTTTGCCATTTCCTTCTCCAGCTCATTTTTAGAGATGAGGAAACTGAGGCAAACATGACTTGCTCAGAATCACACCACTAATAAGTATTTGAGGCTAGATTTAAATTCACAGAGAGAAATCTTCCTGATTCCATACTTGGTACTCCATCCACTGTGCCAACAAAATACCTTTGTTATAGTATGATTATAATATTACCTGTGCCTTATTGCATTTTTATTTATCTTCATAAACATTCCCAAAATACATTTTAATCTGGTTGGACCCATCTGGTATGAACTTAAGTGCTAAGAATTCATAAAATAAAGTTTAAAGTGTGTGTCTTTATCCAACCCCCCCTCCCCAGCCCAGTTGTTGAATATTTTACCAGCCCATCTCTGTACTCTTCTATAAACATTGCTTGAGCTCAACAAGAGTATATAGTAGGAGCCTCAGAAAATGGTCATCATCAGATTGTGAGTGTAGGCCAATAATAATAATAATAATAACTGATATTTAGAAAAGTTTTAAGGTTTGCTAAAAGCTTTACAGCCATCTGCCCTCTTAAGACTCCCATATTTTGCCCTAATGATAAGAGTGTCATGCCTTGGAATTAGCAAAACTTGGATTGGAGTATGTCTGAAGGCAAATCACTTAACCTCTTAGTGTCCTAGAAACTCTTTCATAAGTTTTTAAAATTCTCTTAAAATTTTTTAAAAATTTAATTAACTTGTTTGTTACATTAAAATTCCCAGGTATCTTCCTCCCTCCCTCCCTTCTCTCCTTCCATTAAACAAGGCATCATTTGACAAAAAGATTTATGAACATATAAAATTATGGCTTGCTTGTTTCTATTTATCAGTTCTTTCTTTGCAAGAAGACATGCACACGTTGTTCTTCAATCTTTCTTTTCCTATATATAATGTTCTCTCAGTTCTGTTTATTTCATTCATCAAATTTCATCTAGGTCTTTCCATGTTTTTCTAAAATCAATCTGGTCATTTCTTATGGCACAGTAATATTTCACCATAATCATTTGCCACAATTTGTTTTGCCACACCCCAAATGATGGGCATCCCTTCAGTTTTCAATTATTTACCACCACAAAGTGCTGCTATATTAGAATATATAAGTTCTTTTCCTTTTCCCCTGATCACCTTAGGAAATAAACCTAATAGTGTTTTTGATGAGTCAAAAGTCTTATAATTCTCTTTGAACATAATTCCAGATTGCTCTCCAAAATGGTTGGATCAGTTGACAGTTCCACCAAAAGTGTATTAGTATCCTCATTTTTCCATATCCCCTCCAACATTTGTTGTTTTATCCTTTTATCATTTCAGCCAATCTCATAGGTGTGAGATATTACAGAATTGTTTTGATTCACAATTCTCTATTCAATAATGATTTAGAGCATTTTTTCATATAGTTATTTATAACTGATATCTTCATCCCAAAACCGTCTATTCATATCTATTGATCATTGGGGCATCTCAGTCTAAAAGTTACAAAAGAGTAGGAATTGCTATTCATCATTGGTGAAGAGAATTTCCATATCAAGTTCCCTACATAGATGAAGTCAGCATTCTAGATAGCAAACAAACAAAATTCCAAGACATATCCTCTCTAAGATAGCATAGGATGCCTTAATACAAGTGACCCTGGGGTTCTGAAAAATGTGCCAGTGGAATGTAAATTCTGGACTAGCTTAAGATACAAGCAGTGATAGGACTCTGTGTCTACACAGGTGATGAATGGCTGGGACACTTGTGGGCAGGATTTGTTATGTAATCAGGAAGAAAAGTAAGCTAAACATATTAGGGGATTTGTGATTTCAAAAAAGGGGGGTGGAGGAAGAAATGAAATCTTCCAGAGTGTAAAAGTTAAAATTTAGGGAAACTGAGTTTCTCTCTGCAAGGAGTTTTATATTTTCAGAGGTTTATTGAAGATTAAAATATAAAGAAAATACAAGTAAGAGAGGCACGTGTCTAGGCCCAAAGAGCCTATTCACAACTACTCACATCTTGCCTACTAGGTGGAGAGCCGCGCCCAACCAGGTTAAATACCCCATCGCGCTCTCGGCCCAGGTGAGGTTACAAGGCACTCTGGGGAAGTGGAGCAAGGACTTCTGGGGATTGAAGTCCTAGATTCAAGTCTCCATTTTTACAAGAGGCACTGGATGAACAGAGACTGTCCAATTATCACAAGTCTAAGGCTGATCAGAGGCAAGGGGGTAGACTACACTGTATTGTTGCTACAACTATTGTTTTTTTCTCTTCTCTCCTTCAAATCTCCCACATCTGCTTCTGCAAATAACATCATGAACAAAATCCAATTAATCTTAACCATGCTGGCAATGAGGCCAATAGGAAAATTGGCCCCCCTGCTAGAACTCCTATGGAAACAACATACCTAAGGAACACTTCCTTATAAGAAGGGGTGTGCTGGAGCCAGCTCAAATCTCTCCCATGAGCAGATTGTTACATTTTCACCGTGAACACTTACAGCTTGGAAATTGGGAAACAATACAAAGCAGGCTTGATTCATCATTTTGTTGATCATCTAAACTTAAAAAGTGTTGGAGAAAATGCTAATAATTGTGACTAAATTTAAAAGTTTGTCTTTATATTTTTTTTCCTGAACAAATTGTTAAACATTTAACTGTACATTGTAGTTTTCATTATGGTTAGAGCATCACAGGCCCCACCAGGCCATCAGAATTTTTTCTTGGAAGAAAAGACCAGTGGGCTGTATCTACAGAGGACAGGTGGGCAAACTCCAGATTTAGCTTGAGAGAAAAGATGCTGCTCTCTTCTGAGGAGAGTAGGCATGCTGATGTGCCACTCGTGGCCTCAGGGAATAAGAAGGACCAGGCTAAGCCTGGGACAGTTTTACACTAAAGAGAATTTAGGACATTTAAGACCACATAGTCTGGGAGATTACAGATGAGTTTTATTTACATTTCTACATACCATGCCCTGGTATATTATTTCTGAGTTGGTATCACTCTTTCACCTTGCAAATAACCCCTAGAAAATGACCTCTTAAATAGTTGTAAGTAAGGAAATGATTAACCTTCCTGAACTGCTTTATACTCCTCTTTTATTACTCTTCTTTGTTATAAAGGATAGTTCTCTGCAAAAGTTGGGGGAAGGAGAGATCTAGAAACAGTTTGTGTAAAAACAATAGAGATCAATGGGAAAAAATACTACAGGGATACTACAGTATTTCTAGTAATGATTTGGGAGTGGGAAGAAGGGAGAATAGTTTATAGTTTAATAAGATGAAAGAGTCCTAAGACTGGAAGGTCATTTTCTTGTACTGAGTCCCCAAACAGTTGATGCCATGGGAAGCTGACTAATAGATCAAGGAGACTCGGACTAGATCTTTGCATTTAGAGACATCCGGGAGATACTCGGAAGTTTCCCATATCCCTAGCTTCTTATAGTTTTATGCACTTCAAAATAATACTAGGCAGCATAGTGCATAGAACACTGGACCTGGAAAGAACAAATCCTGGGTTCAAATTCTATCTTATATAGTTACTAGCTGGTTGACCCTGACCAAGTCACTTAATCTCAATTTCATCATCTATAAAATGGGAATATTATAGTGCTTACCTCATAATTTTTTTTAACCCTTCCTTCTAACCTAGTATTAATTCTAAGACAGAAGAGTGGCAAGAGCTAGGCAATCAGGGTTAAGTGACTAGCCCAGGATCATACAGCTAGGAAGTATTTGAAGATAAATTTGAGCCAGGTCCTTCCCAACTCCAGGTCTGCTTACAAGGCTTTTATGAAGATCAGCTGAGAAAATATATATAACATGCTTTGCAAACCTTAAAAGATTATATAAACATTTGCTCATTATTATTTCTCAGTTACTATGAGTACAAATTTTTTTCAAAGCACACTGCCCTTTGCTGGGGTGGCATTTTTCATGAAGAATTTATACACCAAAAAGGATGGACCTTTGCTCTGCAGACACATTGCCAAACAGACCTCTGTAAGCTTAGAGAACTAGAAAGAAGTATCCTAATTTTCACATCAATTCATTTTCGAAATTGGTCAGAACTATATATATATATCTTCGGAACTGTAGGAATGGTCTGTTTAGCAGATGCTTAGTGCCAGAGCTGCTTGGTTCGACTTTAAACTGTGATGTGTATAAAAGGCAACGGCACAATTTACCAAGTTTATGTTCGTGTCATCCTGGAAATGTAGCACTTGTTTCTTTCCTCAAACAGTACTGCTGGAAACATAACAAAAAGAGAGAAGCCTGGCAACGCCAGCCCAGGGGAGAGAGCGGAGGGGCACAGCGGAAGATGCCCCTTCCTACCTGAACTAACTCTGTGTTTACACCTAACGCCAGCCAGAGAGGAGCTCTCTTCAGACGCTTGCGCGAGCAGCCACAAATCCAACTCCCCCCACTATTCCGGAATGATTTCCACTTTCTCCTCTTCGTCTGAGGCGCCTTTACGTTGTTTGTTATATGAACACAAATCCCTAAGAAGAGGAGTTCCTCAGAAGCTAGCTTCTGGATTTGGAGCCATCATCTGCGCTTACGTTTCTCTCTCACCTGAAGTGATAATTGTCTTTTCGTGACATCATAATTGCTGGCTGTGGAAACGATTATCATGTCACAGCAGAGGATTAAGATTTCAAGTAAGGAATAAGCAGCAGGAGCAAAGGACCCCCCTAGGAAACCGCGATTCCATTTTCATGCAAATGTCAAAGCTAATAAAAAGCAAAGGAGAGAAATGTTGACAATTCTGCTTATTTGGCATGCGTGTTATTTACCCAAAGTAAGTTAGGACATTTTACTTCCTGGAGCTCTAAATTAGCCTTTTGTTTCTTCTAACTCACTACCTACACGCTCAAAAAAGTCTTTACTAGTTCTAGCACGTCTCTCCAGCTCTCCTTTGTCTTGGGTAGGGCTGGGGGAGGGTAGAAAGTGTATGGGAGAAGGGAGGTAGCTTTGAGAGAAAACCCAAGATATCTTAAGACTTCAACTAATATTCAACTTTACTCAAGGTTTAGCGGCACTTTAACTGGGTTTTTTTGTTTCTTTTTTTTTCTTCAACAAAGAAAAAGAGCTTTAGTAGGGTTATTTTCCTGATGGAATTATTTTAATAATTTGATTTCTATTTTTCCTACAAATTGGCATGTGTTTCAATTTCCTTCTTCCCATCACTTTATGTATATCATATTTGTTTATATGCATATATATATTTAAATAAGTTTGACAAACTTAATTAAACAATACTAAAGGACTCGGTTTGGGGTTCTACTTAAATGACCATTTTATGTTACTTATGATTAAGAAAAAGCCTATTTTGTCTTGAAGTTGGTATTGAAAAAACCTTTTAGCATATTAAATATCATTTTCCGGCAAGATGAGTGAGAGTTTGTATCTCAGCCCAGCTCTCCTCCTTTACTTCAACAATGTAATAAATTCACTAATTAAAAAGAATAGCAACAATAACAAACAAGGAACTCTTCACAACAAATTTCTTCAGGAAAAATCCTCAGAAATTCTAAAACATGGATAACAAAAAAAATAATAACCCACCCCCCCAAAAAAAAACCTTCTAATACAATGAAGAAAAACTATGAGGTAAATCAATAATGAAACAAGTCTCTACAATAAGATGATAATTTTGCCATAACTATAACTAGAATCCCAGAAAAGGGATGGCTATATGAAATCCCCAAATGCTTCAAAAACCTAAAATAAGAATTAAAGGAAGAACCAAGGAATAAAATAGAGCACTTAGTGAAAAACTCAAAGAAGAATAATTGACTTAGAACCGACACTAGATAAGTATAACAAAGTGGTGGATATTCTGAAAAACAGAATAAAGAAATTGAAATAAAACTATATAACCATAGAACAAGAATGACAAAAACAATATAGCAAAATTGAAAGAATGAGTGAGGTCTTTACAAACAAACAAAAATTTACCTCTAAGGCTGAGCTCTGAGAAAGGACACAAGAAGCACTGATCTTCATATAAGGCAAAATGAAACAAAACAATTAATTACTATTTCAGAACATCATAAAATAAAATTGATTAGAAGTATTGGGATCAAAAGATAAAAATGTGTACTGAGATATTCCATGGGATGCCATCACAACTGAACTCCAGATTTAATTAATTTAGAAATATAGTTGCCAATTTCCAGAACATCCAGATCAGAGAGAAAATTTTACAAATAGCCAGAAAGAAAGAACTAAAATTTCAAAAAATTAACAAAAACAAAATAACAACTCATTCAATTTGAATCATGTAGGACTATTCATCAATAGCACAGAATGAAAGGAAAGCTTTGTTAATGATATTTGTCATTGTTCAATTATTTTTCATTCATGTCTGACTCTTTAGACCCTATTTGGATGTTTTTTTTTTTCTTTAAAGATACCAGAGCGGCTTGCCATTTTTTCTCCATCTCATTTTACAAATTAAGAAACTGAGGGGAACAGGATTAAGTGACTTGCCTGTAGTCACTCAGCTAGTATGTATGTGTCTGAGGCCAAATTTGAACTCATGAGGATGAGTCTTCTTGATTCCGGGACTAGCACTCTCTCCAATATATATATTTACTATATCTGCCCATTTATACCATGCCAAAAATCTCAGTAAGGAATACTAAAAAACAAAGGAAAATAATTTGCATACAAAGATAATTTATCCTACAAAGTTTAACATAATCTTGTAAGAAAACAAATGGATTGCTAACAGAATTTATGATTTAAGGCTGTGTTGGCAAACCTATGGCACATATCCTGGAGTAAGCTGCTCCATTCCCCCTCTCCATATATGTCTGAGGATCTTTCTCACATCATCTGCCCCTCTGCCTAGCAGTCCAAATAAAGCACTTCCTCCCTCCCCTGTCTGGGATAAAGCAGGGAAGCTTGCATTCTGTGTGAAGGTTGTAGTTTGGGCACTAAAAGGTTCATGATCACTGATTTAAAGCATCTATCTGTTTTGAGAAAAAATGAAGATGAGTAGAGTCTTTAAGACAGAAATATAGAATACAAATAAAATGTAAGAGTCAGTAAATTTATTAGAAGAGCTTTAAAGAACAAGTTGATAATCTAGTACCTATATGTTGAAATAGACAAATGAGAAAACTGGCCCTTTCAAGACCCACTTTGTCCAATGGTGATTACAAGAAACAATTTAAAACAAATTCTGGATTTAGGATATTCAAAAAGACATATCCTAGAAAAAGAAAAGAAAGAATAAGAAAGTTCCCTAGTATTTCTATAAATTGGAATAGCACAGATAAAAATCATTCAGTGCAGAGGTTAGACTGTTGAGAGAAAATGGAGTTCATGAACGATATAGTCTGAGCTGGATTAAACAAGGGAAGGTTAAAATAAAAATAAGTAATAGAATTAGAATTAGTGGAGCAAGGAACCAATCTAGTCTAGGGAGAGTAAGGATGAGTGTTTAAGTTCAAGGATGGGTTAGGAAAGGATTTCTTACACAATTTAACTACAGATACAGATTAAAAAAAAAGAGAGGGGTTGGGGAAAAGGGTACAGAGCTTATTTGTATCTAAGTAAAAAGGTAGGAGAATAGAAATGGATTATCTAAGCAAAATGAATTCAAGATACCTAGAGCTGATTTCCTTCTTTCTTTTTTTTTAACAAAAATTTTTGAATAAAATCAGCAATACAAAATGCTAAACCTCCACTGTCATTTGACACAGCACTAGAAATACTAGTACCTAAATCAGACAAGGAAAAGACATTAAGGGAATAAGCATATGCAGAGAGATTATACAATTTATCCACAAATTATATGATTGTTTACTTAGAGTCTACTAAAGAATCAACAAGATATAATTGAGATAATTAATAGCTTCAGGAGAATAGGATACAAAAGAAAACCCTAAAGCAATAAACTGTTTAGATATTACAAACAAAACTCAGGGGGAAGAGATAGGAAGAGAAATTGCATATAAAATAACAATAAAGTGCATTAAATACCTGGGAATCAATGCACACAAATACAGATAAGCTATAAATACAAAAGCAAAACAATTACAGAAATAAAATATAAATATAAGTATAATATAAATGATAGCATGATTCAAATCATGTTACCAATTGAGTACTTTGCCAAACAAGTAACCAAAGAGACACTTTATAGAATTAAATAAAATAATAACCAGATTAACTTCAGAAAATGAAAACTCAGGAATATCAAGGGATATAATGGGGGAGGGGCAAAAACTTGAAATTAGGAGGGTTTGGTAAAAGCAGAGCTCAAAACATGCTACAAAGCAGTAATTATTAGAAGCAAGAAATGATGAACGTGTTGATTTTTTTAAAGGATGGAAAGATGTATATGAAACTATGAAGAGTGAAATGAGCAGAACCAAGGGAATGGTATATACATCAACAGAAATGTTGTTTGAAGAAGGACTTGGGTATGTCTACCTACAGTGAAAGAACTGATTAACAGAAACAAGAAAGACATAGTTTTATTTACACATCTATCTTTTTTTTCAAATGATGCCTTCTCTAATGGGGAGAGGAAAAAGAGGGAAGGAGTTACCTGGGTATTTTAATGTAACAAACAAATACATAAATTTTAATTTAATAACTATGTTACTAGATCAAAATAGAAAATTAGAATATTTTAGAGAAGCAAGAACTAAAAAGAAATGGACAGAACAGGCTAGGGTTCATTAAATTGAAGAACACAGACTTTTTAAATTTATTTTTTATTTTTCCAGGTTACATGCTTATATAATTTTTAATAATAATTTTCTGACATTTTGCAATCCATGTTCTCTCCCTCCTGCCTTCCCTACCTTCTCTTCTCTCTCTCCCCAATACAGCAGGTAATATCATATAGATTATACATGTGCTGTCTTACAGTGCATATTTCCATGTTCATCATGTTGTGAAACCAGATACATATTGTTTACATTAAAGAAAAACAAATGGAGGAAATAAAATGAAGTGTGATATGTTTCAATATTCATTCAGATGCCATCAGTTACTTCTTTGGCAGTGGATAGCCTTTTTCTCATGAGACCCTTGTTGTTGTCCTGGATCTTTTCATTTTTGGTAATAGTTCAATCATTCATTCAAAGTTGATCATCATATACTATTGCTGGTACTGTGTGCATCTTGGATCTTCCCATTTCCATTTAAATAACTTCATATAAATCTTATCAAGTTTGTGTGTGTGTGTGTGTGTGTGTGTGTGTGTGTGTGTATGTGTGATTGTCTTGTTTGGTATTTATTTCTTCTGCAACAATAGTTATCCATTACAATCACATGCCACAACTTGTTCAGTCATTTCTCAACTGAGGGACATCCCTTGAGTTTCCAATTCTTTGCCATCATGAAAAGGACCACTATAAGTACTTTTCAAAAGTAGTACTAGCTTTCATCTCTTTGGGATACAGACCTAGTTGTGGCATTGCTCAGTCAAAGAGTATGCACTGTTAGATCGCCCTTTGGGCATGGTTCCAAATGCTCTCCAGAATGGTTGTATCATGTCCAACAACAGCATATTATTGTCCCAGAACGCAAACATAATGAAGGGATTATTTGGTTATAACTTTAGGAAGATTTGAATGTAATTCTGAACAAAATTACTTTAGATCAGTTTCACATGCCAAATACTATACAAATTGAATACATATAAATATATTTTAAACCATACCATACCATTAAGAAATTAGAAGAGGATAGGAAATCATCTTTCCCTATTCTGGATATGAGGGGATATTTATAATCAGACATAGGATAGAAGTGGCCATAATAGACAAAATACACAATCTCACATATAAAATTTAAAAACTTTTGCATCGAATAGTGAATATATAATTGATTTGACATAATTTTTTAAAAGACAAGTAGTCTAAGGATATAAATCAGATGATGCAAGAAGTGTCAAAGCCAGGACTCAAATCTACAGGGTGAATGTGGTAAACTATTATTTAATTAATAGTCTGAGTTCTTTTTGGTCTTAGGTTCTAGCTTTTTCCATTCTGGTGCCCCTAATAATTTTTACTCTTAAACACTGACAGGATCAAAATTCTGATTCCACTTTTGCTGACCCTTCAGTGCTTTGGCTTTCACCATAGCCTCATACTTTGTCATTATTATGCTCAGTAATATTCCAGAAGTTAATATTTAAAAAAAAGAGAAAAGAATAGACCCCAAACTATATGCCAATGAATTTGCCTTTAATTATTGGTAAAATTTTAGAACATGTTTTTAACGGAATGGTATGTAAACATGTGGAAAAGGAAGCAGTGAATACAAAGAGCCTGTGTTACTTCCTCAAAGACTGGTAATTCTTTAACAAACTAATTTCCTTTTTTGACAGGGCTACTATATTAATAAACCAGATAAATGCTTTAGATATAATTGAAATAGATTTTAGCAAAGCATTTGAAAATGTCTGTTATGCTATTCTTGTGGAAAAGATAGAGAAATGTGGGCAAGCAAAAATGGATTTAGAACTGTTTGAAAGAATGTGCACAAAAAGTAGTCATTGATTAATGTTTTTGCATCATTTTAGAAAGATGTCTCTCATAGAGTTTACCAGAGATCTGTGTTTAGCTTTTTGCTCTTTAATATTTTCATCAATGACTTGGATAAAGGCATAAATGTTGCACTTACCAAATTTGCACATAATAAAAAGCTAGGTGAAATAGTTTTCCTCCTACATGACAGAATCCAAAAAATATACACATAGGTCTGATTATTGGTCTAAATATAATAAGATCAACATTAATAGGGATAAAATTATGGAGTCATATGCTAAAAATCAGATATGCTATTTCCCAAATAATAACTCATCAAAAGATATGAATAAGCAGTTCTCAAGGGAAAAATCTAAGATATCATTAGCTATTTGGGGGGAAATGCTCCCAAATCACTAATATTTAGAGAAATGAAAATTAAAGCAACTTTAAGATTCTACCTCATCATGGATGAATGGAGGTCCATTTGGCAAATTTGATGAAATAGGAAAAATGACAAATGGAGGGTCTTTGAGAAAATTGGCACATTAAGGCTCTGTTTGTGTAATTAAACATGGTAGTCCTGACTACCGCTTTATGGAAAGCAATTTGGAATTATGCCCCAAAAGTTACTTATTTTTAAAAATAATCTTTGATCTAGGAGTATTATTATTGTGCCTATGACCCCACAGAAGGTTTCTGGAATCATGGTTGGTAATTGTGTTGCTCAGAGTTCTTAAGTCTTCCAGTTGTTAATTTTGTACTATGCTGTTGTTGTGGTATAAATTGTTCTCCTGGATCTTCTCATTTTACTCTGTATCAGTTCATGCAAGTCTTCCACCTTTCTCTAAAGTCACTCCTTTCATACATTCCTATAGCAGAATTTGAATATTCTTCATTTGACGGATGCTCCCTGAATTCTTTATAATTCTTTATAATCATCAAAGGGGGAGAAACCTATGGTAGACATTTTCCTACATATGGGAGCCATGACTAGACAATAGTTAATATGAAAGAAATCTAAGAGTTTCTGTGGAGTGCAAGATTAATTATAATAATAATGTTACCAGCCAGATATTTATAATTTTTGTCCTGACTAGTAATTTCAATAGTGCAAAGAACTGTAGGCAAGGAAACTTCTTTTTACCAATGCAGATCAGTAACTTCTCTGCAATGTAGTGTTAGTATATTATATGGTGTAGTAAGAGATCACGTCACATAACCAGTACTTTCCAGAGGCGGAACTTAAGCCCAAGCCTTACCACTACAAAGTCTGCTTTTCTGAGCAAAGTCAATTTGTAGCACTTGATAGATATTAGGGAATTTTCTTTATAACCCCAAACTCAAGAAGTTCTTGAGAGTTGTGCACAAGTGTAGAATGTTATTTATAAAAATACAAAAAGAGTATTTGTTAAAAAATATTTCACCTTCTGTGACTGAGTTACTTTATGTGTTCTCCAAATTGCAACCTGATCATAAATTGCCCTCAGTCTGTAGCAGATTCTCATTCTTCTCTGCAGGCTGGTGAAATATTGTTAAGGTGGTGCGAACTGTCACACATCATATAAACATGCAGTGCTACCCTGGTGTTTTCACTGAAGGAAATCTACTTACCTGCAGACCACAACACAACACCCGATGCCTACATTAGACTTAGAGGAGAAAAATATAGCCAAATACCTTTTCTTATTTAAATCAAGAATGTGTGTGTGTGTGTGTGTGTGTGTGTGTGTGTGTGTGTGTGTGTGTGTGTGTGTGTTTTCATCTGGACTTAAGATTTCATTGATGTGGAAACTTTTGGTGCACAAATTTATCTGTAATACAGATATTAACTCATCTGTTATGTACAGATTTAGAAAATTTCCTAGAGCTCTGGGAGTTTAGAGATTTGGCATCAGGCACACAACTTATGTACATCAAAAGCTAGACTGACCCTAGATCTTTCTGGGCCCAAATATGCCCCCTCTTTCATTACACAAACCTTTTAGTTATTCTCCAGTTCATAAATTTAATGACCACAAAATTTAGCTGACTCGTCTTTGCTTCTTTAAGTTGGTCACAACCTCACATAAAGAATCCCATATTAGGGTTCTCTTCCATACTAACCAGGTACCAATGATGCTCTATCACTATAAATCATTGAAAAAACACAACCTCAGAAGAATCAAAGTTATAAGCAACCCAGATGACCCAGATTATAACATTAAAATTACAGGCATAAGTAGTATGCAAATCATTATCAGCAATGATTTTGCAAGAGAAAGGTTATTGAAGATCTATTCAAAGACACACATGACCAGAAAAGGAGATGGGCTTAGCACAAGTCAAGCACTGGAACCCTAAGTTTGTTAGTACTTAAACAATCACTGGAGGAAGACCTCCAGTGAGTTGAGTGGAGTCTCTATTTTGGGTTGGCAAACAACAGGAATAAATGATCTGTAGATCTGGAATGTTCTGAGTACCCACACTGATAAAAAAATCTGATCTCTAGCAGCATAACAAAACATTGTAGCTCTTAAGTATCTCTCATAGCAACTAAAATTTTTTTCTTTTTAAATAACAGGTTGTTTCCCTCACTTGAGAAGATAAACAACTTTGGGTTAAGGACTGTTGCTATTTACTGACTTCCTACATAATGTCCTCCAAAAAAGCCTAGTTCGATTTTACTTTGTTTTGTATTTGCAAAAAAAATGGAAAGCAAATTCATATTTATTCTCTGTATCTACCACCATTAAACATGTTTATTTTAATTCAATTCAACAGACACATTAACCACCTTCCATGTGTATAAGAATTGAGGGAGTTACAATATTTAAATAAATTCTCACCCTCATTTCCTTACTAGTAGAAAAACAATGTAAATATTCACTTGAATTTAAAAGAGAGAGATCAAGATCTCAGGGACATTTTCTTGATATAAGTAATGGATGAGACAACAAAGGATGCAGTGCAAGCATGAGGCAATTTGTGGTATATAGCCACCTACATTCCTTTTGTCCTGACCTGGGCCATCTTCCTTTTACCTCCTTAAGAAGACACAAAAGACAATTTGACTTCATTGGGCATAATCTCACTAGACACCTTCTTCGATGAATCAAAAGATGGGAGAAACCATAAGTGGTGGTTTCAGTTACGGGCCACAGGAGAAGGGTAGGACCCCCTATGGTTGCCCTCCAAAAACCTATGGGATGAAGTTAAAGGGAAGAGAGAGGACATGGAGCACCTTTGGATAATGGTTAAGTGTAGTCATACTGAGAAACTCTTGGGAAGGAAGGAAAGACCCAACATTGAGGCATGGACCCTTGCAGTGCTTCATAGCACAGGACCCAGAGAGGAACTGGATTTGGTACCCTGGGACAAAATGCATCAATCTAGATTCAACTGACCCTAGTATATCTCAATTGTGCATAAGTTAGATAAAGCTATAAGGTAGTTGATAGAATTCCTTAGCTGCCCTTATCTTCTGGTATGCACCAGCTGTTTCTATCTACTCTCCTGATCCTTTCTGAAGATACTAAAGTTAGCTAATCTGACTTGTATGCTTCTCATAGTTAAGTATTGTATACAATATGATATGATAAATTCACTTAAAAAACAATGAAGCAAAATGCTATGTGAAATCACGAGTGGCAAAGATCCTTACCTAACAAGGGAGATTTAAAGAATGCTTTAAGGAAGAAGTAGCTAGCATTTGAATAAAGCTTTAAAAGATGGATAGGGGTTTAATAGGTAAACAAAGGGAAGAAGAACATTCCCAGCCCAGGGACTAATCTGAACAAAAAAATGGGAAAGCACAGAGTAAGGTGGGTAGATGGTTTGACCAGAGGTCAAGGTACTTGGCTAGGAGTTCTCCCTGATAAGGCTGGAAAAGTCACCCCTTATAGTGAAGTCTCAGGTGACCAGAACTCAATAAATTGGAAACTTTCTTCTTTCTACCTTCCTTCCAATTCTTACATCCTAATTCTACTTTTGGGAAGAAGAGGTGAATAACAGTCAAATAAAATAGTAGGTTTTTCAAAACACATTTTGTTTTCTTTTTATCATTCTTTTCTTTTTTCAAATTGTCATTTAAATTGTCAAATTGTAAATTGTCATTTAAAACCCACTTCCATATTGGTTATTAACCAAAACCCCCAAATAAGACCAAATACAGATACACTGATGAGAAAGACGACTCCAACAGTTCTTTCTCTGCAGGTGGATAGCTTTCCTCAACCTAAGTGTTTCAGGATTGTCCCAGATCATTGCACTGTTGAGAGTGGCCAAGTTTTCATCATCATCCAATATTGCTGTTTTTGTGTACAATGTTCTTCCAATTCTGCTTATTTCATTCTGAATCAGTCAAAACTTATTTTCTAAGAATCTTCTAGATCTAGATCTAGTTTCTAAAAAAAATCTTCTAAAAACCAGGGTTCGTGAATTTAGAAAGAAACCAACTTCATCACTGTATTTCAATACATTAACTAATATTTATATAGCAATTCATGGTTTGCAAAGCCCTTGACAATTATTATCTCATTTAGTCTTCTCAATAGACCTAGGAGGGAGGTGCTATCATTATTTCCACTTTATAGATGGGGAAACTGAGGCCTGCAGGGGTCAAGCAACTTGCCACGGTTCCACAGCTTGTCAGTGTCTAAAGTTAGATATGTACTTGGACCTTTTTCATTCTAGGCTCAGCACTCTGTTCCCTGACCCATCCTTGGTCATTCAATGTACTTTATTTTGTTAATTTCAAAATATTATTCATTGAAGGGGTCCCTAGGTTTTGCCAGACCATAAAAAAAAGGGTCTCCCATACATACATAAGATGTCTGGTTCTAGAATAACCCAGGAAGAGTCACCTTTACTTACATGCAAAGTTAATGATATATTAGATAAACATGATGAATATGAGATAGACCTGTTATTAATTCATTTTTAAAAAATACTTACCTCATGTCTTAGAATGAATACTAAGTATTGGTTCCAAGGCAGAAGAGAACTAAGATCTAGGCAATTGGGTTTAAGTGACTTGCCCAGGGTCACCCAGCTAGAAAGTATCGGAAGTCACATTTGAATCCAGAGCCTCCCATCTCCAGGTCTAGCTCTCTAACCATTGTGCTACCTAGCTGCCTCTTGACATTTTCCCTTGATTTTATAGTAAGAGATTCATTCTTTTGGTTTGTCTTTTTATTTTGTGTTTCAATTAAAATGTCCCAGAAGAGTAATATAGTATGCTTTAATGTACATTAGTCTAGCAGATCTTTTCTAGTGGCCAGCAGAGAAAAAGATTTTTAATAAGGGAGAGGCAGAAGAAAGGTCCACAGCATCAATCAGGCCTGGACTTGGTAGGACACCACCGAAGGAGAAAAGAGGGAGGGAGAAGGAATGGAAAATATAGAATGGGGAGACTTGAGCAGCCTCAGGACAAAGGGACAGAAGGAGAAGAAAGGTCTGAAAGAAATGTTGGTCAAGGGTGGAAAACAAATTTCCCTCATGGAGTTGGTACTCCATGAGCCTTGTCCCGGCTTGTGGTCCGCACACATTTGAGCCAGTGTTCACAGCCAGAATACCCATCCCCAGAGTTTTCCAGTTAATTGAGGTTTGTTTTGCTGTCCCGTGTTTGCCAAAGCTCCATACAACATAGTGTTTATCCTCTGGTGTTCTTGGTCCAGAGCCCAGGGCATCTGGGCAGAAAGGCATTTTTTCCAGAGACTTTGCAAATAATTGTGTGCTTCATTGGCCTGTGGAGAAACAGAATGTGAATAGTTGGGGTGTTTCCCATCCACTACAAAGGCTCACGTAGACCTCAGCAGCATTTCAGCAGCTTGAAAAAAAAGAGTAGGAACGTGTTTCGGAATTAATGGGAAAGCAGGGTCAGCCTGCAATCTGTCGAACGTAGAAAGCTAGCCCAGGAGGACCAAGCAGACAGTGAAATGTGTTCTCCAGGTGCGCGAGCCATCGCTGCCCCTCTTGCCAAGGTCAGAGAGAGCCTCACAGAGAAAGACTCCAGATAGAAGAAGAATGCCCCAAGAAAAGGACAAGCAAGCCATCCCCAAGGACTGGGTAGTCATCCTGAATCAATGACAGCAATGACTTGAACGGAGCCGGAGGATGAAGGGAAGAAGGGAGGGAGTGACAGTGAGGGGGAGAATAAACAATGATTAGTATTCCTCAGCAAAAAAGCACAAGGGATAGTAGGACGACAGTGGGCACTAGGGAAGGGGAAAGACCGAAATAATGATGAGGGCTTTTTTTTTTCTTCTAAAGACATGTTTGCCAGGACTCTGATTTTTAATAAGAGCAGATGTTTGCAATTTTTGAAATCCTTTATTGTAATTCAACACAAAAATGTGTTTTTTTATGGCTCATAAGGGTTCAGTGGGTAAAAGTATAGCACATTATAATGGTCACTGAACTGAACCTATATGCTTCCCACAGAGGGAATTAGATGATTCACAGGATAAAGGGCCAGTCCTGAAGTCAGCCTGAGTTCAAATCCAACCTCAGACACTTACTGACTATGTGACCCTCGACAAAGTCACTTAACTCTTTTGCCTCAGTTTCTTCATTTGTAAATTTTTTAAACTTTTTTTTAAACCCTTACCTTCCATCTTAGAAGCAATACTATGTATTGGTTCCAAAGCAGAAGAGTGGAAAGGGGCTAGGTAATGGGGGTTAAGTGACTGGTACAGGGTCACACATCTAGGAAGTATCTGGGGCCACATTTGAACCCAGGACCTCCCATCTCTAGTTCTATCTCTCAATCCACTGAGTCACCCATCTGTCCCTCATCTGTAAAATGAGCTGGAGAAATGGCAAAGTAGTCCAGTATCTTTGTCAAAAATCACCAAATGGAGTAATTAAGAGTCAGTCATGACTGAGAAGCCTTCAATTCCAAATTCACTTTTTCTACCATTGTTCAGAGAAATTACTCAACCAAAAGGTACTAACAATAGCTTATGTACAGAGCCCTTCATATATGTTCTTTCATTTAATCCTCACAACAATACTGTAGACAATATATATTTTTTTAAATTTTATAGATAAGGAAATAGGTTGAGAGGCAAGTTAATTGGCTAGTAAGTAATAAAGCCAGAACTAGAAACCAAGCTCCTGAACCCCAAATCTGAGGCTCTTTCAAAACAAGCTGAGTGTAAAAACTCAGATCTGTCTCCTTTCTACACTAAAGTACCTGCAGGAAAATAAGAGCAATTAATTTATAACTAGATGATCAAAGTTGAAATCAAACCTTTAGCTCTTTGGGCCCCAGTCTCTTCATCTATAAAATGAGAAACCTGGACCAAAAAGTCCTTCCAGCTCTGAACCCCTTAATTATTTCTATAAATTGCTGCTCATCTCTACATTCCCTTCTGAGGGGTTCAGGACAAGTCATGAGGCTTCTCTTGGCCTTAGCTTCCTCTTCTGTAAAATGAATGAGTTGAACAAAATGGCCAAGTCCTGATGCAGTCCCTTCTGTCTACAAATCTCTGACTCAATCATCCTTCTAAAGCTTTTCACACATAAGGCTCACCCATTGGGCTCAAGTGAGGTGAAATATCTATGTCCCACATGTAGCTTCACTAACAAATGATTCATAAGGCTGAAAGAACCTGTGGGTTATCCTTTTGGAAGGAATGCTTTTATTTCTAATGCTTGAGACTAAGAAGTCAAACCCAATCCAAATAAGAGAAAGACTCAAAAGTCTACTGTTCAGTTCACCCAGGAGTTGGAGTTTTTCCATAAACAACCATAAAAGAATAGAGTAAATGGGTAAAGCCGACTTATGTTGTATGCTCTTGTGCAACAGGTGTGGATGAATTATGGGGCTGTGATTCCATCTGGCAAGATCATATATCACAAGGAACCAAAGGCTGAGAGGTTAAATTCCTTCTTCATCAAGTCTATTGAAGTCGTTCCTCTGGAGACACTGACTTTGAGTCTTGAGGAGACTGGGTCACTGTCATTGTCTGGCCTAGGTTCCTTCCTTGGGTAAAGAGAGGACTTGATTTTATGTTCCAGAAGAAACACGTTCTATCTAAAGACAAAAAAAGGAGGGAAGGAAAGAGGGAAGGAAGAAAGAAAAGAAATAAGGAAGGAACAAACAAAGAAAGGAATGAACAAATGAAGGAACGAAGGAAGGAAATTACAGGTATCCTTTCCATATTGCAGGGTTAGATGCAAGGATCCCTTTTGATCTGGAAAATGTATTTAACTTTTTTGGTCCTCCTTTTGTACCAGAGAATAAGTCTGAAAAGTTACAGTAGGACTAAGAAGTAATGGTAAAAGTTATACCCAGGAAGAACCTGGTAAAGTCCTTCAAAATCTTGTTTATTTCAAATCTATCCTCAGACACATTTTAGCTGGGAGACCTTGGGCAAGTCACTTAACCCCCATCCTCCATATGGATGGAATTGCTCTCCCATCAAATACATAGATATTTGATGATTATTTCCTATCCATTTACCATTTTGACTCTCTCTCTCTCTCTTTTTTGAGGGGGGGGGGTTACTGATATGGAACTGTGTTTGACTATAAAAGCCTCCAATGGTTCAATCTTATTCTTTTATTTTGGTCATCAAGACTATAACTGATTTAGGCTTCCAGGTGGGGAGGGAGGTTATGCCAGTGATCTGCTCTCCTCATCTGGCCTCACATATAGCCATGAATCCATGGTGCTTTTATTCTTTGCTAGGTGTTTGTACTTTCCTGCTCTTAGGTTAAGGAATATCAGAGATAACTATGACCATGTTGGTTTCAAAATGTCAGAAGAGTAAGCTGCCAGAGGTTCAGGAGAACATTAAAAAATCTGCCAAAACCCAAGCATAGATGGAGGCACCAACACGCTCTGAGGAGACACCAGAAGAATCTATCCCAGCAATGTTTTCATCCAGCCACCACAAGCAAGGATGCAGGCTTGTCTAACCTGTGAAAATAAACTTTGTGGTCAAATGTTCAAGCCTGAGTCCATTTCTCCAGGGACTGAGATGTTAAAGGAAAAAATATACTTTTCATATTGGAATAAATGCTTCTGGAGCTTTTGTTCTTGTTAAATCTTCCCAACAAATAACCCTTTATAAAAGCAAGTTATTATTAACCAGTTAATTAATAATGGTGCCCCAATCACTGAGTCATTCAATGACATAGAGAAGATATTAACTGTTGGTTTGTGTTTAGGTGAACAAACACATTAGAATGGCTTGAGCCACTGGTAAAATACTTCTAACCCCGACCAGGGGAATGATCTGAGGGTGAAATGTAGCTGCCTTTTGCAGACCCAACTTTCTCATGCAAGGAGAGTTGGGATAAGGAGTCTGGGATGTCATATCGATAGAAGCTGGCATGGGAAGAGAGGGGCAGTAATAGAAGTAGGACCCTCATACTCTGAAATCTTGTATTTCTAGCCAGCTAGCACTAGTTAAACATCAACTACAAAATCTGGAATTTCAGAATTAGGCAAGCATAAAATTTCAAAATCTGTATTGTTGATCAGTTACCCATTCTGTAGCATCAATCACCTGTACTGGATCTGTAATGTTCGGGACTGGGCAGCAGCTTTGGGCTGGTTGCTATGATTAATTACTCATGTTGTTCTTGATTTACTTTAGTTCTGAACTGTTAGACATTGTTAGTGGTCGTCTCTCTTGCTGTATTCCTTCTCCCCTCCTGTGTTCATATTCCAGAAGCGTAGCGAGACCTCTCCCACATTGACAAATGATGACAAGGTGGACAATGGGGAAACACGGGACATGCACACTTAGGGCTCTGGCAAATCCCCCAAACTGTGCATGTTCCTTTTTCCCTTTCTGGTGCCCCTAAGTTCACCTCTTTTATGTCAAGCCCCAACCACAGCTCCACCTGAATTTGGCCAAGTTCATTTTCCAGAGTTTGGGGACTGTAAGGAGAAAAGGTAGCGATTTCTCTGGAAGCACCCAGACTCTCATTAAATATGCAAACCTTGATCCATACCTTGGGTTTCAACTCTGCTACTCCATTGCCTATTGGACTATCCCATCAGCCCCAAGGGCTACTCCATCACCTATTAGGCTACTCAGCACACAGGCTAACCCATCAGCCCCAAGGCTAGCTGGTTAGTCCCCTGGCTTTCCTCCAATCATTAAGCTAGTTCACCACCTTAAACCTTTACTTCATCAAATAAAATTCTTTCTTACTTCTCAATCTCACAGAGTTTGAGTTGCCATTCTTGGGGTAAGACCCTGCTACAGACCTGGATGTGTTTCTCCCACAACAACATGGTCTACACTGGAGTTGGGAACCTATGGCATGCGAGCCTGAGGGGTCTGCTCTCCTCCCCTCTCCAACACACCTGAGGGCATTTTTCACTTCACCCACCTCCCTGCCCAGCAGTCCAATGGGAGCTCGTCCTCCCGCCCCATCTGGGGCAAGGGGGTGGCTCACATGCAGGGTGAGAGTGCATTTTGGGCACTCGGTCTCTCTGCCATCACTGGGCTGGCTAAAGGCATTGCTGAACCAGATTCTATTCATATTCTCTCCCAGTGCTAAGAAAAATTATTTTATAAATACCTAATCAAATCAGATTCTAAACCATTCCTTTGGAGAATGTGATGTTTTCAGTTGCACAGTAGATTTGGATGTGAAAAAGGCCATAGAAATTGTTTATTACCTCTGAGGAACTATTCAAGCAATTCCTGTTGCTATCACCAAGAAAATAGTTCTGACTGTGAATGAACACACAGGCTGGGATGAACATTTTACCTATCCACAAGCATGGACAAAGCTTCAATTCTTGGGTATTTTTCCAACAAAAATGGACTTTTTATTTCATCACTATAAGACATGGATAACATCTAAAAGCTACACTAGGAATAAAAAGTAATGATAAAGATTGTGGCCAGAAAGGACCTGGTAAGACCTTTCAAAATCCTATTTGTTTCAATCTGATCTCAGACACTTCCCAGCTGTGTGACCCTGGGCAAGTCACTGAACCCTCATTGCCTAGTTTGTACCAGTCTTCTGCCTTGGAACCAATACACAGTATTGGTTCTAAGGCGGAAGGTGAGGTTTTTCTTTTTAATTCTCTTTGTATCTCCTTTACAAGAATGTTAATTCTTTGTGGTTATGTGCATCATCTGGCACTGGTTATATACCCTTTAGCTTTTATTGTTCACTATAGATGATTGATTGATTCCCAAGCAGTACGTACACCTGAGATAAATCCCTGGATTTTTTAAAGGGGGAGTCAAGAAATAAGGATAAAAAGATGGAGAGATATCTGAGAAAGGCAGAGAGGAAAAGGAAGGACTGCATAGTAAAATGTTGACTCAGTGCCCTAGAAGAAAAATAGACTTGGAGCTAGAAGAGATTTTAAGGGTCATTGAGTCCTACTACCTAATTTTACAAATGAGGAAACTGAGGCTTGGGAAAGATAACTTTTCCAGGGTTATACAGCTAGTAGGTATCTATTGTGGGATTTAAACCCCTACGTTTTCCTGATTCCAAGTCTAATGCCCCTTTATATCATTCTGACTCTGTGAGGTCCCTCCAGAGAACTAAGTGGTCTCAGTAGTGGCAGTGGGTGTATCAGTGGGCCAAGCTGGGGGGTGCAAGTCAGTCCCAGGGGAATAGTAGAAGAGAGTAAAAGGAATCCCTGGACCCCCCGTAATGCCAGGTCAAAGAACCTGGATACTCAACCAAGTAGACAAATTCCTGGACCAAGGGAGAGCTAGAGTTGGCAAGCTTCCAGGGACAGATCCATGACATGGAGGAGCAAACCTGAACCTTGCTGTTCCTAGGACTGTAAGTGATATGAGTTTTGCAGACCCAAGAATGACAGTTGGTTCAGCCCAAAGCTTTTCACTTTCAGGGAGATCTCAACTCCAGAGAAGTGGCAGAAATCTAGAGGTCTATCACAGTCCCTGGGGAAGATCATGATCATTGAGAAAGGAGAATTGTTCTGACTGTTTATGAATTTGAGTGTAGGTCTCCATGCTATTTTTTTCTTATCTAAATAAAGCCACTTCTACACTCATTAGTTTTGATAGTCTGGGAGTTGAAGAACCGTTTTCCTTTTCTTGTAGTGACCTAAATATCAGTCAGATCCTGATGTTCCCAGGAAAAACTCTGGGTGGGGCATGAGACAAAAGATTTTTAACAAATCCCCAAGATTGAAAATATTCTATGAAAACTCAGAACTGCAGTTCTTGGCCACTGTTTATCCAGTTTTTAAAACTACAAGTCAAAGAACAATAGAAATAATTTTGTCTCTAAAATAAACTATTTCTAACTCCTGCTTAGTTCAATCTTGGCTTTAATTCTAAAGCCTAAGTGTGACGTGTCCCAATTCCTTTTTCCTGGTTCAAAACTTCTCCCAGGTTTAAGGCCTTCAGTAGCCTCTCCACCCAGAGCCTGGCTCAAATCTGGATTCACCCCACCCCACCAAAGTAAGAGTCCGCACTTCACACTTTTTTCCTACCACTTGAGAGTTTGAGAATCAAGTAGCTGCCAATTCCCCAGGTGTTCACTCAAATGTGAATTACCACCAGACTCCAAACTTTCATCCACTTTTTCGTCTGGTCCAGGCTTCCCACTCCCTTTCCCACAATGCTTAGTCCTGCTTGTCCCACCATAAGGATACAACAAAAACTTACCAGCTTTATCAGTTTGAGTTCCAACCCCACCCCCATCCCAGCAAGACCTGACTCATGTTTACACTTCTGGATTGCCCTTATTATGTTCCCACTCAATTTTATTTTCCATTATCTTTTCTATTCAGTCCTCCCATATTCCATCTTTCCTTGTACTGTCTGTCCCTTTGACTATCAAATCTTACTCAGACTATATTAAGACACCAAGGTATTCTAACTCCAGACCTTAATATGATCTCTCTCTCTCTCTCTCTCTCTCTCTCTCTCTCTCTCTCTCTCTCTCTCTCTCTCTATCTCTCTCTCTCTCTCTTTCTCTCTCTCTCTCTCTCTCTCTCTCTCTCTCTCTCTCTCTCTCTCTCTCTCTCTCTCTCTCCCCCTCCCTCTCTGTCTGTCTCTGTCTCTGTCTCTCTGTCTCTCTCTCTTCTTCCCCTCCCTCTCTGTCTGTCTCTGTCTCTCTCTCTGTCTCTCTCTCTCCCCCTCCCTCTCTCTCTCTGTCTCTGTCTCTCTGTCTCTATCTCTGTTATTTTTGCCCCCTCAAATGTTCAAATTATTTCTAGATCAAGGCTCCTTCCCTTTTCTCAAGGCTCTGGTTTTTTTTGCTCTATGGGAAGAGAGGAGAGAAATAGCCTCCAGTCATGCCCCTCAGCCTGTTTGCATCATAGTCAACTTGCTGTTAGTATTTGATGTTTATTTTTCCCATAACTGACTGGTACTAATCAAGCATTAGCACTACTTTCCAACCACCCATTCAGAAACTGCTGTTACTCATTAATTAGCAGGATTGGTTTACAATGGGCTACTTATCCACAGACCTGGATTCACCTACTTGGAAGTCTTAAAGGAACAAATTCTCTTCCATTAAAGAAACATATTTTTTAGTGCACTTAAAAAATTACTGTTGTGCTGTAAGAAATGACAAAAGGAGTTTCAAAGAAGCCTGGAAAGACTTGTCTGAATTGATTCAGAGTGAAGTGAGAAGAACCAGGAGAGCAATTTATACAATAACATCATAAAAAGTAAGAATTTGGAAAGATTAAGAATTTTGCACAATGCAAAAAGCACCCATTATTCCAGGGGACCAGGGATGAAGCATGCTTCCTATTCCCTGCCAGAGTGGGTGGAAACAGAATGAGACACACATTTTTAGATGTGGCCAATGCAAGAATTTGTTTTGCCTGACTATGAATATTTTCTACATAGGTTTGCTTTTTGGGATGGGGAAAGAGTTAGAAAGAGACAGAAAATAAATAGTTGCTCATTGAAAAAAATAAAATTAATTTAAAAAACCAAAGTTATCTCATGTTTTCATGGCAATAGGATATGGGAAAGCTGTCCTAAAGGGAATTAAAGTATACAGAATAGAAATCAGGACCCACAACAATCTCCACATTTATCAAGGTCACACAAAAGTCCGGATAGCTTTCTTCACTCACCTGATTTGCTTTGGTTCTGTCTCATCATGATGAAAGTTCAGTGCCCACCTACACAGCTAGCTGAAACTTCAGGATGGCACAGTGGAAAGAATGCTAAACTAAAAAGCAACAGACCTGTGTTTAAACACTGACTCTGATACTCATAGGTTTATAGATCTTGAACAGGAAAGAATTTCATTAAATTCAACCCCCAATTTTACAGATGAAGTCTAGGGTCACACAGTCACATAATTAATGACTGAGGCAAGATTTGAATAGAGGTCTTCCTCACTCCAAACCAAAGCTGTATCTACTATATCATATCATTGCATACTTTCTGGCAAATCATTCACCCCTCTTTCTCTTTCCTTATTTGTTAAATAAGAATAATAATATTTGTATTACTTATCTTTTGAGGTGATATAAATTCATCTATTTGGCATTTAAAATCCTTTACAATTTGGTTATCTTTCCTTTTTTCTTTTTAAAATTCATATTTGTTTTTAACATTCTTTTTTTTTTAAACCCTTATCTTCCATCTTAGAATCATTGGTCCCAAGGTAATTCTAAGGCAAAAGAATGATAGGGACTAGGCAATGGGGGTTAAATGACTTGCCCAGAGAGCCAGAAGTGTGTGAATCCAGATTTGAACCTAGGACCTCCTATCCCTATGCCTGGATCTCAATCCACTGAGCCACCTTTTTACACCCTTTTAACATTCTTTTTTAAAAGTTTGAATTCCTAATTCTGGTCCACCTTCCAGAACCCCTCTCATCTGTTAAGAAAGCATGTAATATGATATCAATTATATATGTAAAATCATGCAAAAATATTTCTATATTAGCCATGTCACCAAAAAAAGTAAAAAAATATGTCAATTCACACTCATAGTTCATTGGTTCTCTTTGGAAGTAGATAGAATTTTTCTTTTTTTTTTAATAGTAACTTCTTTTTTCCAGGTGACCTGTCAATACAATTTTTTAATATTTTCTTCATGACATTTTGCAATTTATGATCTCTCTCTCTCTTCCTCCTACCCTTTCCCTCTCCTCAAGAAGGCAGGCAATGTGACATAGGATATATATTTATACATGTATAATACAATTCATATTTCCATGTTTATCATGTTGTGAAAAAAGACATACTGCTATCACTAGAGAAAAGTTCTTGGAGGAAATAAGGAAAAGAATGGTGTTTCATTTTGCATTTGGACACCGTCTATTCCTTTAATGGCAGTGGATCTCTCTTTTTTGTCAGGAGTCACTTGGAGTTGTGCTGCATCCCTACTTTGTTGATAATAGCTAAGTAATTAACAGCTGATCATTTTCCATTATTGTTGTTCCTGTGTATAATCTCCTGGTTCTGCTCATTTCACTTTACTCATATAAATCTTCCCAGCTTTTTTTTATAATTATCTTCTTTTTCATATTTTATGGAATAATAGTATATCATCAGAATCGAACATTACTACTTGTTCAATCCATTCCCCAGTTAATGGACATCCCTTCAATTTCCAGTTCTTTACCACCACAAAAAAAGAGCTGCTATATATATATATTTTTGTACAGGTATGCTCTTTCCCCCTATCTTTCATCTCTTTGGAATATAAACCTACTAGTGGCTTTTCTGGGTCAAAGGGTATTTGCAGTTTTATGTTCCTTTAGGGATGATTCCAGATTGTTCTCCAGAATGGCTGTATCAGTTTGCAGTGTCACCAGCAATGTATTAGTGTCTGGGTTTGTACATATTTCTTCCAATATTTATACTTTTCCTTTTTTGTCATATTAACCAATATGATGGATATGATGTAGTATCTCAGAGTTGTTTTAATTTACATTTCTTTAATCAAAAGTGATTTGAGCATTTTTCATATAACTAAAGGGAGTTTTAATTTCTTCATCTGATAATTGCCTGTCTGTATCCTTTGGCCATTTCTCTTTTGAGAAATGCTTTGTATTCTTGTAAAATCAACTTGGTTCTCTATATATCTGAGAAATGGAACCTTTGTCAGAGAGACTTCCTACAAAGATTTTTTTTCTCAGTTTATTGTAATATAGATTTCTATACCTAACTGAATATGGATATTATTCCCATTTTATGCCAATTCTAATGAAAGCAGGGTTTAAGCATTGCTTGCTACCTCTGCCATATTCCTTTCTATTATATTTATTTTTGATCCTTTGCCTTGTGGGATATCATATCCCATGCCTTATGATCCTTTAAGGCAGAAGCTACTAGGTTCTGTATAATCCTGATTGTAGTTTCACAAGACTTGATTCCCCCCATCACCCGCACTGGCTGTTATATTTGCAATTTGGTTTGGAAATTCAGCAATTTTTCTACAATCATCCTGGGATTTTTAAATCTAGTATTTCTTTCAGGAGGTGATTGGTGGATTTTTTTTTCAATTTCTATATCCCCTTCTTGCTCAATAACATTAGAGCAGTTTTCTCATTTCTCACCTCATGTTTGAGGTGGTATATTTCCATTTTTAGTGAACTATTTTCTTTGGTAAGTTTTTTCCTAAGCTGTTGGTTTTTTCCTATCATTTTCTATTCTAAATTTTCTTCGAAATTTCTTATTATTTGTTTATCTATCCTTTTTTTTGGAGCTGTACCAGGATTTCACTTTGGGCTTGACATCCTTACACATTTTCCTTTGAGGCTTCATAAGTTTTCATTTTTGTATTACTATCCTTTTATGAGCTCGTATTTTGGTCATTGCTCTTGTTGAAATATTGTTTTAGCATTAGGTTTTTTCTTCTGTCTTTTGCTTATCTGAGGGTTATTTTTTCCCTTGCTTTTATCTATATGCTTAAAGCTTAACTCTATTCCTGGGGTGGAGGGAGTACTGTACCATACTTGTACTGTGCCTAGGATTAGTCCAGCTGCTTTGATCTTAGATTGAGCACTCTGCAGAGATGGCATGGCTGGCCTGCTATTTAGAGCTTTGTAGTTATTCACTTTAGCCAGTTTGAGTTGAGTTCTGACTAGTCCTGCTGGGCCTTGTTGGCCTGAGTTCCTCTCACTGATGCCTTGGCTGTGTCCTATGGGGTGCTCAGGGAGGGGTAGTATCTCTGGTATGGAGGGCTTGTCGTGCCCTTCTAGGGCAGCTCTCCAACCTCTGACCCCCACCTGACACCCAGCTCTCACTTGTGGCTCCCAGTAGCTGCTAGCATGTGGCAGCGGCCACACCCTGGGCAATGGCTTCAACAGGCCGGCTAAACCTTGTGAGGGTAGCCATTGGGTCGATGTCGACCCCTGGTGAACCAGGGCTTTGCTCACCCAGTATGTGAAGACTGCTTCGTCAGAACAGGTGGAAGAAACCAACAAGAAGGTTCGACGGCTGAGAGGGCAACACAGCAAGGCACTGTGGAGTGCTTAGGGCGTGTTGGAGCACAAAAGACAACACGGCCATCCAATGCAGGTGAGGAAGTCTCCAGATGTAACGACTTTTTGTGCCACTGGACCCAGGCTTCCAATGCTGAGAGAGTGGGACTGTCTCTGTGCATCGGCTTTTCCACTTAAATCTTCATGCACAAGTGTCTTTGTGCACAAAAACACACAAAGACGATCGTCATCCTCGGTTACCGAGAGACTACTACTACTACTACTACCTGGCCTTTGTTCTAAGTGGACTATGAGGGATCACTTTCTTCTTACTGCTGTTTGCTCTGTATTGGATTGGTTTCTGCTCTTACCCCATGAGAATAGACCTAGTCAGCTGTGCTCTTTCCCCTATAGTTTGTACTATAAAAACACCAGAATTCCTCTTAGGTTTACTCAGAACTGTCTCCTCATAGCTCAGTGAGATGAGTCCTCCTCATTGTTTCTCCACCTTGTTCTTGACTGGATCACTGCTTCACCCCTTTTCCTGTTGGTTCCACTGCTCCAATATTTGTTTTGAGGCAATTTTGTACTTTTCTGGTCATTTGGAGGGTGGTTGATGTACATCAAATGTTTCATACCTCGCCCTCTTGACCTGATATCTTTATGTTTCCCAACTCAGTTGCTGGGGTTGATGGGTTCCACATGCCCCTACCCAGCTACTACCCTGAATAGAATTTTTCTTGATGAGCACTTTTGGAATTTATCATTGTCCTGATAAGAGTAGCTGTTCTTTCACAATTGATCATCATTACAATATTTCTATTAATGGGTACAATGATCTTCTGGTTCTCCTTGCTTCACTTTGTATTAAGTCACATTAAGAATTCCCTGATTTTTCTGAAACCATTCCCATCATAATTTCTTAAAGCATAATAGAATTCCATCACAATTATATACCATATCTTGTTGAGTTATTCTCTACTTGATAAGCATCTCCTCAATTTCAAATTCTTTGCCACCACAAAAATAACTTCTTTAAATATTTTTGTACCTATATGTCCTTTTCCTTAAGCTATTTTAAATATAGACTTATTAGTGGTATTGCCATGTTAAGAGTATAGTTCTAAGTTGTTCTCCAGAATGTTTGGACCAGTTCACAACTCTACCAATAATGTACTGGTTTCTCTATTATTCTAGATCCCCTCTAGGATCTGTCCTTTTCTTTCTGTCATATAAGAAAATATGATATAAGTGAAGGAATACCTCAGAGTTTTAATTTGCTCTTCTCTAATTATAATGATTTAGAGCATTTTTTCATATGACTATAGATAGCTTTGATTTCTTCTTTTAAAAATTACTTGTTCATAGCTTTTGACCATTTATTAATTGGGAAACAACTCCTATTTTTACAAATTTAAATCAGTTCTCTATATATTTGAGAAATGAGGTCTTTATGAGACAAACTTGCTGTTTAAAGGTTTACTATTACTTCATCATATCTTTTAGCAAAATGTAGTTTTCCTGATTATCTCTTTTAATTATGTCTATTTTTGCTGTGACTCCATGATATTTGAGTAATTTCTTTCTGGATGTTTGAATATTTTTCTCTTTGACCTGAGAGCTCTAGAATTTGGCTTTAATATTTCTGGGAATTTTCATTTTAGGATCTTTTTCAGGAATTTGCCAGTGGATCCTTTCAATTTTTATTTTACTTTCTTGTACTAAGATATCAAGGCAGTTTTCCTTGATTATTCCTAGAAATATGATGTCTAGACTGTTTTGCTGATCATGGCTTTTTTGTAGTCTTCTGCTACTATCTCTCCTGGATCTATTTTCCAAGTCAATTATTTTTCTAAAATATTTCACATTTTTTTCTTTTTCTTTTTCTTTTTGTTCTTTTGACTTTGTTTTATTGGTTCTTGATATCTCATGGAATTATTTGTTTCCACTCACACAATTCTAATTTTAAAGGCATTATTTTCTTCAGTGAGCTTTTGTATCTCTTTTTTTCATTTGACCAATTCTTCTTTTTAAGGTGTTATTTTCTTCACTGTGTTTGGTGTTTTTTTTTGGGGGGGGGGAGCTTTTTTTTTTTACCAGGTTATTTTCTTTTCATACTTTTCTTGCATCACTCTCATTTCTTTCCCCAATTTTTCCTCTACTATGTTTTCTCTTTCTTTATGTCTTCTAGGAATTTGTGTTGGATTTGTGTCCAATTTGAATTTTTCTTTCAGGCTTTGCTTGTACCTGTTTTCAATTTTCCAGCCTTTTTTTTACTTTGAACTTTATGCTAAAGTTGGACTCTGCTCACTTGGGGGTGAGGAAACACTACCCCAAGCTTTTAGCTTTTTCTTGATGCTATTTTCAGAGCTAGTTCTGGGGTCTACAAGCTTTCAGTGCTTCCAAGGTAGGTAGAGAAAAATGTTGAAGGAAATGTAAGGACTGGATTTGCAGTGTTATCTCATGAAAAAAGGAGATAGAACTCTTGATGCCAATGGGGGATGGGAATGGAACCTCCAGCTAAGAAAAGTAGGAGGAGCATTTGAGGATTCATTCTTCTTCCCTTTTGAACTGAGAAGAAGGAGCAATTTTTACTGACCATATCTAGCTACCAATCCCTCATTTCAACAGAAAAGATTCAGACTAACTATCTGTCTCAGAATGATTGGATAGAGACTTTTTTCCCTTTGGGGAAGGAAATAGCCTATTCTTCAGAAGACTCCTTCAAAGCTATATCTCTGTGCCAAGAAATACAATCATCTTGAACCCACAAGTGTACTAAGATCATCTGGGACTTAGTCCCTAGACTTGAGCTTTGAACCCCTAAAGAAACTATAAGAGGAAGATAGTTCAGGGATTTCCTGTTCCCTCTTTCCTAACCTAGTATACCAAACTCTTTATCTAATAAATTAATATTTTAATTCATTGAGAAATCAGATATCTTCAATGTACTAAAGGGGATCATAGATATAATCAACTAAAGAAGAAAATAGGAAAAGAGATTGAAGGGGATTATCTCTTACCCTTCAGTTATAGTCAGATCCAATTCCATTTCTATAGACTGCTCTGCTTGGGATGGAAGTGGTGTTCCTCTTTATCTGTTCCCTCCCTCTCAGCTATCTGTAAAACTTTAGTCCCTGATCCCCCGCTAGTACGTATCCTGGGAGAGATTTGGTTACTGCTCTCCTGGTTTGTACTCTGATCTTTACCCAGAAAAGGCCCTGTACTCTATAGCTACAAGTTCTATTGGTCCTCTCAGCCCTGGAACAGAAATCAGATTTCCTGCTGTACTTCAGCCTACAGGAAAACAAAGAGATAATTTATTAATTATTAAATTACCTAAAAGTCACAAGCACTAATATTCTTCTCTGCTCTGGAATAGCAACCAGGTCTCCTGCTCCCTTAGAACTGACCAGAAGTCCTTGGAACTCAGAATCAAATATGGGTAATGGAGTTGCCAAATAGCTCCCCAGTCCTACACCCAGTGTCAGCTCAGAGTCTTTTGTAATCTTTCTGACCTATTGTCCAGATCTAGACCTGGACATCTCTGGACATCTCCCAAAACTGTTGCTGTTGCAGCTGCCTCCACAGCCCACTGCTGGTATTGTCTCCACCTATGTTCCCCTACACTATGTCAAGTTTTCCTGCTGACCTCCTAAGTTTCCTTGAGCTGATAAAAGCCCTCACCCTGAACTTTTGTTGGCTAAGCTACTCCAGAATTCAATGTGACATGTTATTTTAAAGTTGTTTGGAGGGGAATGTGAAGGAGTTCATTGGTGTTGCTTCCTCTACTCTGACATCTTAGCTCCTTGACCTATCTTTCAAGGTCAATTTCTTATTATTCATCTCAAATAATTTATGCTTCAGGCAAATTGGCCTACTATCTAGACAGCTACATAATATATACATTGTAAAGTACAGGGCCTGGAGTCAGGAAGACCTGAGTTCAAATCTAACTTTGGACACTTATTAGATGCATGACCCATGACAAGTCATTTAGCTTCTTGTTTGCCTCAGTTTTGACAGATATAAAATTAATATCATGATAGAATCTCCCGCCTAGGATTCAACGTAAGAAACAAATTGATGCAATATTTGTTAAGTGCTTAGGAGAGGGTCTAACACAAAGTAAGTGCTTCCCAAATGCTTGTTTCCTTCTTTTCTACTAGTTCTTTCCTATGCATGCATATTTTTCCTTCTCTTGCCTTCATGCATTTATGAGTTAGTCCTCATGTCTGGATTTCTCTCCCTCTTTATTGCTGCCTCTTAGAATCCTTCTCTGTCCTTCTTCAAAGCACAGAACTATTATAACCAAATGAGTAAAGCCTTTCGTGATTTGACATCCCTCCTCCCTTACCCCAACCCTAAAAGCCATTGAAATAATTTTTTATTTATTTTACCTGCAGGCATGTTTAATCCATAACAATGTTCCCCAGTAAAATGTAACTACCTGTAAGGAAAGGACTAGGAAATTATGTATTCCCACTGGCTTCTTTCATTTAATAAGTTGTTAAATAGAATGGAATAATGATGAAAATGTTCTGAAAATCTGAAATTTCTATAGAAATGTGAGCTATTATTATTTTACTCATTTGAATATGAAGTCCTCTCCAAACCTATAAGAAAGATAAAGGCTCCCTGAACTATCTAAATGCTAACTTTTAGGAGAGTATTATATATACCAGAGTCAAATTGTATCTAATTGCCCAAATTCACTTTAAATCGTGAGCCAGTCCCATCAGACTCTCTTATTCAGTCCTCATTTCCATTACTTTTCTTTGATTTCTTCTCTACCAGCTAAAAAAGGCCAGAGGAACACATATTCATCTAATTAGACTTTCATGACTTACACAGTGATAGATCCAGCTTAGCCCACCTCAGAACATTATAACTGTGTCATTTTGTAAATAGCATCTGGTCATTATGGGTGTTTACAGAAGAAACTAACCTCAGCCTTTAGATTTTAAGTTCTTTGTGAGACGGAATTAGCCTCATGGTATTTTATGGCATATACTACTATCACTCCTTTGTTCCATAATTGTTTGACTTACAGAGTGAATTATGCAAATTCAGAATCTTTCACTGCACCTGATATCTGCTAGATATTAGGAGGAATTTAGTCAGAATGTACAAAAGCATGAAATGAATTAATCCTCTCAGAGATGGTAACACTTCTTTTTTTTTTAAACCCTTACCTTCCGTCTTGGAGTCAATACTGTGTATTGGCTCCAAGGCAGAAGAGTGGTAAGGGCTAGGCAATGAGGGTCAAGTGACTTGCCCAGGGTCACACAGCTGGGAAGTGTCTGAGGGCAGATTTGAACCTAGGACTTCCCATCTCTAGGCCTGGTTCTCAATCCACTGAGCTACCCAGCTGCCCCCTGATGGTAACACTTTTTAAAAGCCATACATTAGCATTTTTTTTTTAAAAAAGAAAATATTAGGAAACCCAAATGACTCTTTAATTGGTGGGATTTTCAATACTGTAACAAAGTAAGCTAGACCATTAAGGGTTTCATAGAACTCCTTAAGTCATACTATGCATTCCTTCTTGAGATGACTACGTTAGTGGATGAGCATGGTTTTGTAAAGAGCAAATACTTAGATGATTATACAAAAAGCTTACAGATTAAGAGAAGACAGGCATTTTGAGTCTGGATGAAATAGCCTCAAAATCACTTTCAGCTCCAGTATTCTGTATTCAACCTTTATTTAGTAACAAGTTCAGAGATCATGCTTAAAATACTCCTTGAAACTGGGTTTACCCTTTTTTGGCACAGGAAGACTTTCTCAATGGTAATCAGACCAAACAATTCAGGGAAGTTAGAGGCAAAACTGTTTGGCTCAGTAATCTCCTTTTGGCTCTCTTCTTGTGCCTTAGAGAAAAGGAGGGGAGTACCTAGTCAAGTGACTCAAAGACAGAAAGAACATTGAATCTTCTCTTGTATCTCCAGAGACCAGTGAGCATTCATACAGGCTTCATTTTTCTCCTAAAGACATCATCACCCTGTCTAAAAGAATCAGAACAATAGGAGAGAGGCTGGTGCTAATAAGTTATCCCCTGCCTCTGTTGGCAAATTTGCTACCCGCTATGCTCAGCAAGCAAAGAAATGATTCAAGGAATCTATAAAGAAAGTCCTGAGAGATGCTGGGATTGAAGACAGCATCCCAATGATTGCCTCCACACAATTCCTATGACAAACTACGTCCTGCATATCAAGATGATAAAGCAGGTGGTCCTCCGGAGAGGTGGCAAGATGAGACTCTTTACTTCTCCACATTCCGCAGAATAAAACAGATTTTCAGACCACAGAGTAATTGCATGAGCTTCTTTTGCGCTCTTTTTTTTTTAATTTCCATATTACTGATTTTTGAAAGGGAATATCTTATAAAAACCCAGACTCTAAATCACATATCCAAATAATCAAGTATCAAACATCATCTGCATTTCTACTCCAGCAGTTCTTTCTCTAGCTGTGTTTAGCATTCCTTTTCAGAAGTCCCTCAGAATTGTCCTGGGTCTTTCTATTGCTGTTAGTAACAAAGTCTATCATGTTTCACCATCCCAGAATGTTTCAGTTACTGTATATCATGTTCTCCTGGTTCTACTCATTTCACTCTGCATTAAATTATGTAGATCTTACCAGTTCTTTTTTTTAAACCCTTACCTTCTGTCTTGGAACCAATACTGTATTGGTGTATTGGTTCCAGGGCAAAAGATTGGTAAGGGCTAGGCAATGGGGGTTAAGGGACTTGCCCAGGGACATAGAGCTGGGAAGTGTCTGAGGTCAGACTTGAACCCAGGACCTCCCATCTTTAATCCTGGCTCTCAATCCATTGAGCTGGATGGAGGTCTCTAGAATTCACAAATGGGTAGGCATAAAAGCAATAAAAGCCACGCAAGGGGGGGCAATGCACCCCTTCATTACCGAAGCATTTAAGGAATGCTGATATCCTTACATCCAGCTGCCCCCCTTACCAGATCTTATAGAAATCAACCATTTCATCATTACATGACATTTTGTTCAGTCATTCCCCAACTGAGGGACTCCCCTTTACTTCCCAATTCTTTGCCACCACAAAAAGAGCAGCTCTAAAGACTTTTGTACAAACAAGCCCTTTCCCATTTTTTTTCTTTTGCTCTTAGTGGCTATTATAGAAAAAACAAGAGACACAAATAATACGACAGAGGGGCTGTCCTTTAATACTCTTGGGGTGAATAGGGAGCTGGTGAATTTTTTTTTTCTAAAAAACCAACAAAACTCTGTTAGTATTCCCATAACTGCCTTTTTTTTTTTTTTGACAAGCGACAACATCTGTATTCTTGATGCTAACTGACACAGGGTTAAATTTGAGCTGCAGCCAGTCTATTTACCTCTGTAGGGTGTTTCTAAGCTACACGCTTCCTGTTTTGTGCAGCTTTAACAAAGAGCTTTTCTGATTATAGCCAGCTGAGGCACTGTGAACTTTTATAGGAGAACTTGGAGATGTTTCTGAGCTCATATTATAACACTGCATCACCTTTCAGAGAGGTGCTAACACATTTCTATGTACGCTCACTCAGCTTATCCCTCTAGGGAAGAGCTCAGGAGAGAAAATGCTGCTTCTTCACCCAACGTTTGAATGGCCAACATTTACGTACACACGTATGTATATCAATAACATATTTCTTATAGAGTCTCATATTTATATGGAACTCGAGCATTTGTGAATTCCTTTCCCCAACTACCCTATGAGGTAGGCAGTAAACGTGTTCTTTCCATTTTGCAGAGAAACTCAAGACTCAGGGAAATGAATCAATTTGCCTATAATCACACAGATAATGTGTCGGAGGCAAGATTTGACATGAGTTTCTTGATTCTAAGTCTAACCTTCTTACTGCAGTATCACAATTCTTATATCTATTTACATATGTCTCTAATAGGCACACTGGGTAGTTTGCTGAACCTAAACTCAGGAAGACTTATACTCATCTTCCTAGATTCAAATCTGACCTCAGACACTTGATAGCTGTGTGAGCCTGGACAAGTCACTTAATCCTGTTTGCCTCAGTTTCCTCATCTGTAAAATGAACTTGAAAGGGAAATGGCCAGCCACTCCAATATGAGGTCATTAAGAGGCCCTATTGAACCAAGTGAATAACAGCAACAACACATTTATAGGTACATATATGTATATAGAGATATGACATATGTGTATACATATCCAAATATAAATGTATATGTGTATGCTTATGCTATAGGTATATATGTATACATAAATATGGTTTTCTTCCCTTCTGGACTAACCTTGCAAATAATATTTGCAAGTTGGTTCTTCAAGGATGCCAAATGTCCTAGGTTCAAATACTCTGTGATTCTACATTCCTAAACCCATCATTCATGAACCCCTACTTGTATTTTTAAAGATTGTAGGTGATTTAGTCAAGGCAAAGCTATTTACTGAAATGGCATCATAAGACTCTTACTTTCCCCATTTTAAAGTCCATTCTTCCTAAAATACACCTAGGGCCAGTATTAAGAATGGAGGTCTCTAGAATTCACAAATGGGTAGGCATAAAAGCAATAAAAGCCACGCAAGGGGGAGCAATGCACCCCTTCATTACCAAAGCATTTAAGGAATGCTGATATCCTTACATTATTCCTACTGACCTTAGTCTGGAAGTCTCTGCTGGATGCTGCTTCATTGTTTGGCTGTAGTTATCATTGCCTTGGAATCCACTAACATCCAGTTCAGGGGAATGCTATGCAGTTGGGGTTTTTTAATTTGTTTTTTCCTAAGAACCAGAGCCCATTTCCTAGTACCATCAGGCTTCCATTGCCCAAGCAGCAGCCTAGTTCTAATCCCTGAACCTTGGACTCTCTTGCCAGCTCATTCAACTTGACTCATAATATACAACTGGACTGGGTCCATTTCTGTGCTCTCTGGAGTTCTCAAATTAACAACGCCCCATGGCATGTAGTCAACGATATTCCTGAATTCTCCTTTCTGGCTATTATTGTCTGACAATGGGGTTGAAGTGTAAAGAAAAGGAAACCCCCCCTCCCCAGCCTAACTATACTCTGAGAGCCATAAGACAAAAGGTCAAGAGAGACCTCAGGAGCTGTGGTTCCTCCTCCATAGTTCCTCCTTTCTTGACTGCAAAGTTCTTTTCTAGAGGGAAGTCAGCTTGCGTTTTTCTTTTTAGATATAAATTCAAAGCTATGGCTGATCCGCTCAACCAACTACTACAAATTCTTCCTGTGGTCTTAGATACCTCCAACCACTGGCTATCTCTTATAATCCCATTAGCTTGCTGAGTTATAGGAAAGCTTCCTTACACCTCCTTTACATATATAAAAATATGGCTGGTGTGATAGGTAACTCCTGCTTTGATCTTACTCCTTTCAGAGCAAATTGGGAAATTCATCCGTAACTGATATATCTATATCTATTCATCTATGTACACACACATATACAAATAGAGACTAATACTAATAGGGCATTGCCTGAGGCATGAACAAGTTAAGTAACTTGCTCATATGGCATGTATCAGAGTCCATTTTAATTTAGGGCCCCTTAATACAAAGACTTTAAAATTCTGACAGATCCACCAAATTGGCAAAAATAAACAAAGTGACAAAACTTTAATTATGTTATATTTAATTAATTAACTTCGAGGCTGACTCTAACCACTATGTCATATTATGCCATATCCGTGTTTGTGATGGAGGTAGTAGGGCATCGTGTAAGTGTATACTCTCCTTTTCTTATATATTAGCTAGGCAGCAGGCAATATTTGTAGAGTAGAATTAGAGCTGGGGTTTGAGACCTAGCTCAATCCCCTACTAATTTCATGATCTTGGGCTTAACCTTCCTGAGTCACTGCAACACTAATCTCACAAGAGTGTTGTTAGTATGAAGTCACTATAAAGCACTGATGTAGGAGCAGGTCGGTCTCTAAGGGGACAGAGTGTCATGCCTGGAGCTAGGAGGATCTGGGTTCCAATGTGACCTCAGATACTTTATAATTGTGTGAATCTGGACAAGTCACTCAACCCTCATTGCCCAACTCTTCTGTCTTAGAATTGATACTAAGACAAAAGGCAAGGATTTTAATAAACAAACAAACAAACAAATAAATAGAACATTGATGTAGAAAGAACACTGGCTCTACAGTTCAAGAACCTGGTTTCAAATTCTGGCTCTACAACTTACTATTTGTAGGTTTTTAGACAAATCACAACTTTTTAAACACTCTTTCTCTACTTTCAAATTGCAGATAGATAACCTATAAGGACTTTTTAAGGACTCTTGTAGTTCTAAATCTTATTTTTCTGTATGCAAGTTATTAGCTAGATTTTAGAATATTTACCCTCTAGGTAACAGGAAGAAAAGTCAACCTGCAGGGATAGGTCAGGGAAACATAGTAAAATTAGAACCTGCCAAAGTTAGAGGCATAATACAAAATTTATAATTTCCTAGAATTTTATGGCTGTAGGCACTTTCTCCACCAACCCTGATAATAACCCTTTGTTGTCGACAAAAACAAGAAAACTGTTACCTTGTGGCCAACCTGAAAATGAATTCTTTTGATATTTCTTAGGGTGGTCCTTAGACAACAGATATATCCCATCCATCACTAGGACTGCACTTGGAGAGTTTCCAAACTGTGAGGACCTGACAGAGTTTATATTCCATTGGTATAGCTTCCTATTATCCAGGGTCTCTTCCAATACTCAATGAAGCAATGGAGTGAGACTTTAAGTAATTATTTTATTTATTTAATATGATATCCATCAAAACACCAATGTTTTTCATTTCTTACAGACCTAGATAAAAAATTATAAAGAAATTTTAATGGAGGAAATAAAGTATGCACATATCAAGATAAACTTAGTGGGGGAGAAAGTTGATGAAAGTAGACTTGTACTCTTATATTCTAATACATTTTAGAAAGTAGCTATTAACAAAACATTCTTGTAACTAACTCCCCAAAGAAAGGAGGAGGAGAAGAAGAAAAATATATTATGGAAAAGAATAGAAATGCCATACCTAAATATCTAGAAAAGATTAGTTTATATAATCCAATGTAAAATAAACCAAGGGATTATTCCATTAATATTGTTGATAAATCTGGAAAGTGATAGGACAAAACAAGAAATTTAATTCCTCAGCTCACACTACATGTTGTTACAAATTCCAGATGGAACATGGACGTAAATATTAAAAGAAGGCATACAAATGTTAGAAGAAAAGAGAAGAATGTACCTATCTCAACAATGGAGGAGAAATTCATTGTTAAATTTCTTGATCAAATAAATAAGAGACAACAAAATAGTTGCATTCTGTTGCACAAAAATAATTCTGTACAACCAAACTATGACTGAATTTTAAAGACTAATCATTTGAAGGAAATATTGCATGAAAAGAATTGATAAAAATATTCAAAAAATCCATCCCCCAAAGTACAGTAAAGGTGAGTAAATAGATGCTTTACAAAGACCTATAATAAATTATAAATAGCCATTTTAAAAATGTTCAAGATTCCTAATGTGGAAATACAAATTCTTTAAAATTCTGACAGATCCACCAAATTGGCAAAAATAAACAAAGTGACAAAACTCAGTACTAGTGGCATTATGTAGAACAAAGTGCACTCATATGTCATTGATGAAGTTATAAAGTCTGGCACATAATAGGTCTTTAATAAATGTTTATTGATTGAAATGTCACTATAAAAGTTATTTTTAAAATCGGGACTTTGAATCAATCATCTTAATAGTCAGGTAACAAATATTTATTAATTGCATTCTATGTGCACATTATATTATGTAGAACCTGGAGTAGATGTAACTTTTAGATAAGACATGAGTTATTTCTTTATAAGTTTTTTTTTTCTAGTAGGAGAATGAAACAATAATAATTAACTAAAGTATATAATATAACATGCTAAGTGAAGTAGGAAAAAATAGGAGAGAGAAGGCACTCAAGATCTAAAAAATAGTATTGAACAATGTTATAGTGTAGAAGATCACATGACATTCAGGAAAGAGAGAGAAGTCCAGTTTGCCTGGAATAGAAAATACATTTAGAAGACTAAAAAGGACTAAGACTAAAAAGATAGGTTAGTACCAGGCTTTGGAAAGCCTTGAATGTCAAACAAAGAAATTTGAATTTTACTTGGAAAATAATTGGAAGCCATCTGATTTTCTTTTTATCAGAGAAGTGACATACATAGACCTTACCATAAAACAATTTTGGGGGTATCATTATAGAATATTAGAAGAAACAAAGAATGGAGGCAATAAATATATGAGGAGACTTTTGAAATCATTAAGATTGGTGGGAATGGAGGACCGTAATGGATGCCAGCAGTTAGAATAGAGGAGAAAATGGAAGGGAAAGATATTGCAGAAATAGAATTGACATGGTTTGGTAACTGATAGGATATGAGATATGAGAAAGATGGGAAGTGAAAAAACTTGCCAAGATTCAAAGGTGAAGCATAGATAAAATAGTGGTGACATGAAAAGAAGCAGAGAAGTCAGAAGCACGAGTGGATTTATTGGAGAAAAGATAATAATGTTCCTTTTGGATATACTAGCTTCTGTAGAATTAAGCACACTATATATTATTGATAAAGTTATAAAGTCTGCCACATAATAGATCCTTAATAAATGTTTATTGATTGATTGAAGAACCAATACAAAAGTTATTTGTACTTATAGGACATCCAGCTGAAGATGCCATGTAAAAAGTTGGAAGTATAGACCTGAAAGTTGACAAAGGAGTCAAGATTTCAGATTTATATTTTGGTAATCTGAAAAAAAAATAATGATTGAAGACATAGAACTAAATTACATTGCCCAAGAAAATGATAGAGGGAAAACTAACTAGGGAAAGTAAAATGAGTTACTGAAAGAAACAAAGAAGAAGGTAGGAGGGAAAGGGAACAAGAAGAAAGATCAGTTTAAGTGAAGAATAGGGATATATTTTCTTTTGTACCTAAGGAAAAAAGGAGAAAATGGTGCTGATGCTTCTCAATGACACATATATAATCTCCTGCTTTGTATCTGACTCTTCCTTAAATGCATCCCTCAAGCCACTCTGTTGTCAGATCTTAACTTTTACTTTTGAAAAAGCTCAGATATTTTCTTTTCTCTGTTCATGCAATAAAAATGCCCTCACCAATTCTTCCCTGAACTACTAGTGATTTACCTAAAATGTAAGTATACCCTCCTACTCAATATATTCTGGTGACTCTCTTTGTCACTTCCATTATCTTTTGTTGACATTTAAAGCTTTTCCCTTTCTACATTTTCAGTCTTCTTCTACTTAACCTCTTCCATGCAAGCTATAATCCAACTACACTCCATTTATTGTCCCCTCAAATTTGACCCTCTATCTCCTGATTCCTTTCATTTGTACTGGCCACTCCCTCCACCTAGAATTTTCTCCCTCTTTATATTTGCCTCCTAGCTTCTCTATCTTCCTTCAAAATTCAGTTGAAATCTTACCTTCAGCATGAGCCTTTTCTGGCCCCATCACCTCTCTATTTATCCCATTCTTTTCAATTTCTTTCCTGTACTATACATATGTATGTATGTACATATATATATATATATATATATATTTTTTTTAGTTATTTGCATGTTTTCCACACTATTAGAATGTGAGTTTCTTGAGAATGGAGACCCTGTTTCACCTTTTTTTGTATCTTTAACCTTTAGTACATTGCCTAGCACATAGTAAGTATTTAATAAAAAGCCTTTTAGCAGATTGATTATAAGTATTTGTGGTTGAAGTATGGTTGGGGTAAGAGGAGAAAAGAAGAGTTTTGGAGCAATCGCTATGCAGAAAAGCAAGAGAATGAATAAGGATTGAGTGGAGTCAAAGACTTTCTGTTCCAGGAAATAATACTAGAAAATTGTCCCAAAGTATTGAAAGCAGAAGCCAGAGCATAAATTGACAATATCCTTAGGATCAAACCTGAGAGGAACACTAAGTTTAATTGACCCAAAATGTAGTCACCAAGTTTCAAAACTTTTTAGCTTAGGGAAGAGTCCTACAGTCAGCTAGTATCAATCAATTTATATAGCACCAATTCAAAATGTTCAAAATTACAACTAAAGAAACTTTGCATCTCAACAAAAAAGATACACTGAAATACAAGAGAATTCACTTTATATGCCAAGATTAACTAGTCTTTGAAATTGGGGATACGCCAACTTAAGAAAATTATATTCATTGAGATCATAAATTTTAATTCCTTTTTGATGAAAAATCCAGAACTCATCAGAGATTTTGACATGTAAATGTGATAAGCTAATGAAACTTAAGTTAGCAAAGAGTTTAGTACAAGAAAGAAAGAACGATTCAGCTATAACACCTCAAAGAGAGGCGATAAATCTATCATAGCTTTTAGCTCACGCTTTCTATAAAGGAGAATGGAAAAAAATAGAGGCTAGGAATTTGAGATTGTTTTTGTATCCCCATGTAGAATTTAAATCAATGTGCAATACTTCAAGTATTATTTTTATGAAGTTTATTATCTGACAAAATAGAACCATGTGACCACATTTTTCTACCTGCTCAAAAATCCCTACATCACCAAAGCCCCAACAGGAAGGAAAAAAGCAAGAGGCTGGGCTACACCAAATTCATATACTGTCTATGTCAGCATATAACGACAGGAAGTGAGTAAGGTTCTGGGGATTGTCGATTTTTAGGGTAACAGAAATTACCCAGAAATCAGAAACAATAAATGGTTGGTGATTGAATGACTGAGGGAAGAATCCCTTGAAAAGGAAAGAGAATTAACTAGAACATTTTGGAGGACTAAAAGGAACTGGTTTGGAAGAAATAAAAGAATACTTCCTGAAATTAGATGTTACAAATGAAGGTTAGTCAGTTGGTGAAAACAAATGCAGCCTAAATCATACTCTTATCTGTGACACATAGTAAAATTACCCCCAAAATGTTTACTATATTAGTAAATGTAAAATCTTGGAATGAGAAGAGAGAAGGAAGGAGTAGAGGAAGTGTGATTAAAATTGAGATTTTTGCAACCAGGGAGCAGTTTGGCCCCAGAGGGTAGGGCCAGATTTAACCTGAGCAGGAATTGGCTTTGGAGTGTTGAAGTGAGTTGTGGCTGAAAAAAATCAGAGGCGAGACCCCAGAAAGTAGGTTATCACCAGGTGGACACCTATGCTGAATGGAAGGATTAAACAGCTATAATGGCAGAAGGTGGCCATGCTTACAGCACAAAAAGCCAACTGGAACTGGAGGACCTCATGCCCAGTCTTGTCCAGCATTTTGATTCTAAGCTTATTCAAAGAATGGAAGCTGTCTAGAAAAAAAAAAGTCTTTTCCACTCCTACAGTAGAAAAATGTCTAGTTCCTTCTGAAATATCACCATCCAGGAAGGAAAAAGCAAGGGAAGAGAATCATGTCCATAATGAAATTCAGATCATAGTCTGGAAAGCTGAACTTTGAAGAGTCTCAGGATATAAATTTTAAGTTCTTGCTAAAAAAACAAAGACTCAACACCAACAGGGATATCCCCCAATTTTTAAAGAAATTGTAGATGAGATATGGTATTTTAGTATTAGTCCCAAATCGATAATGATGGATGTTTAAACCAACCACCTCCAAATTCAAGTATTAGATGAGAAATATTCCCTTAAGGCCAAGCTTAAGAAAAATAACAACACCACCACCAAAAACCAAACAAGATCTCACTTAGATTCTTAAGTAAATATGCACGAAGAATTTTAGGAAGAATCTTCCTAAAAGATGTAGAAGAAAGGCTGCAAAATGCCCAGCAACAAATCAAAACATATCATCTTTGTTATTCACTACAAGAAATAGAAAATCCTTTTTTTTTTTTCATTTTCTCATCAAAGCTGACAGTTTTCAGTGGACGACAGATTTCCAGATCTTTGGAGGAATATTACTGTGGATCTTCTGGATGAGGAGAAACTTGAAGAGTATCTAAAGTGACAGGACATTTCTAGCATGTAGAAATCTGTGCTAAACAAAGTTGCTCCCTTTCACCACAGGAGAAGCAAAGACCTCAGAATCACAATAAGCATTTGGGAAGAGTCTTGAAAAGATGATCTGACATTGCTCTTGGCAAACCGTGAACGCTTTCATTTTTGAGCCAGTACCTTCCCCTGGATTTTTGTTATTGCTGTTCAGGGTCCAAAGGTTACATGGAATAAGGAGGCATCCCCATATTCCGCCCTTCTTTTCCTCTTCTTTTTATGACTATGGAGTAGAAGCAATTTTGCTTTCCAGAGCGAATGAATGTAAATTATCAACTCAAAGCTTCCTTTAATTGAATAAGCTAATGAGAAATTGACTAAAAGTAATTTACTGTTCACCTTGCCTTTTTCCCTCAGGGGAAAAGATGCTTAGCATGGCATTTAAATGGCTTTGTCTGATATTTAACTATGCTTCTCAATGCTTCCATCCCCCCTTTTGTGGCTTTGGAGAAATTCTATCACTACGCTACAAGTGTTTAAAATCATTGCTGATTCTAAGAAAACGTGTTTATAGTCTATGCTTACAATAAAATCACAGTGGAAACATTTTGAAGAAAGTAAAAAATCCAGTTGTAGCCCTGAACAATAGCAATAAGCAGCATCAGTGAAATATTAGGAAGTGCATGTGTGTGGCAAACCTGCAGCTCTGATGAGATCTTATTGCTGTCCCTAGCTTGAACTGGACAGTAGCCTATTGCCTTTTGTTGCAATGCTAAAGCACTAAGGACAATTTAATGTACTCCTGGAAAACAAAGATTAAAGTGTCACAAAGCAAAATCCGTTTTCTATGTTTGTTATGGTCAGGATAGAGGTGGGGGAAAGATGGTGGTGGCCATGTATTAGCCAGAGAATAATACTGGACGTTCAAAACAAAATAGACAGCCTGCTGCCTTGTACTGATTAAAAGAAAAAAAAAGGAAGGAAAAAAATAATGGAAAAGGCTCCATTTGAGGTAAAAACCAAACATAAGCATTAAAACCTTGAATGTTAGTGGTCTGAATTTACCAATATAAAAGAAGCAAATTACAGAATTGATTAGAAAAAACCCAAATGTATTGCTTACCAGAAACATGTCTAAAGCTCAGATATTCATTCAAATTCAAAGTGGCAAGCTGGAATAACATACATTACATGTAAGCTGAATTTTTAAAAAACCAGACTGAAATCTTCATTCGGGAATAAGGCAATAGCCAATATTGATACTATCAAGAGAGACAAGCAGAGAAAAAAACTTTATGATTAAAGCAATACAGATGATGAAACTATATATATATATATTTGTATATCACCATGCACATATAAACAGTATGGCAATAAGGTCCTTAAAAGGAAAGCTAAATTTAAAAAAATGCAACATCAATTCTAGGTGATGTTAACCTAATGTTTCTTTTGGAAAGATAAGAAAGAAGTTAAAGAGTAATCAAAATAGAGAAAAAATTGAATTTGACGGACCTCTGAAAACTGTTAAATAAGAAACACCCAGATGTGATGAAGTCTTCTTTCTACAGTGGGGAATGAGCTGATATAATAAATAAAATCTGAATTCAAATCCTTCTTCAGACACTAACTTATTTTGTGAGTGACCTCTGAATAAGCCACTTATCCAGCCTCAGTATCTCATCTATCAAATGGGCATAACAGCATATAATTCATGGGATTTGGGGGGATCAGATAAGATAACATACAGGAATAGTCTTGTAAACATTAAATGCTAGTTGTTATCATCATCATCAGAGTATAGTGCAAGAAGAGCAAGAAAGAAGGACAAACACCAAGGATGTTACCAAGGTCCTGCCATTGTACATTTACTCAGGTTCTTCCCTCTTCCCTGTTAGAAAGAAAAGGTTGATTAAGTACCTCATCAAAAATGATAAGTAAATTCTTCCCATTCTTTTTTTTTTTAACCCTTACCTTCTGTCTTGGAATCAATATTATGTATTGGTTTCAAAGCAGAAGAGTTGTAAGGGTTAAGCAATGGGAGTTAAGTGACTTGCCCAGGGTCACACAGCTGGGACATGTCTGAGGCCAAATTTGAACCTAGGACCTCCCATCTCTAGGCCAGGATCTACTGAGCAACCCAGCTGCCCCCAATTTGTCCCATTCTTGAATACAAAGCAAGTAGACTGTTTTACAAAAGAATCTTTCAAAAAATCATTTCCACAAATGTGCAAAGTAGAGCTTGGTAGAATCTATTATGCATAAAAATTTTATATTTCAAAAACAGCCATGGGTTTTGTTAAAAAATTGATTATATACTAGGTAATATGCACAAATAAATACATAAAGGTAAAAATTTTAAATATTTTCTTTTCTGACCACAACACAATAAAAATTTTGATCAGTAAAGGAAATAGGAACAAAAAATACAGACCTGAATGGAGACAGAAATAACATCCTAAATTACAAATGGATCCAAGAAAAAAACATATATTAAAATGAATAATAATGACGATGTCTCAAGTTTATGGCACACAGCTAAAATATTCTTTATAGGAAAAGGTATTTCTTCAGGTGTTTATTAACTGAAGAGAAAATGAAGGACTATTGATTTAACTGTAAGGAAAAACCTGGAAAGATTTACATGAACTGATACCAAGTGAAGTGAGACCGAGGAAAATCATAATAGTACTATGGCATGATAATCAGTTGTGAATGACTTAGTAATTCTCAGCAATACCATGATCCAAGACAATTCCAAAGGACTTATAATGAAAAATGCTATCTACTTCCAGAGAAAGAACTGATGGAATTTGAATGCAAATTGGGACACACTATTTTTTACAACATTTTTTACTGCTTTTTCCTTATTTTTAGTCTGTTTTCTTTTATAACATGTCTAATATGGAAATATGTTTTGAATTATTGCACATGTATAACCTATATCAAGTTGCTTGCCTTCTTAATAAATGAGGAAGAAAGGGAAGGAGGGAATAACTCTGGAACTAAAATTTTTAAAAAATGTTTAAAATTGTTTTTAACATGAAATTGGAAAAAATAAAACATTTTAAGAAGATACATATAATTTTAAGCATAGAAAATGAAGGAATCCAACAAAATTCTTTATAGGAGACAAACCTGGTCCAAATCCCCAAATTAAGGAGAAATAAAATGGAGAAAAACAAGTAAAAGCTGATCAATTGATAAGCATTTATTAAGCAATTTATTATGTGTCAGGTACAGTGCTAAACTTTGAGGATATAGTGAAAAAATAAAAATAGCCTCTGCCCTCAAGGAATTTATATTCGAACGGAGAAAACATTTATCTTTAAAATAAATACAGAATAGATGGAGGGCAACCTTACTGGCAATGGCATAAGTAGCTGGTAAGGAAGGTAGATGAGGAAAAGCCCCATGGAAAATGAGCTGTTTTAAAGAAATCCAGGGATTCCAACAGATATGAATGCAAATTAAGAGAATTCCAGACAAGGAAAGCAATTCGCCTGAAAGCCTGCAGATGAGAGAGTGTCCTGCAAAAGGCCCATCTGACTGGGTTATAGAATTCATGGAGGGAAGTAGAACTTAAGAAGATAGAAATACTAGGAAGAGTCTCTATAAAATTACTTTTAGTCAATTTCTCATTAGTTTATTCAATTAAAAGAAGCTTTGAATTGATAATTTACATTTGCTCTGGAAAGTGAATTGTTTCTACTCCATAGTGTATATATATATATATATATATATATATAGTAGAGAGAGAGAGAGACTATATATATAGGATATCTAGTGTTGATTCTAAGACAGAAGGTAGTTGTTTTTTTTTTTAAAAAGCAATAATAAAAAGGGCCTAGATTGTGACCATCATTAAAAGCCAAACAAAGAACTTTATATTTAATGGTGGATATTTAACTGAGAAAGGGAAGGGAGATATAGGATAATAGTTGGTAGGAAGAAAGACACCTCACAAACAGAGAGTATAGTGAAGGAAGAGAAAGTGGAAGAAGGTGAGTTTCATAGAGCCTGGAGATGAAGAAAAAGGGCAAAGAAGTTCCTCATGAATTGACTCAATTTTTTTTTCATCAAATATGAGATAAGGTCCTTAGCAGGGAAGGTGAGAGGAGTGATATGGGAGGCTTAAGGAGTGTGAAAAAAGACTTGGAATAGTTGCTATAATGTATATGATAAGAAACAAATTAAGAAGAAATAATAGAATTGTCTTCTTATAGTGAAGACTAAATTAAAATCCACTAGTAAAAATTTATAATAGACTTAGTTAAATATATATAGTGATTTTCTCCCATTCTGATCAGAGCTAGTGAAGAAGGAAAATGGTAAGAAGCAATTCAATATGGAATTATAGCAAATTGTGGACAGCTAGTTGGTACACTAGAATAGATAGAATGCCAGGTCTAGAGTCAGGAAGGTCTGAATTCAAATTTGACCTCAGATACAAGATGTGTGACTCAGGGCAAGTTGCTTAATTCTTTTGCCTTAGTTACTTCATCTGTAAAATGAGTTAGAAAGGAAATGGCAAAGCATTACAGTACCTTTGTCAAGAAAACCCCAAATGGATTATAAAGGGTCAGGTATAATTGAAACAACAGAACAACAATAAATAGCAAATTATATTGTAGTGGGACAAGGGAGGAAACTGTTTAAGAATAGATACTAGTGTAGGGTTGAGTCGATTTATAAGGGGGCAACAATAAAAAGAGAGGAGAGTGTAGCTAAGTCAGGGATGATGGCATGGGATAGTTCTGAGGGGTATAGGGATTGGAGACCATAGTGATAGACAAGAACAGGTTTAGGTGGAAAATCACATGTGAAGAGAGAAATAAATTAAAGACTGTGATTAGATAAAGGAAATTCAGAATTCTTAAATATGGAAGTGGAATATTTGTGGGTGAGAACAAGATCACAATAACTATGCTTTTGTGTAGCTGAGGCAGAGAACACGAGGAGATCACAACAGAGTAGACTGAGAAGTTAGAGGATTTGCGGGAACATCAATGTGCATATTCAGGTCTCTTAGAATGATGGAAGTCATTGGGGGTGCAGAGAAAACATGGTCCAGTCACTGATCTCTTTGTGACAAAAGAGTGACTAACCTGGGATTCAGAAAGTGATCATAAGAGTTTCTCAAATCTAGTCTGACTACTAACGTCTGTGTTAAATAAACCTCAGAGATTATTAAATGAAGGCAGAGACTAGAATGGAAATGAGATACAGGTATTCCAGCTCTTCTATTTCAGGTGAGTCAAAGAAAATGAATGAAACAGCAACTAGTAAAGGAATGTATGGCAAGGAAAGGAGGCCAGTTTAAAATGAAAAAAAAAAAAGTTTGTTAGTTACAGAGCAAGAATTCCAAAGAGCAAAGTAGAAAGTAGTGGGGGAAGATTTGGTGCAAGGCATTGCAGAGTTAAGGTTGAGGGGTGATCAGAAGGTGGGAGCAGACATCTGAATGTGGGGGAGGTGGTTGTTCTTTGATGGGAGGAGGGGATTCAGATTCACAAAGGTAGTGAGAACAGGAATGGTTGGAAATATGTTAACCATTGGGGAATAAGTCTAGGAAGAGTTCAGTGAAGAAGGCAAGTGATTAGAACATTATTTGTTATAACACACCTTTCAGCTGTCTCATCTCTCTTGGTATGATGACTTGGAGCAATCCTGGTAGTGCTGTGGCTCTAGTTTCTTCATGTAGCTGGGAAGCCTAGAGAGGGGAAGAAGAAAGAGTTGAATTATCTCCATCTCGAAGCCCCAGCAAGACCTACCCCCATAGTGTCCTCAGATCAGGATAGAAGCCTAGTGGGGGAAAAGGAAATTGTTCCTAATGCAGAAGCTTCTCTTCCCTCCCTAGCAATCCTCAGTCAAATTGTGGGGAGGAAGAAGACAGTTTGTCTCAATCTGATTTAAAAGTTATTGATTTTTAAAACTGTTATTAATTTACAACTGTTAAATACTGAGAGGCAGCTAGGGGGCTCAGGAGATAGAGAGCCACCTTAGAGAAAGGAGATCTTAGATTCAAATCTAGCATCAGATATTTCCTAGCTGTGTGACCCTGGGCAAGTCACTTAACCCCCATTGCCTAGCCTTTACCACTTTTCTGTCTTTGAACTAATTGATTTTAAGATGGAAGGTAGGGGTTTTAAAAGAATAAAATAAATGAAATAAAATACTGAGAAAAAGATATTAACAATATGCTCTCTTATTTTTTCATTGTGTTCAAATTGGATTTATAACAGGAATGTAAAACTATTTCAACATTAAAAAATTACTAGCATAAGAAATCCTATTAACTAAAGAAAACCAATTAAAATATATAATCATATCAACTAATTCAGGACAAACATTTCATAAAATACATTAATGTTTTAAAAACAAAACACTAAAAAGTATAGGAATGAAAATACTTCCCCTTAACACAGTCAAGAGCATTTATCTTAAAAAGAAAGAGCTGCCATTATTTTTCATGGAAATATTAATAGCTTATAGTAATGACCAAGTAATCAACAAGAATGTTTAAACTATTTACTACATGCCAGGTATGGTGCTAAAAGAGAGAAAGCAGTGGAAAAGAGATGGCAAAATTATCTCTGATTTGATAAACTACTTAGAACATTAAAATGAAAATTTTACCAAAAAAAACTTCAGAAAATAGTACAATATAAAGATTTTCTCTTTTTTTGGAGGGGGAGAGAGACAGAGGACACAGTTTAAATATATGATTTCATTTTAGGAATTTTAGATAAGCAACTTCCTTGAACCAACACTATATATCCTATAACTTATCACACAATGAATTCCAAGTGTACATATCAGTTAAAGGGGGGGAGGGAAGGGAATCAGAAATTAAGCACCTAATATGTGCTAGGTTAAGTGCTTCACAAAAATTCTCATTTAAGCATCATAACAACAATTCTGGGAGAGAGGTGCATATTATGACCCCCTTTTTACAGGTGAGGAAACTAAGGTGAGCAGTTTAAGTGAACTGCCTAGTCACACCACTAGTAGGAATATGAGTCCAGATTTAAACTCAAGTTTTCCTAATTTTGTAGACTCAGATCTTTGTACGCTGTACCAAATTCACTATTGATAATTAGAGGAGAATAGCTTCTCTCTCTTAATTTTGGATAGGGGAAAGACATGAACAATTATCAAACAGAAGCAACTATCAACAACCATCTAAATAACACTTAAAATCATGAATAATGAAAATGAAAACAATCAAGATATCACCCCACCTCCATCAAGTTGGCAAAGATGATTATAGATTTTTAGTTTTAGAGCCCTTACTCTCTGTCCTAATAACAACTCTAAGATAGAAGGGCAAGGACCAGGCGATTGGGATTAAGTGAGTTGCTCCAAGTCACCGGCTAAGAAGTGTCTGAGGTCTGATTTGAAACCAGGACTTCCCATCTCCATGCCTGGGGCTCTATCCAGGGAGCTATCTAGTTATCTCAATAAAATATATATTTTTTATATATTCAGTAAATTGAAGATATAAGAAAATGTATGATGCAGTAAGCCAGGGCTGTTGGAGCCATGCATAAAGCCAACCACTTTGGGGGGGGGGGGGAAATGTGCAAATAAAGTTAAAATTGTTTCTACCTTTGACCAGAAATCCCTTTTTTGAGATACAGGTGTAGCAACATTATTTTTAATAGTAGAAAAAATAGAATCAAACTTTAATTTCAGCAGTTGGAGAATGACTGAACAAATGGTAGTACTTGAACATAATTTAATGTTTCTGCACCATAAGGAACCAAAGACTATGGAAAATTCCAAGAAATAAGAGAGGACTTATGCGAAACAAACCAAAGCAATACATTACATATAATATCTATAGCAATGGAAATGAAAACAGCTGAAAAACTTAACAAATCAGGATCAAAACTGGTAAACAACATTGCTACTAAATTTACTAAATTTAACAAAAGGGCAATTTGATTGGGAGCATTCTGGGGAATGGGGCAGCTAGGTAGCTCAGTGCACAGAGAGTCAGGCCTGGAGTCAAGAGGACCTGGCTCCAAACCTGGCTTCAAATATTTCCTAACTGTGTGATCCTGGGCAAGTCACTTAACCCCAATTATCTACCCTTCATCATTCTTTTGTCTGAGAACCAATATTTAATACTGATTCTAAGACAGAAGGGAGGATTTAAAAAAAAGATATGTTCTTGGGGGTTTTGTATAATGTGCTGAAATAAATTTTATCAGTAAAATGTTAGTATCTCCATGTTAATGCTGTGAAGAGTGAATCAAACTTTGTCTATGTAAAAAATAGACTCGAACTCTGGACTTCAATCCCCAGAAGTCCTTGCTCCACTTCCCCAGAATGCTTTGAATTCTCACGTGGGCCGAGATCAAGATCAAGAAGGTATTTAACCTGATTGCAAGAGCTTTTGGGTCTCTTTTGGACTTCCGTTTTGGAGCAGAGGCTTCTCTTCCATGATGTGAGGTTATCTTGTCTAGGCCTCTGGCTTAGGCATGTGTTTTTTCTTATTCTGTATTTTCTTTAATCCTTAATCTTCAATAAAACACTAAAAATATAATACTCCTTGCAGAGAGAAACTAATTTCTACCTGCCTCAGTCTCCCCTAAATTTTAATCTTTACATCTATCAATAAGCAATAAGCAATTTTTAAACCAATTGATCAAAAACTTAAATTCCCCTACTTATCACCAAGTAAGAGAGTTTGCAAGTCACTTGCTAGAATGGATGACAATTCCAGAGACCACTGACCCACCCCTGGGCAGTGCTAGGCAAATTGAAAGACTGACGTTGGTTCTCATAAAGTGGAGGAAGGGACAGGAAGTGACATGGAAAAAGGACTATAAAAAGGCCTGAACTTCCTCTCCAGGGACCTTAGGCTTAGATCTTGGGCTTGGGTCTTCTTCTTTGGACCGCTCCTGAGACTTCACCTTGGGACCCTCTCTTTTGGACTTGTTCTTTGGAGGAGGATTTTGCCTTGTGACTTCACCTTTTGGACTTCTCCCTGGATCTCACTTTGGAGAGCTGAGTGAGTAGCTGGTCTTCCTTTCTTGGCTTCTGGAAAGATTGGTTCCAGAGAGGCCTTCCTTTCCTGGAGGAAACTGCATTGGTGGAATCCTTGCTGAAGATACCACCTGGTCCTCTGGCTGAAGAGTATCAAGTCCTGTCCAGAGCTAAGCCCCACACTAGAGCAGCGCTTAGGGTAATAGGCTAGATAATCCTCTACTTTCTTCTTACATTTTCCCACTTCCATTCTTTCTACCTCTTCATAAATAAGTCTACTAAAAGTCATTTTGACTTAAGCTATAATATTTTTAAATGGATGACCACAATATTACTTTAGGATGTTCATGTTTAACAAAAAAAAAATCTAAATTTAATTTCTAACAATGCACTATAAGAATAGTCTTAAATTCATATGTGTGTATATATGTGTGTGTGTGTGTGTCAGATTAAAGAGCATATGTAAAAATCAAGATAAGATCAAAATGTATTCATAACTTAGGTTTAAAGGGAGATATCATAAGCAAATTAGAACAGGAAACATCTATCAGATTCATGGATTGAAGAAGAATTGATGAATAAATAAGAGATAGAAAACAGTATGTGATATAAGTGGATAATTTTGAATATGTTAAATTGAAAAGTTTTTGCACAAATAAAACTATGTAGCCAAGATTAGAAGGAAAGCAATAAATTGGGGGAAATTTTTTATAGATAGTTCTTCAATAGATGTCTTAAATCTAAAATATATAAAGAACTTTAACAAATATATAAGACTACGAGCCATTTCCCAGTTGATAAAAAGTCAGAAGATATGAAAAAACAGTTTTTGGATGAAGAAAGCAAAGCTATATTTAACTACATGAAAAAATTATCTAAAGCATTATTGCTTACATCAATGCAAATAAAAAAACTGAGCTATCTCACACCTATCAGATTGGCTAAAATGATAAAAGGGTGAAATGACAAATGTTGGAGGGGATGTGGAAAAATGAGGACACTAATACACTGTTGATGGAGCTGTGAACTGATCCAACCGTTTTAGAAAGCAATCTAGCACTATTCTCAAAGAGTTATTAAACTGTGTGTACCTTTTGCCCCAGAAATATTACTATCAGGCTTATTTCCTAAGGTGATCAGAGACAAGGGAAAAAGAACCTATATGTTCTAAAATATTTATAACAGCTCTTTTTGTAGTGGGAAATAACTGGAAACTGAAGGGATGCCCATCAATTGGGGAATGGCTAAACAAGATGTGGCACATGGTTTTGATGGAATACTACTGCAAGTACCAAATGACAAACAGGTTAATTTTGAAAAAAAACATGGAAATACCTACAGGAAATTATGAAGAATGGAACAAGCAGAACCAAGAGAACATTATATATAGAAACAGAAATTTTGTTTGAAAAATGTCTTGTATATGTCCACCTCCAGAGAAAGAACTGAAAAATAGAAATAACCAAGACATAATTTTATACATAAATTCTTTTGTTGTTGTTAAATGAGGCCTTCTATAATGGGGAGAGGGAAGAGAGGAAGTTAACTGAATATTTTAATGTAACAACATATTACTTAATTTTTACAAAGAATGAAAGAAAAACATAACTGCACAGGTCATGATTTATAAAAAACTGTGATTTGGAAACAGCATATACATATGGGCATCTGTCTCCCCCTCCTCCTTTTCCATTCATTACACCCTACATTCTCTACTATTAAAAACCCCCATATCACTCCAGTTAGAGCTATTTAAAAAAAATATTTCAAATCTTTAGAGAACCTATGAGTTCAACATTGATGGTTAAATAGAGGTGCCATGCATTAAAGGGAAGCAGACATGCAAGCAGAGGCTTCTCCCACCCGACTGTTGGTCTCCCTGTCCAAAAATAGCCCTACCTTTACTGTATACACATACAGTGCTTGAATTATTTATGTTGACTGCTATACTACCTGAAATTGAAAGAGGTAGAGATCCATCTGGATTATCATGCTTCCTATCTTTTGAAAATGTAGATCTCTCTAAGATATTAGTAGCAGTTACATCTTAGTGTATTACTTTAACCAGACTGTCTCTCTCCTAACATTCAGCTGAGTTTAGATCCCTTAAGAAAATGGGCATTTTTTATTTGGGGATAGGAAAGTAATTTTCAAGCATGGAACAATTTGAGGAAATGAGAGATTCGCTTTACCTCTCAAATCTAAAGTAGGAATGCTTAAAAAGGAGATTTGGTCAATAAGAGAAGAACTGAAGCTCTGGGGAGAGATAATAAGAGATTGGAGAAGGGTATAGAGAAAGGTATAGAAAGTGACAGCAGGGATGTAGGAGACAGATCTAGCTTTCCAAATTTTGTCTATACCAGATAAAAGGGAGAGAAGCATCATGCTCTTTTTCTTTATTTCCTTTTTATGATTTTTGTCCTTCTTCAGTCCTGGAACTCGGGCTAATACTGTGATAAGTAATGTAGTTCATTTATACAGCAGATTAAGTAGACTTGTCTACATTAGGTAGAAATCTGACCATCATTTACATCCTTGCTTCTCCACCTGCAGTGCAATTCAATTCAGTTCACATTTGTTGTGCCTACTTTGGGTGAGGCACTGTATGATAGATACTGGGGATTGCTATGATTGGATCATTTCAGTTGTCCCTAATTCCTCATAACCCTATTTGGGGTTTTCCTGGCAGAGATACAGGAATGGTTTGCCATTTCCTTCTTCAACTAATTTTTAAAAAACTATTATCTTTTGTCTTAGAATCAATATTCATTATTGTTTCCAAGGCAGAAGAGCAGTAAAGGCTAGGCAATGGGGGAAAAACAGGTAGGAAGTATCTGAGGCTAGATTTGAACCCATGACCTCTCATCTCCAGGTTTGGCTTTCAATCTATGAGAAGGCACCTAACTTCCTGCCCCCTCAAGTTTATTAAAAAAAAAAAACAGCCTTCACTTTCATTTTAGAATCCGTACTGTGTATTAGTTCTAAAGCAAAAGAGTGGTAAAGACTAGGCAATGGAGGTCAAGTGACTTTCTCCCAGGTCACACAGCTAGGAAATATCTTAGCTCAGATTTTAACCCAGAACCTCCCATCTCTAGACCTGGCTCTCTATCCACTGATTTACTTAGCTGTCCCCAACTCCAACTTATTTTTACAGGTGAGGAAACTAAGATCAGTATGGTTAAGTGACTTGCCCAGGGTCACATAGCTAGTGTCTGAGACCAAATTTGAATTTGGAAAGATGAGGTTTCCTGACTCCAGGTCTGACACTCTATCCACTGGGTCACCTAGCTACCCAGATACTGAGAACAAAATGGCAGGAATCAAATGGTTCTTGTGCTCAATGAGACTACATTCGACTGGTGTTGGGGTGCAATATATACACACCAAAATAAATTCAAAATAATTTGAGGAGGAAGAAAGCATTCACTTCTCATTGAGAGTTGTAGGTATTAGGAAAAAGTTCACCTATGAGGTAAGCACTTGAGCTACTCCTTAGAGAAAGCTAAGGGTTCTAAGAAGCCAATTTATGGAATAGGCATATTACTGCCACATGGGACAGCCTGTTCAAAGTACCCAGAGTCGGGAAATGGAATACTGAGTGCAGCCAAGAGCTGGTAGATCACTCTGGCTGGTGCAAAGGAGAGGACCCCCCCCCCCACCACCTCTCTTGCAAGCTCGTCCCTTGTTTATGGATCACATCCACTCACAAACACAAATCACTAGCCTGAATGGCTAGGCTTTCATTTACTACTCATCCAGAAGATATAATTAGCTCAAAACCAAAAGCATTTAATGGAATAGCAGATAAAAAAGGGTCGTAATAGAACATTTCCCCCAATACACCCAGGACATGCTCTCCCCAAATGATAAACAATGTGAGATCATTGGACACAAATAGGGAAAATATGCAGGTCAAGGCCACCTGAGGGAGAAAAGTCACAGCTAGAGAGACACTGCTGTCTTCTAGTGATGTATCGCCATGGCGTTTACATCGTGATCCACGGTATTCTAGGATGCAGTAGTTTGCCAGGCTCCTAGAGTCTCTATGAGCCATTTCTTCTGGCTGCTCTCGCATGTGTCACTACTTCATGTCGCTTCATGGTCAGAGCCAGGCAAAGATGGGCTGGACACAAGGTTACTGAACTTCTCTTTGTTTCCAGCTGCAGCCTGTGGTAGGTGGGAGTTGGTCCTCAGTGGGGAACACACACGCTCTGTAATCACTCTTTCAGCTTCTAGCACAGAGGCTCTTCATGGCTTCTGGAGAAAGAAGCCCAAACACGCCCTACCTTCATTGAAGTAGGGAGATAAAAGATGCCTTGGTGCCTTTTTTCTCCTAGTGAGAGATCTTTGTGTCTTGGCTGGACCAAAATTAGAACCAATTTGCCTCTCTAGAAAGATTCCTCTCCCCAGCTGCCACGCTCTTTGGGAAAAAGCCGAGCTATCTCTGGCCAACTCATCCCTTTAAACTTGACAGGTTTTGCACTTGGGTTTTCTAACCACCCAGGGCTGGGTTGGGTCTTTTTCGAGCATCTTCATTAGCTTAAGGGTCAGAATGTCCATGCAACTTCCTGAGGCCACCCTACCAACAACTGTCAAGGGAGAGGAGTCCTGGATTTCTCCGCCCCCAAACCTCATTTTATCTCCCACTTTAATATCTGAGAGAGGAAAAGATATGGGAACAAATCAAGCCCACAGAGCAGGGTCACTATTTTCCTCTTGCCTAACAATATTCCTGGTATATCTTATGCCAACATGACTGGCAAAAGGGTTTATATATAATATATGTTACATATATTTATATTATGTATAACACATTATACATATTTGTTATATATAGCATATACTTATACATAAAATGTTATGTATTTATAAATATATAATATAAACATATAAAAATATGTTTTTATATATATATAAAGCCTTTTTGCCAATCAGATATAGCGACAGGTACAGCTAAGTGGTACAATGGGTCTCAAGCCAGGAAGACTCATCTTCCTGGGTTCAAATCTGGCCTCAGACACTCATTGACTGTGTGACCCTAGGCAAGTCACTTAGTTCCTCATCTATAAAATGTGCTGGAGAAGGAAATGGCAAATTACTCCAATATTTTGACCAAGAAAACCCCAAAAAGGGTCATGAAGAGTCAGATATGCCTGAAATGACTAAATAACAATAAATGTTTTGATTTATAATATGAAAAAGAACAATTTAAAATATGAAATATAAAAATTTTAAATGAAACAAAATATGTTGATATATAATGCTATATATGTATGCATATACATATATATGTATATATAATGCATTTTTAAGTTTCTAAACTTTTTCTGTGTGGTCTGCTGACCTTCATATGTTGTCTGTGGCCTCCAGAAAACTTACCCCAAATCCCCATTTAATGTCTTATGCCACCCCACAACAGATCAAAACCACAATGGGGAGAATGGCAAAGGAGAAGGAATACTTGAATTCTATTTGTTTTTAAGAAGTAAATTATGTTGTTGATATATTCTACCAGGATATATTATCAACAATTTCAAAAGATTCATTGTGTTCACAAGACTTTTGCCACATACATGTTTCCAGATATAAGCTTATGATCCTACCCTTAAGTTTTTGAAATCAAAAATACTGTCCTGTAAAATCTGAGATATATGATTTCTATAGACATGTGGTTTGCAACTCCTTCAATCAATTCCTTCAAGATAGCTTCCTATATTTCTTATCCTTACTCAAACTCCTAAAAAAAAGTTAGCAGACATGAGATGCTAAGGACCCTATAAGGGCACTGATTTATAGGATCTACACTTCTATTGAGGATAGAAACTGTTGACAGGAGAAATTGCTAAAAGCCGACATCACAGACAGTTGCTGACAACAACAGCTACTATGAGACACTGAAGTGAGCCACTGAATGGAGCCCTTGCCAATAGAAGCATCCACTGGGAGTGGCTGTGACCAAGAGCAACTGCCAAGTAGAGCCACTGGGAACATCAGCCAGAATGTCAGATTGGGGATATCTGCTTCAGAGGTGTCTAACCCCCTCTCTACCATCCTAACCTGAGCTACTCCTGGGGGAAAGGAGTATCAGTCTCCATTGTCTACTGAATACCTAAGAGAGAAGTTTATTCAGTAAAGAGAAAGAATAATAATTGTCTGTCACAAAATCCAATACAGTTAAAATTCAGGAAGCAGTGGTAGTCCTCTTTTAAAAAAGAAAGAAATAAAAGGAAAAAGAAAGTGTGGAAAAGAGAGGAATCAAAAAGAAGAAAGCAAAAAAAATGCAAGAGAAATGGAAAGCTAGAAAATGAAAGAGAAAAAAGCAAAAAGAAAGAGAAAGAAAAAAGAGCATGGAGAGAAATCAAAAATAAGAAAATAAGAAAAATAGAAAGCGAGGAAATGAGAGAAAAAGGCAAGAAAGAGACAAAGAGAACAGAGAGAGAGAGAGAAAGAGAGAGAGAGAGAAAGAGAGAAAGAGAGAGAGAGAGAAAAAGAAAGAGAGAAAGAAAGAAAGAAAGAAAGAAAGAAAGAAAGAAAGAAAGAAAGAAAGAAAGAAAGAAAGAAAGAAAGAAAGAAAGAAAGAAAGAAAGAAAGAAAGAAAGAAAGAAAGAAAGAAAGAAAGAAAGAAAGAAAGAGAAAGAGAGAGAAACTAATAGTTACTCTTTTGGATGTGTTTATTTTCTTTTGCTTCATCTTGCAGCAAAGTATGACCCTCAAGATAGGTGAAAGAGATGTAATGACCAGGAATTGGAACTCAGCTCTTTAATTCCAAGTGATAGAGGAACAATAAGATTTTTAACACTTACACATGCACACATTCACATCAGTTTGCAGATAGGCAGCCCAGATAAATCAGTCCAGAGTCTGGATAAGAAAATAGGTTTCTCTGACTTTGTGAATTCCTAGATATCTCTTCAGATAAGCTGTATGAACAGAACTCTAACAAGTAGGAAATATTTATAGTGTCTCCTTGTTGCCTTCTAACTCATTTAAAATACTTGTCAAAACCTGAACTATCTCACAAGTACCTTATAATGGGTTCCAATATTATGTTTATTATGTTTGTTACAATTAAAAGTAACTCAACAAGAAAAGGTTAACTCAGTTTAAGAAGGAAGAGAATGTCTAATATAGTTTAGAAAGATTTTCATAAAAGCAGATGGAATACAATTTATGAGCTTAAAGGGGATAGTGTCTTATGATGTGTTTTACCATTATGTCATTGTACTAAACAATTCAGCATCTGGCTGATGCTGAATTGATGAGAAATAATGGCTGATTGAAAATAGAACTCAAACAATCATAGATCTGGGGCCGGGCCATCTGGGCCTATGCCTTCATTGTAAGGATGAAGAAATTGAATGCTGGGAAGCTTTAGTGATATATATATATATATATATATATATATATATATATGTATATGTATATGTATATGTGTATATATATACACACATATATATGCATGTATGTATTTATACACACACACACACACAAAATCACACAGGTAGTTCTCAACAGAGATGGGATTTGAACTGAAGTCTTCTTTCCCTTCCCTTCCCATTTTACTATGCTACTTTCCCAGCTTCTACAGGTTTTAGCTTGAATTACTAGAGGAAATGTTCTACATTTTGTTGCTCAATATTTTCTTTTTTTAAAAAATAAGTTGTATTGATATCTTTGGATTTTACATCACCTAAATTTCCCCTAGTGCCATTTTCCCCCCTCCACCCCAGAGAGTCAAGAGTGAATGAATGGTGACTGGCCAGTGGATAGAGAGCCACGCCTGGAAAAGGGAGGTGCTCCTTCCAAATTTGGCCTTGGAAACTTCTTATCTGTGAGACCCTTGGCAAGCCACTTAACCCCCACTTACTCAGTCCTTCGGCCTTGGAATTTGGTATTGATTCTAAGACAGAAGGCAAGGGTTCAAAAAATGAATGAATGAAGAATGAATGAATGAAAGAAGCACCTATTAAAGGCTTACAAATAGAGAGCTGCTGAGCACTAAGGATACACATAGAAAAGCAAGATAGTTTCTGCTCTCAAAAAGCTCACATTCTAATTGGGGAGAAAACACTTAAGGAAGGTTTCAGCTGCATATCAGAAAGGTCCCACGTTCCTTCAGGTGCAGCAACAAAACACATGATAATTCCTCCTCTTTAATGTCATTTCCTTCGACAAAGTTTTCTAAAGTTTAACCATCTGACAATACCAAGGGCCTTGGTGACAGAAACTTCCTTTTTGAGATCTCCAGCAGGAACAGTTGCCTGTATCTTCATAGGGGTTATTTCTCAGGGTGATGGCTCAGAGCACTGGGCTAGAAGTATTGCTGTCCCCAAGGTCCTGGGCTGTCTTCATTAGGGTCTGAGGGGAGATTGTGGTCCAGGAGGTGGTGGTGGTGGTTGAATTTTTCTGCTACATGCTGCCTTCTGTTTTTCCCTTGGGGTGCCTACTGCTTCAGCTAGACTGACTTACCTAAATACCCTTTCTGTGTCAGGGTAGTTTGTGTAAGTGGCCCGTCCCTTCTCCATAGGGGCTACTTCCTTGGATGATGGCTGGAAGTGAGACCAGTTGTCTGGAGAGAGGCTGCTACTCCTAAGGTTCCTATGTCTATCCTGTAGATATTCAAAATAACAAAGAAATGTTTTAAAGGAAAAATGGGGAGGACAGCAAAACAAGCAAAACCAATCAATACATCAAAAAATCTGACTATATATATATATATATATATATGTATATATATATATATATAATTTTCATATTCATTCATGGATTCTCTCCCCTCCTCCCCATTACCCGAGCCAAGCCAATATCAGAAAGGGGGGGTGTCAATTTCTCTTTTCTCTGTAGTTATAATCTTTGACATTTTATAACGTTAATTTTCAATTGTTTTTTGGTTGATCTTTTCATTTCTATTGTTATAGTAATTGGCTATATTGTTTTTGTGCCTCTGATCACTCTAGCTACCCACAGTTTTTGAAAATCCACTAGACTCTGGATTCAGTTCTGGTTTTGCCCCTTAAAAGCTATTCCCTCTTTGGCAATTCTACTCACTACTATGAGACTCGGTCTAATACACTGTAGAATAACCTTAACTAGATGGCCCAGGGGGAATTGATCACTGGATTTAGGAAAATCTGAGTTCAAATGCAACTTAGATACATATGACTGAATTTCCTCATCTGTAAAATGGGGGTAATTATAGCACCCACCTCCTAGGATTGCTACAAAGTCAATTGTGAACCCAAGATCACAATATAAATGCTGGCTATTTATATTATTGTTAGCATAAGGTTAATGTGTATCTTCTACCTGCCTCACAAGATTGTTGCCAACATCCAATGATATAATGTATACAAGGCATTTTGCAACGGTAACATGTTCCAAAATATGAGTGATTATCATCATCCTTATCATCAATTAATCATCCTCAAGTTTGTCATTGCAAACCTGAAAGCACTTTTAAAATCTTGGCTATCATTATCATTATTAGAATAGCGTTAGTATGTGTCCCTTACCTGTCTCTTGGGGCTGTTGTGAGTACCAATATATGTAAAGTACTTTGTAACCTTAACCGGTACTAAATTATGAATAATTATTATCCTCATCATCAACATATCACTATCAATGGTGATGGTGGTAGTGCTAACAGTAGCAGCAGCAGCAGCAGCAGCAGTAGTAATAGTGGTGGTGGTGGTGGTAATAGTAGTAGTAGTAGTAGTGGTAGTAGTAGTAGTAGTGGTAGTAGTAGTAGTAGTAGTAGTAGTAGTAGTAGTAGTAGTGATATTAAACCTGTGATACAGTCAAAGCAACTGACAAAGGTATATAAAAAACAAGACGCTAACTGCGTCCTCTCTATGAATTCTTTCTAATATTAAACTTCTGTTCATTCTTTCACCATTCTCGAGGCTGGGAAACTTTCACTCGACAACTAGGTAGAGAATAAAACTTAGTCTCCTCATTGCCACAAATAATTCTCAGACCCCAGCAGAATCCCATCAAACTATGGGTTGGGTTTTCCTGTAGCCTCTGAGGCTTCACCATCACATGGCACTCAGCATTGTTCTCGAAGCATTTGGTGCTCTTTCTTATAAAGCAACCAGTTTCTTCTTCCTTCAGCATCATCTGAGTCTCAGCCAGTGTTTCTACACTGACAAAAGGATTCCAACTCTTTGGTGTGGCTAATGGCTACCTTACAATGTTGCTTCTTTTTAGAATAATAGTATAAAGCAGAGCATTACAATAATGGGGGAGTGAGTATGAGGAAAGGGGGAAGGTTTCAACAGGGGAGGGAATTTTTGTGGTCAGTGTCTACACTATCCTGGCATATTGGTATATTAAAATTGTCATAGACCAGCCAGTAGATGGTGCTGCATCATCAGACTCTAGGGTTCATGCCCTTTTTATGCCACCAAATTTTTTGTTATCAGAAACAACAACAAAAAATGGATAACTGTTTCCATAATTCAAGTATGCATTGACTTTCATTGCAAGACTAGACAGGTCTGGATGGAGTTCTTAGTGGTTGTGGGCACACTAGGTTTGTACACATTTTGAAAATGCCACCATAATCATGATTTTCAGAGGCATTCACTCAGAACACAATATATGTTTGGTCTCGCCATTTGGCTGGACATTCAAGGTCCTAAACACTCCCAAAGAATATGGGGATAGCAGAGCAGTCTGCTGGTCCTAAAAAGTATGTTGAGTTTGTTCCTGGTGCCCTTTCATGCCACCATTTCTGATTCTATGATCTTTTCTGTGCTGTGTCCAATATTTGTTTATTCATTTATTCAACTACCATTTCTTAAATCCCATGCTGTTTGCAGAACAGTATGCTCGACATTGGGGACATACAAAGTTTAGATGAGAAATTGTCCATATCCTCATGAAGTTTGTGGTTTAATAATAGGAGGATAAGACACAAATACAAATAAATATATGATATTTATTTATATATTATATGTTATTATAATATTAATAAGTACTTTGTAAAGGTACAAAAGAAATTTCTACTAAGGAAGGGAACAACATTCTTAAGGAATGGATATTGAGGACTGGATTCATGGAAGATGTATCATTTGAGTGGAGTTTTAAAAAAATAATGGGCAGAAAATATGACATAGGGTGAGATAAAATAAGAAGATAAGATGGGGTAGACTTTTCTTAGGAATTCATAAACTAGTTTAGTCAGAGCATGAACTACATAGAGAAGAATAATATGATTGGATTGGAAATGTAGAGAGCCTAGATGATCAGACAGAAAAGTATGAACTTTAATCAATAAAAAATAGGGAACTACTGAAGATATCTGAGCAGAGGAATAACATCATGAAACTGAAGAAGAAAATTTGTTCTGAGAGGGGTAAGGAGGACAAATTTGAAGGAAAAGACAATGGATGTTTGGGAAGACTTATAAGGAGACTTACCAACCACAATAGTCCAAGAAGATGATAAAACCCTACACTAAAGTAGTGGTAATGGAAATAAAGATTGGATGGATGCAAGAGATGCTATCTAAGTTGAAATGAATAGGTCTTGGTAGCTAATTAGATATGAGAGAAAATATAGCACCGTGTAAAATGTGCTTGCTGGTTGGGAAACCAGTTTTGCCACTTACTACTTCTGTGTCCAAAGGCAAATCACTAAGCCCTCTCTGGGCATCAGTTTCAGTACCTGTAAAATGAAGGAACATATTCTAATTCTATGATCTAATGATTCATGCAAATCTCTAAGGTTATGGAAGTAGTGATCCACTTTCTTCACTTCTTTTAAGACTAGTTCTGATAAAAGGGGAAGAAAATTCCTTTCTATTCTCCCTCCTTCCCTCCCTCCCTCCCTCCTTCCCTCCTTTCTTTCTTCCTTCCTTCCTCCCTCCCTTCCTTCCTCCCTCCCTCCATCCCTTCCTCCCTATCTTCCCTCCTTTGCTTCCTCCTTTTTTCCCTCCCTCCATCCTTCCCTCCCTCCCTCCATTCTTCTCTACCTTCCTTCCTTCCTTCCTTCCTTCCTTCTTTCCTTCCTTCCTTCCTTCCTTCCTTCCTTCCTTCCTTCCTTCCTTCCTTCCCTCCTTCCCTCCTTCCTTCTTTCCCTCCTTCTTTCCTTCCTTCCTTCCTTCCTTTCTTCCTTCCTTCCTTCCTTCCCTCCTTCTTTCCTTCCCTCCCTCCCTCCTTCCTTCCTTCCTTCCTTCCTTCCTTCCTTCCTTCCTTCCTTCCTTCCTTCCTTCCTTCCTTCCTTCCTTCCTTCCTTCCCTGCTTCCTTTCCTTGTTCCTTCCCTACCTCGTTCCTTCCCTCCTTCCCTCCTTCCTTCCCTCCTTCCCTCCTTCTTTCCTTACTTCCCTCCTTCCTTCCTTCTTTCCTTTTTTTTCTGGATGTGAATAGCATTTTTCATCAAAAGTTCTTCTGAATTGAAAATAGCTAAGTCATTCACAATTGATCATTGTCACAGTATTACTGTTACTGTATACAATGTTTTCCTAGTTCTGCTCATTTTACTTTGCATCAGTTTATGTAAGTTTCAGGGTTTTGTTTTGTTTTTTTGAGAGCGTCCTACTCATCATTTCTTATAACACAAAATAGTAATATATCACAATCATATATCACAACTTGTTCAACCATTCCCCAATTGATGGAAATCTCAATTTCTCAATTCTTTATCACTACAAAAAGTGATATCATATATATTTTTATACATATAGCTCCTTCTCCTTTTTGTTTTTATCTCTTTGAGATATAGACATAGTTGTGGTATTGCTGGATCAAAGGATATGAATGGTTTTATAGTCCATTGAACATAGATCCAAATTCGTCATTGGAATGGTTGAATCATCTCATAATTCCACCAGAGTGTGTTAGTCTAAATTTTCCCACTTTCCCTCTAACATTTGTCATTTTCCTTTTCTGTAACATGAGTCAATCAGATAAATGTGTAGTGGCACCTCAGAACTGTTTTAATTTGCATTTCTCTAATCAATAGTGATTTAGAGCATTTTTCATATGATTACAGACAGCTTTCATTAGTTCATCTGAAAACTGCCTATTCATATATTCTTTAACCATTTATCAATTGTGGAATGACTTATGTTCTTATATATTTGAATCTATTCTGTGTATTTGAGAAATGAAGCCTTTATCAGAGAAACCTGTTATAAGTGTCTTTCTGATTACTATGTATTTTCCTCCTTCCTATTTCTGCCTGTTTATCCTACTTTCTCTCCTTCCACCTGATACATTCTCAAAGGTATTTCGCTTCTGACTATTGCCTCCCTACATCTGTCTTCCCTTTTGCACACTCTACCTGTTTCTTGTTCACTTCTTGTCCTGTTGTCCTACAGGGTAAGAGATGTCTATATCAAGCTTTATGTTATTCCTTCTTTGAGCCAATTCCATTGAGAGAAAGGGTCACCCCACCACCATCACTAAAAAGCACAATTCAATGACTATTAGCGATATTGTATCCATTGTTACTCTCTTGAGCTAAAGTTCAGCTTGAGAACAGACTGAATAGGACTTGGTCTTGATAGAATTACTGAGCTCAGACGATTATATTGCCCAGATTTAAGCAATCGGAGGGAGATGGAGTGGACAGTGATTTTCCAAAAATAAAAGATTAAAGAAGGTGATTATGGGGAAGGGCAAGGCCAAAATATATATGGAGATGGCAGGGAAGGAACAGTGATGGTTTTATCGAGACAAGATACTATCAGGTAGCCAGCCAGGTGGTCTTAGGCTAAGTAGCAGGATAGATAAGGAGCAGGGATGGATAAATGTACCTTCCCCAAGTAGGGCCTGTTATATACGTGAATCTTTCATAAGCTCCTGCCACTCCCAACCTCAGGATGTCATTGTATTAACAATTCTCCTTCTTTAAGGGAACCTATCCGGCTTATGGAATTCTAGACTCTACTGAAGCAGCTTGGCCAATAACCCTGTACCTGTAATACCTGTAAGAGGAAAGGTAACCAAGACTGCTGGTTGGGTAATCACGCTCTCTTTTTTTCTGGGGAAAGAAGAACAGAGTTTGAATTAGTATTCATCCAAACACAACCGAAAGACTGAGCTAGGCCTGAGATTATCTGGAGCACAAAAAATCCAGATGGTTGAGAAGAGCAGTACGCCAAGAACAGCAAGAGAAATTCAAGCATGAAGGTTGGTACTGGATCCGAGTACATTGGAGGATGTAGTAGGAACAAAATCTGCAAAGCAGATTAGGTTATTTTCCCTGCTAAAAGTCAGGGAAGCTATCCCTGTGACTTCATTGGTTCAGAATGTTAAAGTCTGAGCTGCTAACATGGCTTTCTGATTCCTATATTCCTGCCATGGAATCTGAGCTTTCCCCCCCTAAAACACAGGAAAACTATTACCAAGACTTGACAGATCCAGGGATCTAAGGCTAGCATCGTTGATGAGACTTATGTTGATGGGTCATTAGGGCAAAGAAGGGCCAATCCATGAAAACATGGAGCCCTTCACATTTGGCAGGCATCTAACTAGCATGCCAGTCACTCTACCTGGCACTTCCTGATGAAGCCTTTCTGTGTGGAGACAAGCAGAATGCCATCTACACAAGACCATGCTGTATTCCCCAAATCTTTGGCTTTTTATGGAAGTCACACATGCATTCTCCTCCTTCCTCATATCCCCCAACCCAACACTGTCTCTTACTGATATGCTCTTTGGTATGGTTTGGGCATGAATTGGCCACATGCTCTTTTGCCTCAGCCATGCCAATAAGGCTGTGGTCTTAACGGCAGCTTCTTCAGTTCCTTCTCCACAATTCTCTCCTCCCTCCCACTCCAGTTTCCATAGGAGGTGACATTGGGCTTCTGAGAATATCCTTGAGAGGGACTAGGCTAACCAGTTTAAAGCATTGGAATCTTACATAAGTTCCCATGGCCACAGAATGGCCAGTATCTCTGCTTGACCCCCAGTTTCCAAATGTCTTTTATAAAAGGTCAAAACAGATGTGCTGTTGACTAATGGCGATCCCCTCAGACTAAACTGTGTTATGAGTTTAGCAAAATCTACATGCTTTCCAGCTCCCAAGATATCCACTCTTCTTCGGGATGAGTCTATGTCAGAAGTCAGTAGATCTTGACAGCTAGAAGTCAGGGTTCCCTGATATTCTCAGACAATACTCTGCTTTGGTCTCCATGGAGACAGGATTACTAATCAGAGCTACAATTAACCTGCCACCATTTCAGGCATTTACTTGGAAACTTTTCCTGCCCCCATAGAAAAGAGAGCCTGCTGAGGGCCAGAGCTTGAGTTGTGGAGTTCCCCTCACATTATACTTCAACTTCCTAATATCAAGTGGGCATTCTCTAAGAAATACTCTTATCCCAAAGAGCAGAATTTATTTATTAGTTTCCCATAGCAACCAAAGGCACTTCACTCATAGAGGTCTTTGCATCTTTATAAGTGGGGACGAGGTGGATATATGCTGGTAGGAGAAGGAGTGAGTTGGCAACCTCACCCGAGAAAAAGAAAAGGAAGACCCAAGGGAGTTCAAAGAGTCAGAGATCCACCTAGAGCTAGAAGGGGCTATAGAAGTCATCTGGTCCAACACTTTCATTTTACAGAGAAGCAAGCTTAAACTCAGAAAGATTAAATGACTGTCCCTAGGTCACATAAATATAAAGTGGCATAGCTGGGATTTGAACTAAGGTCCTTTGATTTAAAATCGAGTACTTTTCTCACTCTACTGTGGTACAGTGATTGAAAAGAGCACCCTACTGAGACTATACAGCATTATTCTCCTATCTACTCCACAGAGCCTGAGTTAAACAGAAGTTGAAAATTCACTAATAATATTCCTTGGGTCTTATGGCTTTTTTTCCCAACCTATTTAGAGTGGTTGGTTCTTTTGCAAAAATGGCCCCATCAATACACTGTAATGTTTCCTGTTTATTTATGATGCACGCTGTGCTTATATAATTTTAATTAAAATTTTGAACTTAAACCAACAAGCAGAAACATTTAAATAGTCAAAGAAGAAGGAGAAAGATGATTGTGTGAGAAATTGTGAACTACTGTTATGTAATTTGTTTTTAAGACTCTAAGTATGTATACCTACCTTAAGCAAAATAGTAACAAAATTGATCCATTTGTGTCCCTTGTTGTACTTGAATTTTTTTCCACGTGATAAAATTATTTTATTCATGCTCTTTTTAGTTATCCATTACAACCACATATCCTCTCAGACTAGAAGTTTTCTCTTGTAACAAACATGTATAATTTGGCAAAATAAATCATTATTCACCTTATCTGAGAATGTATGTTTCATTCTTCACTTCTCGTCTATCTCATCTCCAACCAAGAGGTAAGATATGTTTCATCATGAGCCTTTGGAAATTCAATGCATTGGTCAGAATTTGATGTCTTTAAAGGCTGTTTTCCTTCACATTATTATTGTGACTTTACAAAAATCCTACTCATTTCACTCAGCATCACTTAACATGTTTTCTCATGTTTCTCTGAATTTGTCATATGTCATCTTAGAGTACAATAATATTCCATGACATTCATATATATATATATATATATATATATATATATATATATATATCACATTCCCACTGAATGATCAACCATTTTGTTTCTATTCAACTATTAAAAAAATGAAATGTCTAATCCAAAGTATGGATTCACTCAAATTCTGACAAGTAGAACAAATCCATAATATAACCTGTATCAATTGGTTTCTATCTCTATCCTTGGAAAGAACGCAACCTTAATAAGGAGACTGTAGATCCAATTCTTATACTGGAAAGGAGTCTGAAGGAAATGGCAAACCACTTCAGTATCTTTGCCAGGAAAACTCTATGGACAGTACAGTTCATGGAGTCATGAAGAGTTTGACATGATTGAATGACTGAACAACAAACATGATTCCACTTCTTGTTCTGGTCTTTTCATTAAGCCAATACTTATTGAGAACCCACGGCATGAAAGACACTCTTCTAAGTGTTAAAGAAGAGATAAAGTTGAAAAAGAGGGCTTTTACCCTCAAGAAGTTGATAGCCTAGTAGGGGAGAGGCAAAGATAGAGGAGAAAAGCATTCCAAATGAGAGGTAAGCATGAGTAAAGTATATTGGGGAATGACAAGTAGTCTAAGTGGGGATGAATGTAGAAAGAGAATAGAAGAGTAGGTTGCAGCACTAATATGGAAGTCCTTGAATACTGGACTATGGAGTTTAGATTTTATTTGATAAGAAAAGGAATCTGTTGAAAATGTTTAAGTTGTAGAGTGACATGGCAAATGTGATGGCTTACACATAGAAGGTACTCAATAATGTTTGGTTTTTTGCTGTTCAGTCCAGTCATTTCAGCCATGTCCAAATCTTCTCCATCTGAGGTTTTCTTGGGAAAGATACTATAGTTATTTGCCATTTCCTTCCCTAGTTCATTTTACAGAGGAGGAAAGTGAGGCAAGCAGTAAGTGATTTGCCCAGGGTCAGTCATATAGCTGGTAAGTGTTTGAGGCCAGATTTGAATTCAAGAAAATGACTTTTCTGACTTCAAGGCTGGCCTTCTATCCACTGTTCCATCAACTGCGATTTTAGTTGTAAGGAATTAAATTACACCGGGTGGATTGAATTGAGTTGAACTGATTCAATTCAAATAAAGTGGGAAAGGACTGAAAACATAGAGTCAAGCCAAAGAGTAGAATTAGGTTGGAATGATACCACAGAAACAGAGCCTATATATGAATGTATTTCCCTTCCCTTTTTAGCTATACAAGTATTCTCTCTATTTACATTTTTTCTTTTGAGACCACATTTATATCTTTTTGTCTGGTGCCAATTATCCTTTCCTAAACAGAATCACACTAGAGGAAAAACCCAGCCATCTAAGGTGAATTCTCAAAAATATATTACCTAATGCAAGTTATGAGTATTTTAAAAATAAATTCAGTTTAAGGAAAAAGTGAGGCACTTAAAACTTATCTTTTGGTGACCTGAATTGTATAGATTTATGTCTTTCCTTCTTTCAGCAGATTCTCATCCAGTTTAACCCCAGTGAGCCTTTTTTTTTTTTAAGAAAAAAATCTCTTCTATGAACTTCTAATTCCACAGCCCAGCTGTGTGCCAGAATGACCCTAGAATGTAAATATGGGAAGCATTGGAGTCTCCCATTCACCCAATTTGGAAGGGAAAATTCTGAATTTTCCTTTTACACAAGGGGAGGTTACTGCCTTTGCAAAGGTTGACCGTTAAACACTCATAACTTGTAAAAGGCAACTCTGAACCCTAGGAAAGTCATTACTGGTCATAAATGAATTCACGTATTTCCAAATATATAGTAGGTATTTTTAAGGGGTGTTTGGCTAGTCCTACAAAGAGCTAATAAATAATAGCAATGTCTCCCTTAGGCATCTCTCTCACTCCTTAATGAGTAAGTCCCATTGATTCAGCCAAATAAGTGACTTATTGGGGCGCAATAGGGAATTATTGTTCAAAAATAAACCCATTAATCTTTAGGGTGATTCTCAGCTGTTTCATCTGCCCCCAAAGCGGGCAATTTTCTTGCATTGAAACTTTAGAGTTACTAGTCATTATGATCTCTTTCTTTGTTCCCTTTCTTCCTTCAACTACATTTTAGCAGTAACTTTGCCGAAGGGTCAGCCAGTCTCTCCATTATTTAGCATGAGTTTCCTGGTTTATTTTTCAGGTTTCCCTGAATCTGGCAGTAAGTTTGCTTGGTTTGGGGATAAGGTTTGTTGAGAAGGGGCTCAGCCTCCCTCTGCTTTCCTCGTTAGGGCCTCAAACATGAAAGCGTAGTGGGGCAGGGTTGGGCAGTGCAGGGCAGACTGCATAGTAGAGGGAGCTGGATCCCTAAGAGGCTACTTTTCCACATCTGGTTAACATTAGAGGGGTTTGGATCTTTGATTGAGGTCACTCTACATTAAACAGAAATCTGTGGTATTTGCTTTTAAGTTGTATCTGCATCCCAAAGCACATATCCTCACCTGTACTCAATCAGAAGCTATTCCCCAGAAAAGAAACAGCAAATATAAGAAAACTATTAAGTTTACTAACTATTCTTGAGTTTTATTTTGACTTTTCTTGAAGGTTCTACTAAGGGCTCAAGCTGCCTGGGAATGAGTTATCTGAAAAGACCTCTGGGGAAAGAGGTGTTAAAGTAAAAAAGTTGCCAAGGATTTGATCATAAATCTTGAGCTTTTTTAAAAAATAATGAGACAGATTAGGCCAAAGTTTCTCCTCTATGTGGGGCACATAGCAGATGCTGAATAATCACTTGTCCAAATAAAGTTAATTAAGTCCTGCAGTTAAGAAAACTGGACCAAATGGATGCTTTTAGTCTTCCTAGGTACTAAAATTTGCATATCATCATATTATTTTGATGTTTTCAATCATATCCAATTCTTCATGACCCCATTTGGAGTTTTCTTGGCAAATATATTTAAACAATTTGCCATTTCCTTCTCCAGCTCATTTTATAGATGAAGAAAACTGAGGTACACAGGGTTAAGTGATTTGCCCAGGGTAACATAGATAGTAAATATCTGAGACCAGACTTGATTTCAGGAAGATGAGTCTTCCACGCTTCAGTCCCAGCACTCTATCTACTCTGCCACCCAGCTATCTCTTAATACCTGAAAGTTCTCATCTTTCTGATGGAGTTCAAATAGAATCAGTCTTTATCAAGTCAATATCCTTCTTAATATTTATTTCTGTACAGTATTATTCAGTTGGGTAAGACAATTGCTTTCCTCAATTACATGGAAGGATTAGGAATTAAATTTATCTCCTCTTTTCTCCTTTTTGATGAGGAAGTATTAACCTTCCTATACCTGTATTAGGGCTATGAACCCTATGTTTCATTAATACTATATGGATTTTTGATAGAACACTTTCTAAATCAGTTATTCAGTTTTCAGTTCTGAAAGTATACATTAAAACTTGTATTGAATAGGTGTAGGTTGCTAAAAAATTTCTTTGCATCATACTTTGATCTCAGAATACCAATAAGTCTCTTACTATAATTAGCTATAACTTTCTCCTTGATAGCTTTATGCATCTTGCCTGGGAAATATAAAGATATTCTTGGGGATTATTTTTATTTGATGGTTCAATTTTATGGACAAATTCAAGCTAAAGCTTTCAGTCTGTCTATTCTTGTTGTATGACAAGAATCTCAAACTTATGCAATCAACATGGCATTTTGATACTGAAGAAAAGATTCTGTGAGTTGGAGGAGCTGCTTAATGTGTTTTAAGTGAATCCATTTAGCATGATGTCATCAATGTACGGCAAATGATTAATGAGATATATGTTTGTTTGACTTTTTAAAAATGGAAGCCATATTTAGCTCTACATAGGCAAAATGGTCTAATGGATTTAAGACTAAGCAGAACCATAATAGTCTTAAACTTTCTTCTCTGAAAACACCCACAATCATGCCAATTGTTCTTGATATTGTTTTTGTGATATTTTAAAAGAGAAAAGTTTTTCCCCGTGTTGTCTGCAATGTTCTGTATATTTGTAGAAGCTTTAAGAACAGACTTAGTCACAGTTTTGGTGATAATAAGGGTAGCAATCATGCTTTTGACAGACTTATTCAGTCAACAAATCAATAATAGATTATTCTCTATACCCCTGCGTCTTTTGGGTATGCTCTATTTTTTTCTTTAGCTAATATACTGTTTTCTTTTTGAATTTTAATCATATTTTTTCAGATGTAAGTTTTGACTGCTTCATAAAAAGTATATAATCCTATAATATGCCTATATTTGAATGTGTCTCTGATGTTCTCATCTTTTGGTAATAGATGTGATGTCTCCTGCAAAACAGAGGATCAGACTTACTTCTAAGAGAAGTTGGTAAAATGCTTTTCTAATAAATTATACATCAGAATAAAGCTAATAATTGTGGGTCTATCTGGACTTACCATGTTCCAGTTAAATATCTTATATTATTATATTGCCTTAAAGTTGATAAAGAACTTTATTCATAGCAAGTCTATGAAGTAGGTAATGCATGTATCTTTATCCTTGTTTTACAGAGGAATAAACTGAGGGTAAGGAAAATGAAGTGATGTGTCCAAGGCTTTCTGGAGGTATATCACTAGAATTCAGACTTTCTGACTTCAAAACCAAGGCTTTTCCCATTGGAACTTAGCAGAGAGTCTCCATTCTTATGAAATTCTTATAGGTGTCTCTGATGATGGGAGACAGTATGGTAACAAGCTCAGGATAGACCTTAACCATTGCTTGTTTCAAAGTGCTCCCCTATCTTTTTGTTTAACATTACTTGGATCTGGAAATATTTGAATGCACTTCTGACTAATGAGGGATATGGCCCTTTACATATCATGTAAAGCCAGGTACCCATCTAGTAACTGAAACAAAGAGTCCTTTTTGAACATGTGTGGACAACTGCTTCTTTGCAGACCATGCTCTTCCCTATGCTGGAGTGAAGCTGGATTTCTCATGAGCACTTTTTCATAAAATGAAGGAAGATTTCTCAGACGGGAAGCTATTGATACTTTAATCCCAATTCCCTCATCTTTAATTCTCTTCCCTTGTATTTATTTTGTATCTATTTTATATCATTTTGGACATAATATAGCCCTCACTATCTTGAGGACAGAAATTTTTAGTTTTTGCACTTGTGTATCATGTGCTAGAAAGAATCTAGCATAGTTCCTAGTTTATAGAAGGTGCTTAATAAATGTGGTGATGGAATTCTATTGTGCTATAAGAAACAATGAGGAGTATGATTTCAGAAAAGGCTAGAAAGGCCAACATGAACAGATGCAGAGTGAAATAAGCAGAACCAGGAGAACATTGTATACAGTAAAAGTAATATTGTACATTGATCAACTGTGAAAGACTTAGCTACTCTCTAGGACAATTCTGAAGTATGTATAACAAAGAATGCTATTTACCGCCACAGAAAGAACTGATGGAATCAGATGCAGATCAAAACAGACTATTTTTCACATTAGTTTATTTATGTTGGGTTTTTTTTTTGGGGGGGGTTGGCTTTATATGAGTACTCTTACAACAATGACCAACATGTAAAACCACATTTTGCATTTAATACAAATATAAGCTAGATCAAATTGCCTCTCATATTCACAGGAGGGGGGAGGGAAGGAAGGGAAAAAGACAATTTAGATTTCATAATTTTGGAAAATATATGTTGAGAACTGTTATTACATGTAATTGCAAAAATAACACATCTTAAAAAAAGAAAAACCTAAAACTTTTTAATCCTGGAGACAATTTTAACAGAAATTATTTTTAGCAATTCAAGAGAGGCAAAGAAATAACAGGTAGAATAAGTTGGAAAGGAGAAAAAGGAGAAAAGTTGCAGGAACTGATGCAGAATAAAATAAGCAGAACCAGGAGAACATCATACACAGTAACAGCAATACTGGATGATGATTATCTGTGAAAACCTGGCTCTTCTCAGCAATGCAATGATCTGGAACAGTCCTGAAATATTTATGATGGGGAATATTATCCACCTCCAGAGAAAGAACTTTTGAAGTCAACTTTCATATCAGTGTATTTTTGGTTTTATTTTGGGGTTTGGGGTTATGTATGGCTTTGCCCTTATAATGATGACCAACAGGGAAGTGTGTTTTTCATGACGATAAAAATGAAGAAGAACAAGAAGAAACATCAGGTTTTACAAAGCAGATCAATCAATTGGGGGTGGAGGATTCATTTTATAAGAAGTATTAACTTTAGAGTAGGATGTTGCCACACTCCAATGGATCCATAGTTGTTGACATAAATGCTCATTACCTGAGGAATAAAAGATTGAAAACCATCCAGCAAAATCATCAGCTGTGCCCACAGACCAAATGGATCCACACACTCTCCAGTTTGTCAGAAAGTCCTTGCATTCATAAGTGTCCAACCTGCAGCATGATGTTAGGGAACTGAAAACCTATTAGAGTCCTTTGTTTGGGAAATGAACTGTAGGAGACAGCAATTTATGAAAGATGTTATATGAAAAGCCAGGGTGAACAAAAGGACTCTGTCTTGGTTTCAGCTGAAATAAAGACCTCTATTTGACCCTAGTCAACAGAATTAAACAACTCACCTTTCCAGATAAGTAGTGGCATGAAATCATTTAGATGAATTCCTAATATGGATTCTATTCCAGGAGTTTCTATTGGCTTAGAAGGGTAACCTGGCCAAAGGGAAATAAACTAATAATCCAGCTCCATTTCTGCGGAAGATTCTTAGAGCAAAACTCAGTCAAGACAGAAAACCAACTATTCAGTGGTCAAGGTACTCTTAAAAAAATCCTTTACCTTTGGTCATAGAATCAATTTTATGAATTAGTTCTAAGGCAGAAGAGCAGAAAGGGTTAGGCATTGGGGATTAAGTGACTTGCCTAGGGTCACCTAGATAGGAAGTGTCTGAGGTAAAATTTGAACTCAAGATCTCCTATTTTAAGACCTGGCTCTCAATCCACTGAGCCACCCAGCTGCCCCTGTGAATATCTGTTCTAAGCATAAGAGTGATAAGGACTATGCAATTGTAATTAAGTGACTTGCCCAGGGTCACAGAGCTAGGAAGTATCTAAGACCAGATTTGAATTCAGGTTCCCCCCAACTTTATGTCTTGCTCTCTATCCAGCTGGTCAAGGGCAAATATCTATCACTCCAGTTCTTTCACAGTCATAACATTTCCTAGGCAGAGAAAAGGAACACAAAGTCTCTACCATCCCATATTCACGCAAGCCACATTTTATTTTATTTTATTTTTAATTTAGAATATTTTTCCATGGTTACATGATTCATGATTCTCCTCCCTCTCCCTTTTTCCTCCCCGCTCCCAGAGCTGACAAGCAGTTCCACTGGGTTATACATGTATCATTGTTCAAAACCCATTTCCATGTTATTCATATTTGCCAAGCCACAATTTAGCCTGAGTGTAACCTCTCTACCCCCAAGTATAAGTTTCTTAAAGTAGGACCGACTCTTTATTTTTCTCTCCTGCCTAACAGCACCCAGACAAATGCTCTGAATGACAGAACCTCGAGGAACCATAAAACTCAAAAGAATCTGGGGTGTGCTTTGGTAAATGCTTTAACAGTCATTACCCCCCTTCCCCCAGAAAAAAGTACACACACACATACACATGCATACTGGTAAGCTTAATCTGCATAATTAACATGTTCTTCATCACCTTTTTAACTTTAGAAAACCAGTAAAGCAGTGAATGAGGTCCTGATTTGTAGCATTTGCCAATTTACAAACTGCTAATATTCACATTACAAATTGAACAATTGACTCTCAAAAGTCAGTTCAAGCTGGCCCCCAGCAAACCCCAAGTTGGATTAGTCCAACCCATACATGAAAGCAATCTACTCTAACAAACCCAAGAAGTGATTGTTCAGTCTCAACATATTCAGTCCTTCAGAATTGCTTAACCAAGTATTTTTTGAATTTTCAATCTGTGTTATATCCACGGCTCTCAATATGCCCTTAAAATGGAGGAGTACATTCTCAGAAAACATGTCTCCTCCCACTGGGAAAATAGTAAGCACTGCTATACATAACAGATGCCTAAGGACGGGACGTGTCAATACTAAACACATCCTGTTCCCTAGCTACCTACCTATCAGTCAGAACACCAAGGAGCAATGCCCATATCAAGGAAATTTCCAGCCCAACCCAGAACATGTGTTTTCCCTCTTTCTAATTTCCAAAGTTTACCGAGTTTTCCTCTTTACATCATCCAGACCGGCTTGATTATCCCTGGTCAGCTGGTAACTGTTTCTCCTTAAATCCTCCAGTTACCACTGCTTCTTCCTACTGCCAGAATGAAGGCATACTTGACAATGCAAGAGGGGAGTGTGTGTGTGTTTCTGTGTAGATACTGTGTGTTCATATGGATCGACTTAGATGTGGCTCCCAGGGAGGTATGAATAGCTATCTGGAGCATCTCCTTTGGTCATGCGTTCCCAAGGGAGACTTTGATTCCTGCAGGGGGTGGGAAAAGAAGCAGGAGACTTGTGAAATGAGGCTGGTTACTCTGTTCTCCTCAGAGGTGGGGTATTATTAGGCTAGCAGTATATCTATCAACTTAGCTAGCATTGGTAGCCTGGGGGAAATAATTTTAGGTTCAAGCTATTTAGGTTCCTGATCGTTATCCCTTAAGCTATATATTTAAGTGCCATGAGCCATATATCCAGGGCTTGACTTCCTGCCATTCTATAAAAACTATATGTAGTAAAGAGCAAATCAACTCATTTAGCTAAGATGCTAGCAAATAGAAACCAGAGAAGTTATTCAGATGAGAATAGACCATATGATATAGAGAATGAATGGGTTCACCCACTGGGAGTTTGATATCTCAATTCCACCAAGAGAGAATTTCAGGTCTCACCCAAGGGGGAATTCTCTGAAAACCCTAGTGATGTAAGCTGGGAATAGAGATATGATCAAGTCATTGGCTTCTTCCCAGAGGCTTTCTCTTCCTTCAGGGACCTCTTCCTAAAGAGAATGTGAAATCATGTGACTTCCCTTTTGAAGCTGGAAGCCAGGAGACTAGACTCTCTCTTCTCTCAAACTCTTAACAACTATTCCTGCATCTAGGCATAGATTAATTATACAAACAATATATATCACCTTCTCATTGCAAGCTCACATATCTTTCCTCCCTGATCACTCACTCATCCCCATCTTTGTGGGACACTTTTTCCCAATTTCCACAAAAGAAGGCTATGATAAGATGGTCAGCATATCTACAAATACACTTCTATATGCATATGAATATTGCCACATACTAGCAATGCTGTGGACGTTATTCCTCTGGCCATTGACATACGAAATCATTGCCAAAAGACTCACAAAAGTTGGCAAGATCATTGAATTATAGATGAATTAAAAGTTGGAAGGAACCGTGAGAGGTCATATTCTCTCTGCTCCTCATTTTATAGAAGAAGAGACTGAGATTCAAAGAGATTAGGTAAATGACCAAAATTATACAGGTAATTAAGTGGCAGTGCCTAGATCCTACTCGCCCTAGGGTCACTTATTCTTCCCTTTCTCATCTAATATCCTTTTAAAAAACTGCACAAATGATGTTTCTATTTCTCTCTTGTCTTTTAAATGGAAACTTTTCTATCCAAATTTATCAGTAATCCATTTGCCATATCTAATGGCCTTTTCTCAATCCTTCTTGACCTCCCTTCAGCATTAGACAGTTGATCATCTCAGTCCCCTTCCTGGATCTTCATCCGTGTCATGCCCACTTTATATATACATAGCATCTGATTAATAAATAAAACAACATAAGTCCTTTCTGTCCAATACAACATGTAGCCCATGAGTTAAATCCACAGACTCGACCCTAGTGTGTGGTTCACCTGAGGCTTTTAAATAAGAGGAAAAAAAAAACATACAGAGGCCAAGAGATGGGGGGAGGGGGATATATTCACCTAATTAGCTAGAACACATGAACTAGTCACAGATATGCCCAAAGGGGACTTTAACTACCTGCCTGCTGCTACCACTGTGCTGCCAGGATCAATTAGTAATTGTAATTGAACTTGAATTTATTTGATTAGATAATTAAATTCAAGTCACTCAAACAAATGGATTTCTGATCATGGATCAAAAGTGACCCATTTTTGAAAAAAACTTGGATGCCCCTGTCAGAAAAAGTTAATAATGTCATGGAATTCTACCTAAATCAACAGCAGGATATTTGCAGATTTCAATTTGGACATCCTGGGCCCCAAAGGACAAAAATTGGCCCATTAATTTTTGCCACGAACATTTTGTAAGCTTTTCTTATTTGTTTCCATCGTCATTGACTTTGCCATTTATGTTGAGACAAGTATCTGAGTGCTTTGTTCTTTTCATCTGTCTTATGAATACAGTACTCCACATGAGCTAAGTAGAGACAGAGAACAAATATTGCAACTAGCCATTTAATATGTCTACTATATGAAAAGTGCTGGAAAATTGGATTTTTAATAAAATGAGAGGGAAATAAAATAGTGAGAGAAAAACTTGGACCTATGTGATAGTACACAATGCAATTTCACTTTTAATAACAGTGTATCTGGTTAGATAGGATTATTTGATGCTATATATTCTAGGCTACTTGTGATGATCCAGATTTTTATTAAAAGATAAATTATATTTGATTATACAATACAAAAAGTCATTCTTGTCTTGATGACTACTTTCTTCCAACTACCACAGCTTACAGGTGCCCCACATTTTCTATTAAAGAATTTATAGTAGAAAGAAGAATCATATATACTGAAATAATATGGTAGAAAAGGCAGTAGACTTGGAGTCAGAAAATTTGAGTTCAAATCCTAGTTTCACCACTCTTTGGCATGTGGTCTTGTACTACTAATCTATAAAATAATTAGTATATGTACTATCTACAGAGACAGTATGGTATGGTAGAGAGAGGACTGAACTTGGAGTCAAGAACATTATGTATCAGGAGTTATGCATTGGGTAAACAAATAAAAAAAAGATAGTCCTGTCCTCAAGGAGCTTACATTCTTTTTTTTTTTAAACCCTTACCTTCCATCTTGGAGTCAATACTATGTTAACTCCAAGGCAGAAGAGTGGTAAGGGCTAGGCAATGGGGGTCAAGTGACTTGCCCAGAGTCATATAGCTGGGACATGTCTGAGCCAGATTTGAACCTAGGACCTCCCCTCTCTAGGCCTGGCTCTCAATCCACTGAACCACCCAGCTGCCCAAGGAGCTTACATTCTAATGGAGGAAGGCAACACTGAAAGGGGATACTTACAAAAATGGGAGGAATAAAGGAACTAGGAACAATAAGGTTTTGAAGTCCAGAAGTCAGGAATTGATCTAGGAAGGGAATGAAGGCAGCCTTGGAACCTCCACAATTAGGAGGAACTAAACAATGGGGGAAGGAGATGGACATTGGAGATATTTCAAGTTGACAAAACAACAGCAGTGGTTTTATGTTCCAGAAGGAGGAAGCCCAAAGGGCTGAGGCAAGTTGGAGGATGAGATAGCTACAATGGCATGTTTTTGAAGTCTGGAAGCCAGGTTCAGGAGGGGAACAGGTTTGTGCCCTGCTTCTGACACATACTAAGTGTGATAATAATGATGGATAAGTCTTAGTATCTCAGTGCCTCAGAAAACTATCTAATATTACATCATAATAAATCAGTCAATAAGCATTCACTAATGATTAACTTTCTATACAACTCTTTCTCTTGAACTCCCTTAACACCCTGAAGATACTTCCACCCTGAGACCCCACTTTCTCCATAGATAGCTGCTTACCCAGACCACTATTTCAGGAGAGCATGGCTCTGGCCATATTCCATTTCACTTGCAACTCAACTCTTGAGACTTCTCTTACTCAGCAGTTACCTTGACCTTTTCCAAGTACTGCCACCACTTCCCACCTCCCCCCTGTTTTTCAGTTCCTCATTATATGATTCCTCTCCACCTGACCCTGCTAGAAAGAGGGTATTCTTGCATTTGTATATTTTTACATTTCAATGTTTTCCTTGCATTTAGCAAAATGTAAAATGTAAAATATAAAAAAATACTTAGCACTAAATTTTTTACCTCAATTTCTTCTATCTATCTATCTATCTATCTATCTATCAATATGTCATCTATTTATTCATCAACTTAGCTATCTCGTTATCTACCTATTTACCAAATACTACTCCAGGCACTGGATATATAAACAAAAATGGGTGCCCTCGAGGAGCCATTCTATACCAAGAGTTCTCCATACCAATGAAATCATAAATCCAGACCAAAATTAAACAAAACAAATACTACTTATTTCACAGGGTTCTCGTAAGAATTTAATATGCTGTGTATGTTTTAGTACCCAAAATTACTATACTTGTTGTCCCAGAAGTCTAGCAAAGTTTTAAACTGCTAAACTCTTTACATTGTTAAAATATAAAACTACACTAAGACTTTTGGGACACCCTATATATAAACACGAGTTATTGTTATTCTACTTACTTTAATACTTTAGGAATCTTATTATTTCATTCCCAGTGTCTAGCAGAGAATTTGGTAGATAGATAGACAGATAGACAGACAGACAGAAAGATAGATAGATACATAGATAGATACACAGTTACATAGATACATAGATACATAGAATATTGATTGTTTACTAAATTCATAGATCCCCCAGTTAACAATTCCTAATTTAGTCCAAACCCTTATTTTTATAAGTAAGGAGACTGAATCACACAGAGGTTAGGTAGTTTGCTCAGGGTCCCACAGCTATTTAGTGTCTGTTGTTGTTGTTGATCCTTCTTTTTAGAAGAGAACCAGTGATATTACAGGGTGATGTTTTGACTTGTGCATGAATTGGATTTAAGTGAAGCAGTTGCACAAAGTCATCATCCTCACTCTCTCTTCCAGAGTCATCAAAGTTCAGTAGTAAAACAAGTCAAAATGAGTGGTATTAACCCAGGAAGGAGTGGTTGACCTTGACATCTTTGATGTCTGACCAAGCTCTAAGCCCTTTACCAGCACCTGCTTCAACCTTCTTTATGCTAATTGAAACAAATTGTTTTTATCTGCTCATTCCACAGGAGGAAGTCTTCACATTCTTGGGGTAGACATCCCCCTAAATCACCAACAGGTGTGAGGCCCATTGGTTACTGCCAACCTGATTTAGCACATCTGCCAAGATGATTTTACCAGTGTGTGTGTGTTGAGAATGCTGAAGCTTCTTGGAGCCATAGGTGAGAGCTGAGTGAGAGGTAGACACGAAAGATGGATGGACAGTCCTGCAAAGGGCTCAGCAAGCCCTCACACAAGAGGTGCTAGTCTTCCCTGAATACTCCACACATCGCCTTAGGAATATTATGTAATGGAATCAGCATTAGATGCTGAGTTAGATGACCTGAGTGACATTTGCATTCATTTTAAATGGTTCCTGGAAATCTGCTGCTCCCAATAATAGGCAATTGGAGGTTTTATCAATATTAATGATGTATTTGTGCAGCTACCATTTATTTAGACAGCCTTTTCTTCCTGTGGGTCACAGGATCACATTGAGCTATTCCTCCCATTGAGAAGAGAGCAAACTATTCTCAGGAGCTGAACTCATTCTTGGAAAGCATTAGGGTTCTATTGAAAGACTTGTAAAAGGAGATTTACTAAATGTACCTTTGAAGCCCTGAGTTACCCATCTCAACAATTAATTCAGGCTCATTATCTCTCTAATTGCTATCCTTGAGAGACACATGCTGGGCAGGGATTACCCTTCTTCATTTTCAGATGGTCAAATTGAGGCCCATCACAAGGCAGGGCCAAGAGCCTGGTTCCTGGCTCCTTAGTTTAAATTAGACTATTTGAGCTCAACAGACTGGATTAATTTTTAACTCTGAGGGTCTTTGATACATATAAAACAATAATAATGAAGCTGTTTGTACTCTGCCCCATGATGCCTGTTTTGAGACTTCCTAGGTGCTCAGTGTTCCCACTATTTAATAGAGAAACTGCAGAGGCTGCCTCTTGTAGTAATGCAGCAGAGAAATGGAATTCATTGTGATCAGCAGGCCAAAGCCAAATATTCATTAATATGTATACCTGACTATAAGTAAGGATTATAGGAGACTCATCAAACAGAGCAGTAGTTGGTCTTTCTCTACAAAAAAGGATTCCAGAATCCTCAGGGACTTGATCCATGCAGACATTTTTTCCTAGAGTAAAAAAAAAAAGATTATTTGATCCTCTCTTCCCTAGATAATTTTTAGTGAATTATAATAATTCTTAAATTACCACATTATTAGAACATTTATTCATTCAGCATAACTTAGACACCAAAGGAAAATAAAAAGAAAGTCACAGGGCAAAAATACAAAATCACAGATTGTGGTTACAATGGAAGATAGTCCAAACTGGCTATGTGGATGCTAAGGAGACATGTAAAGAAGTTTTCTAAGTGAGATGGGGCTAATGATAGAAGAATTCTTGGAAAAAGGTGTGCTGTAGACCAAGATGGTGCTTCAAGTCCAGAACTATAACAAAATGAGACTTTCAGAGAGCACATAACAGTTAAGAAACTTTTTCTTGACAATAGAAGGGGAAAGAATCTATATTCACTAAGGAAAATTTATGGACAGCTCTTTTTTATTGTCATACAAAACACACTTCCATATTGGTCGTTATTGTAAGAGCAAACTGATACATAACCAAAATCCCAAAATAAAACCATAGATACACTGATGAAAGATACATTTCTTTCTCTAAAAAGAGATGGATAGCATTCCCCATCATAAGTCTTTTCAGGATTGTCCCAGATCATTGCATTGCTGAGAGCAAATTCACAGATGATCATCATAAAATATTCTTGTTATACAATGTTCTCCTGGTTCTGCTTATTTCACTCTGCATCAGTTCCTGTACATCTTTCCATTTTTTCTGAAATCATATTGCTTATTTCTTATGGCACAATAGTACATCACTAACATATACCAAAACTCATTCAGTCATTCTCCAATTGATGGACATGCCCTCAATTTCCAATTTTTTGCCACTACAAAAAGAGCTGCTATAAATATTTTTTGTACAAGTAGGTTCTTTCCCCTTTTTTATTTTCTCTTTGGGGCACTGATCCCCTAGTGCCATTAATACTGACAGTTCTTAAGACAAAAAAGGGACACCCAATAGTTACTAGTCAAATAGAACTGCACATTCACACTTAAAGAAAAATGGAAGAAGGGACCAGCACACATAAGGACTGTTCTACAATTCATGTTAAGAAAAAGACCCAAACTATCATTTCACCCTTTGTAAATTTGTACAAAAAAATTATAAACGTTAAGGCACACATGCACATACAAATATTCAAGCCCACAAATCAACATAGACACACACCCACACAAAGGTTCTAATGGTCCTTTACTGCCCCAATTTGCATAGGAGGAAGTGTTAGTAGACAAAGATCAAATGATAGGTGACCTGGTGGCCATTGTCCCAAGCATAAAATAGGTGATCTTTGGGGTTTAAGTCTATCTTGGTGGTATAAGAATATTCATTTTCAAAGGGCAGCCTTGGTACTATCTGGGTATTGGCATGGGTGTCAAAGACATAGGAGATGTTGGCATTGTACTGGTTATAGCTATCCACAGCATAGAGCACATCTCAGATAACAAAGCAGTTCCCAAAGAAATTGCACCTGAGGCCATTCCTCCAAGTGGTGTCCTTCTGTGTGCTCAAGTCCACAGAGTTGAGTTTGCTAAGGACAATGACCTTTTGGCTAAAGCCCTCATCATCAAGAGCTGGGTAGATAAGCCACAAGCCATTCCCATCCACTGCAAAGTCTACATCTGAATGGCCCCGCCATCTCCACAGTGTGGCTTCTTCATAGGCTACGTCATGGAGCATTGCCCCAGTGGCTACATAGTGGAGGTAGAGGCATGGGTATAATAAAAGAAGGCCCCATTGTGTACTGCATGACCTGTGCAGATCCAGCTATATGGGAGTTTGTAGGAGTTACTCCAACGACCTTGTTTAAAGTTATCCAATATTGGGAATTCGAGCAGAGTATGGCCATAGTAATCATTGGTAACATAAATTCAGCTTTTTCTTACTCACATGCTTCTTGGACAGCTTTCTCTAAGTTTATGCCACTCTTTCCTGTAGATATTGGGTACACTAGTGGATAAGTGTGACCTTGGTTTATGTGTGGATGATGCATTTATTATTCTGCGTTTGCTTCAATATGTGAGTGCCTATGACATTATCTGTTTTGTCCTTTTATGACGCAGAGGTTTAAGCTCTAAAAATGCCATTATTGTTAGTAGCTGGTTTTGTTTAAATAGAAGCACATTTAGGAGGGCCTTGAGAGCTAACATAGTGATTATGGAAAGTTGGAGCATAACTGTGTAGTGGTGATTCTTCTCTGGCATCCAGACTTGCCAATATAAATCTGATTAGAAAAAGCAAGACAGGGCAGAGACAGAGTAGGTGTTCTCAGTCTCTGGGTGAGAGGGGTGAGGTACTCTTTATTGTTTTTGAAGAAGACTAATGACATCACAATGAGTATTGTCTTGCCTTCAATGAATGATGTCTTGACTTGCCTGTGATTTGGATTTAAGTGAGGCAGAACTATACAAAGTCATCAGCATCGCTCTTCCTTCTACAGCCATTGAAGTCCAATGGCTAAACAAAAGTCAAAATGGCTGGCAATGGCCCAGAATATAGAGGATGACTGAGGATTTCTCAGTTTCTCACCAAGTTCCAAGCACTCCACAGTGTCTGCTTCAGCTGTTTTCATGGCCCTTGGAACAAATTGTTCTCATCCACCCATTCTGCCAGAAGTAATCTTCACATGATCAGGATAGACATCCCCTTAGATCATTTGCTGGCTATCCTCAACCGTGTAGCCCAGAGGGTTTTACCAGAATGTGGCTAGTGTACATGCTACAGCTCTTTGGAGCCATAGGTAAGAGTTGGGTGATAGGTGTATACAAAAGATGGGTTAATAACTCTAAAAAGGGTGTGGCAGACCCTCGCATCAGAAATACTAGTCCTCCCTGAACACTCCCTATCTTCACATGTTACCTAACGAAAAACTAGCCTGGGCTCTGTGGAATAAACTAACCGATGGACTTGGGGGATATTCCTCTCACCACAAAGTGTTTTAAATTAATGGATAAATAATGAATATGAGAAAGGGCATTATCTGAGAAGTAAATATAAAGAATGAAGATCCTAGGATAGTGGTAGGCAAGTGTGTCTACAAGGGATGTCAAGGACACTGGCATAGGAGGAATGTACAGGTCATAACCAAGGGACATTATGTTCTAAAGAGAAAACCTTAGATTTTCTAGTCTTTGTTCCACCACAGAAGTGAATATTTGGCAGATATTTTTACAAAAACCTCCAAAAAAATGGGAACAATGTCTTGATGCTCTGATCAGAAGGCTTGATCCTGAAGTAAGCACTCACTCCTCTACCAAGCTATGCTCATTTTTTCCTCAGCAAGTCACTCCAAAGAAGAGTCATGACACATCAAAGATAAGTTTGCTCATGAGATCATCTCTCTAGAATAGGAAGGTACTTAAGAAGCCATCTTGAACAACCCTCTCATTTTACAGACGAGGAAATTAAAACCTAGAAATTAAGAATCTTTCCCAAAGTCACATAGAGAAAAAGCTACCAGAGTCCTCTTGACTCCTGGAGTAGGTAGATGGAGCAGCACCAAGCCTAAAGTTAGTGGAACCTGAGTTCAAATCCAGTCTCAGACATTTACTGTGTGACCCTTAACTTAACTCTGTTTGCCTCAGTTTCTTCCTCTAAAAAATGAGTCAGAGAAGGAAATGACAAATCCAGTATCTATGGCAAGAAAACCCAAAAGGGAATTCCAAAGAGTTGGACAAGACTAATCAACTAAACACTAATATCAACCTCCTGGTGCCAGAGCCAGTACTTTTTCCTGTGTGCCTGGTAAGAATGTGGTATACTAGACGTTAACCTGGACAGAACTTGGAACCAGAAAAATTAAGTTGTCTTCTCTATTCTGTCACTTACTAGATGGGTGAACTTGGAGCAAATTATACCATCTCTCAATCTCTCTAAGTCTTAGTTTCCTCATCTGTAAAATGGGAGCAATAATATACACCCTGCCTAACTTTTATAAACTGTAAAACACCATAGAAAGGTAAAACTCCACTGAAAATATGTATCTGGTTCTTCAGAAAAATGGCCTGTAAGTACCATTATTATACATCTGATTAGTACTTGCAGAGAAACAGAGGAAAAGCATTGGCCTGAGGCTGGGAAATAGACAACTGAGATTCCTCAACTAACAGCAGATTGTATTGAGTACTATGCACGTGGACTCTTCCAATGAAATAATCATTAGGGCAAAGAGCTATTTATTACTACAACTCTAATTAATTGTGGCACTGATAGGAGGCCAGAGTTCATTACTTAATTCATCTATTGATCTAGTCAAAAGTTGTGATTAGACAGGTATTTTGCTAAATAAAGTTTACTTTTCCATGGAAGATATCACTGTACTTTCCTTTTTGGAATTACATTTTGCTAAATTTCCTTTTTATAGAAACACTAAAAGGCCTACTGTATCCAAAAATGGCTCAGCAGAGCCGAGAGTTGCAATGCAAACTATGTCTTCCTCTCTATTGGCAGAGGCTCATTATCTCCAAATTGCTCCCAGCAGCACCCAGATTAGAATTCTGTGTGAGCCTGTGTTGACTCAGAAGATGTTGTCTCTGAAGTTACAAGACACCCCACTGCCTCAGAATCTGTAGGGTCCCTCAGAGTCTCTAATCAGCTGCACATCAGCTGCCTGACCTACTTGGAATTTGGACCAGTGGAAGTCATGTGTAGTCTTGTAGAAATTGGTGTTAGAATTATGGGATTAGCAGAATGCATCAGGGGTGTTCAAGACCTTTTATTGTAACTGACACCAAAGCAAAGTCACTCAGACTTTTGTTCAGGAACAAGGCCACCATCAAGAGATCCCTTTCAACATGATTGGTTTTGACATATGAAAGACTGAAGGAAAGAGAGGCTGAAAGAATGTGTGTGTGTGTGTGTGTGTGTGTGAGAGAGAGAGAGAGAGAGAGAGAGAGAGAGAGAGAGAGAGAGGAGGGGAGGCAGGGAGGGAGGAGGGAAGGAGAGGGAAAGAGAAAGAATGGGTTTTGAAATAGAAAGAATGTAAGAATATAAGACTGATTCATAAAAGGAAGGAAGAGGGAACAGGGAGATAAGAAAGAAAGAAAAACAGGAGAAGGTGTAAGAGAGGAAAAGAAGAAGAGGAGAGAGGGCCAACAGGCATCTGGATAGTAGCAAGGATCCTAAAATAAAATGAGCATGAACCACAGGTAAGAGCACCGAAACTCCAATCTAATTTGCCGCCACTGGAACTCTACATGTCTAGAAAGGAGTAATTTACTTATGTTATGACGCAATTTCTACATCCTTTAAATCAAAGTGGTCACAATCCAAGGTCAACATTCTATAATGATTCCAGAAACTAGATCTTTGCTTTCTATGCCACCCAGATCTTTTCTGACCCACCCTAATTCCCCAAATATCTCCTCTCAGGATAATTCCTGTGGCTTGTGCATAGTACATAGTAGTTCTGCTTAAGGGTCCCTAGCCAATCTTTACTGTGATTTCTAAACCTTTACTATTACACAGCCTAGTCTGACTTTCTCTTCCAAGTGACAGAATAAAGTGTGGGATGAGATGGTTATTTACTGAGACTGAAAAGTGAAGAAATAGTTTCTGTTGAGCTCCTAAATTCACTGAGTTTTGTAAATTATTTAGACAGTAAGATTTATACATTTTGCAAACCATTAACACATTTAGATTGTAGGACTTACATTTTTAAGAGCACAAAATCTTCTAACTCACTTGATATTTACAAAATTTGATATTCTGTGTATAGCATAGTGCCTTGCACACAGTAAGCATTCGATAAATGCTAGCTTACATGACTTGCTGACCACAATCCTATGAAGCAGGCAGAGGAAAATATTGCTCTTCCCATTGGAGAGATGAGGCTACTTGAGGTAAAATAACTTAAGTAGCTCACACAGGGTCATGTGAAGAACTCAAGTTTTCTGGGTCTCCTTTTACTGGAGTATGTCTCTTGATATGAGCAGAAAAAATAATTTATATCTGGCCACTATCACTGCTGGCCTACTCAGAGTATCAGCTCAGAATTGTAGAGAATCATTCATTGATTCAACAAACATTTATTAAGCACCCAGTTTACAAGGCCCTGTAACTCCACATGTCATGTACACTCAGAAGACTTGGCTGATGATAGGAAATTTCTCCAAACCTTTGATTTATTCTATTGAAAACTGCAGCTCCCTGGAGAATTTCTATTCAAATTCCTTCAACTTTTGAAGGGGAGCAGCCCAAATAAGAATTCTTATTCCTAGGACACATTAAGACTCATAAATGACTTCCACAGTTGTATAATGCAAGTGTTATTCTCCCCTCTATTGCTACAGAAACTGAGACCCAAAGATTTTCTAGTTGTCACACAACTGGTATCTAATACCAAGTCCATAGATCTGTCCACTATGCCAAAATGACCCTCCCAGACCAAGGAGAAAGTGCTGTAATCAAACAGAAAAACAAAACAAAGCAATTCAAATATCATGGAGTCACATATGATATTCCACAAGGTTAAGCATCTAGGACTACAACCAAGAATCATCTACCCATTGAAACTGAGTATACTATTCCTGGGAAACAAATATACATTTAATGAAAGAGAAGACTTACAGGTATCCCTGATGAAATGGTCGGAGCTGAAAAAAACATTTAATGATCAAATTCAACAATCAAGCATAAAAAGGTAAAGAGAAAAGAAAAAAGGGCCTCAGTGGGATTAAACTGCTCACAGGTCTATCTAGGAAAGTGTTAACTAGGATTCTTAAGATACCTATGATACAAGAGTGATTTGAGGTACTTAGGTTAATCAAGGGAAACAATGGGGTTAATCTGATTAGATTACTACATAAGGTAATCATATACTTAAGATCTGATGAAGTAGCTAAGGTTCCTAAATTGGTATACTTGAGGTATGAAAGATACTTAAGAATTTTATCACCATTAGAGCAGAAAATAGGAGCATACTTAGACATAGAACAGGTAGAAAGCTGAATATGATTGGATGATATCCCCCTCCCTAAAATTAAATGTAAAACAAAATCAAGGGATATGAAAGAGGAATACAATGGGAAAAGAGAAAAGGGGTAAATTATCTCACAGGAGGGGAAGATGAAGGAGTGGAACAATGCTTGAACCTTACTACTCTCTTTAGAATTGGCACAAATTATAAATAATATTCATACTCAGCTATAGAAATTCATCTTATCCTATAGAGAAGTAAGAAGGAGAGGATGAAGAAGAAAAGTGGGGAGGGACAAAAAAGAGGCTGAACTTGGAGAGGTGGTAGACAGTGTTGTGATTAAAATTCTTAGGAGACCATATCTTAATTTATAATTAGTTTTTAAATAAAAAAAGTGGGCCAGAGAAAGAAAAGACACTAGCAGCTCCCTTAGCTGTCTTCTCATCTGAGAGCTGGCCTCATCCCCCAGCCCAAAAACATGGTTTGGGATTCCAAGGAAAAAGAGAATGACTTCCTCCTTTGACTCTTTGTGACATCCCTCTTCCAAGCCTCTTTAATTAGAGGACTCCAGTCTTCATGTAGACAAGAGTTTAAAATGGCTGCCCAGTATGTGTCCACTTTTTTACATCTGGTTCTGCTTTATCTTATTTAGTTACTTCACTACCCAAAAGGCTTGATTACAGATAAACAAAGGGTTTGTCTCCTTGTCTCCAACCTGCTTCAGCAATTGGGGAAGAAGCACATTATGGCTTCAGTCTTAAGATGAAATTTTTTTCCCCTTTAAAATCCAAAAGTTGTCTTAGGGTGAAAAAAAGAGGTACAGTTTAATTTTGAATTTTCATACCAGAAACCAAAAAAAAATTTGCAAACAGAGAAAGGCTATAAGGAGATGAAGAGAAGGATAAACAGAGGGAAAATAAGATGGAAGGAATAAACAATTAATAATCTTAATTGTGAATGTGAACAGGATAAACTGATCCATAAAAAGGAAGAGGATAGCAGAGTGGATCAAAAGCCAGAATCCCACAATAAACTGCCTATAAGTTATGGAACACATTTAAAACAGGGAGACACACCCAGAGTAAAGATAAAGGATTGGAAAAGAATCTATTATACTTTGGCCAAAGTTAAAAAGGAAGGGTTAGCAATTATAATCTAAGACTAATTATAATGGACTATTATTACAACATAAGAAATGGCAAATATGGTGATCACAAAAATTCCTGGAAAGACTTACATAATGTGATGCAAAGTGAAGAGAACAGAATCAAGAGGACATTACAGTAACATTAATAAAGTATAATGGTCAACTGTGAATGACTTAATGGTTATCAATAATACAAAGATCCAGGACAACTCTAAGGGGCCATGATAAAAAAATCTAGCTGAACACAGATTTAAGCATACTACTCAATTTTATTACCTCAGTGAATTTTTATCTTTTGTAAGGGATCTGTGTCTTCTTTCACAACATGATGAGTATGGATATATGCATTGTACAATATCACAGGTACAACCTATATCATATTATCTGTTGTCTTGGGACAAGGGATGGTAAGAAAGAGGGAGAAAACATGGATAAAAAAGTCAGGAAAATGATTATTGAAAATTGTTATGACATATAATCTGGGATTTTTTTTTAAATTTTAAATAGATTCTCTCTTCCCTTGATTCTATTCAAAAGAGCATGATACTCTTTCATTTTTTGTTTTTACAAAGAGCATAATACTCTTAACAAAGTCCATAGAGAGTTTCTTTGTCTTCCTATTCAGGGCCAAATGTTAGCACCTCATTTTTTAAGAGGTAAGAAAGTTCAATCACTTTTGTTCTTTTATGATTAAAATTCTCTCAAGACTGTATTAATTTATAATTATTTATTAGTGAAAGAGAGAAAAAAACATAATGACCTGACTCTTAATTAATCTGTTTGCCATTCTGTCTCTGTCAGCCAAAAGTGGCTGTGCTAACAAGAGTCTTAAGCATTCTCATGCCCAAAAAGAGACTGTGCTTCTTCTGTCCCCATTCTTATAAAGCTAGTAGTGTGCTCCTTCCCAGTCCAGGTCAGAGCCCAGTCTTCCTAATGCCAGGAGTCACATGGGACTCGGGGCCAGCCTTTTCCAGGAGCCAGGAGATCTCCGAAGTACTTCATAGTGCCAGGCCATGCCCAATCAAAGGATGGGGCTGATATTGACCAAAATGGGTTTTCAAACAGAATAGGGAGTACAATTAATATTAAATCCACACAATTCTAAGGTACGATGACAGTCCTGGCACCAACCCTAACAATATTTTTTTTATTTTTGAAGAATTGTCCTCCTGAACAAGTTGCCTCTGTGAAACACATCGCTAATTAGCATAGCTTTTGTGTTGACCTTCTTTGCCAAAAGACATGTTTTAATGATGAAAGGGCAAGTGTGATGGCATCTAGGGGAATAATCATTAGTGGAAGGTTAACATGGATCCCAAAGAAGGATCATCACAGTGGAAATGTGGAAGCTGCCCTGATGTTTAACATCTCTAAGATATGTTCCAGTGGCAGGAAATAAAGTGACCTTTGAATGGAGCAACCTGAGGGACTTGACTGGTCTTAACCCATCTCTCCATTCATTATGGCTATTAAACATTTCATTCACCAATAGATCGGCTACTTCAACTGACAATATGCTGGCATTCCAGAATCCCAGAGCTAAAAGGGAACTGAGAGATCACTATTGATGTACCCATCTACCAACATACTGCTTTTAAGATGGCATAGGGAAAGGCTAAATGATTGCCTAGATCTAGAGCTCGGGCAGTTGGGTGGTACAGTGGATAGAATGCCAAGCCTGGAGTGAAGAAGACTTCCTGAGTTCAAATCCAACCTCAGACACTTAATAGCTGTGTAACCCTAGGCAAGCCACTTAACCCTGTTTGCCTTCTATAAAATGAGCTGGAGAAGGAAATCACAAACCATTTCAGTATCATTGCCAAGAAAAAACCCCAATAGGGTCATAAAAATTTGGATATGCCTGAACTGATTTAACAGCAACAGAGTTAAATGGAGGACTAGAACTCAGGTCTCCTGACTCCTGTTGCCTCTAGCTTAGAAATACATTGACAGATTATTTTAAAAATGTACACCTAATTATAGACCTAGATTCTGAAATAAACCTAACTGAATTCCTTGTGATCAAAATGTAATATTTATAGAGCTCTGACTCTGTATCATTTGAAATAGCTTAGGGGCACTTCTTGAAAATACACAGACACACAAATTCTCATTGTAATTGCCTTTGGAATGCTATAGCATCTTTTTTACCCTGTTATTGTTCCAGTGCTACTGAGAAAAATCTAAACTAAACTTGGAAATACAAATCTGTGATCTATTCTCCTTGTGGAACCTTTCAAAAGACTGCTCAAGAAGTTCCCAGCTGTGATAAAAATTGTTAGTTAAGGATGGCTCTTCCTATCCAAAAGGAGGTCAATGACTGCTCTCTCAATCACCACTTCTACATACTGAGTTATTGTGTTGACCCCTGGGCCAAGCTACCAAAGGGCACTGGGGCTGGAAAAAAAAAGCTGGACTCAAAATCAGAAGACCCTTTGTCTGTGTGATCCCGGGCATGTCACTTAGGATAATAGGATCATATATTAAGAAAGAAAAGAGACATATAGTCTTGTTGTTGTTCAGTCGTTTCATTTGTGACTGACTCTTTGTGGCCCCAATTGAGGTTTTCTTGAAAAAAGATACTACAGTTGATTTGTCATTTCCTTCTCCAGCTCATTTTACAGATGCGAAAACTGAGGCAAACAGAGTTAAATGATTTGCCCCAGGTCACATAGCTAGTGAATGTCTGAGGTCGGATTTGAACTTTAGTATTCCTAATTATAGGTCTAGCACTCTATCCACTATGCCACCCAGCTGCCTACATATAGTCTAATCCCCAAAGTTTTATATGAGACAACTAAGGTTCCACAAGAGTATAGATGACCTGTCTAAAGTCACATAGGTAATAAGCGGCAAAGCTGAGATTTTAACGCAGAGTGGTCCAACTCCAAATTATACACTCTTTTGTTGTTGTTGTTGTTGTTCTTAAATCCTTACCTTCTGTCTTAGAATCAATATTACCTATTGGTCCAAGGCAGAAGAGTAGTAATGGCTAGACAATGGGCACCAAATTATACACTCTTTAATGAAAAATGAGTGGTATTCCTAGTGAAAGAGAGGAAATTGTTAAAAAAAGGAGCAAGCATCTATTTCCTCATCTGTAAAATGAAAGGGCTGGCTTATGATCTACAAGGTCCTTTCCATCTCTAGAGCTATGATTCTACTCCTACTCCTAAGGTCAGAGTTGGAGTCCCAGTTCTGCCACTAGTATTAGGTAACTAGAAGGTATAGTGGATAGAGCACTGGTCAGGGACATCTGAATTCAAATCCTGATTCAGACACTTACTACTGTGTTACATTGGGCAAGTCTCTCAATCTCTGTCTTGCTCAGTTTCCTCAATTGTAAAATGAAGATAATAGCAATACTGACTAAGGTTACTATGAGCATCAAATGAGAGAATGCATGGGGTGTATCGGGTATTCAAGGAAGGCTAACCTTCTGGTATGAGGACTTGCTGAGCCCTTTGCAGGGCTTCTCATCCACTCTTGGTGTCTATCTGCCACCCAACTCTCACCTGTGATTCTAAGAACCTGTAGCCTGCTCAATAGTCACACCCTGATAAAACACTCCTAAGGCAGGCTGAGAGTAAGATGGGTCTCAGGTCCACTAGTGAGACGGGAGGATGACTACCTCAAGCATGTAAAGATTTTCCCCCTCAGAAATGGGCCAATAAGAACATTATGTTCCAATGGCCATGAAGGTGGCTGAAGCAGGACTGAGGAGCACTAAGAGCTTAGCCAGACATCAAAGATGCGAGTATCATCCACTGCATCCCAAGCCATGGCTAATCATCCTGACTTTTGTCTTGCCACTGAACTTTGAGGACTCTGGAAGAGGGACTGAGGCTGATGACTTTGTGCAACTCTGCCTCACTCAAATCCAATTCATTCATAAGTCAAGACATCATTATGATGTCATTGGTCTTCTTCAAAAGTAAAAAATGAACAACCACAACAAATGAGAGTTTTATAAAATCCTGAGTACAATGCCTGCCATATTTTAGGTACTGTATAATTTTAGTTGTCATCATTATGTTTGGGAAATCTTGGGAAAGTTATTATCAAAAGCAACTTGGTATTACAGTTAAAGAGTTGGTCTTAGAGCTAGCAAGACCTGAATTCAAATATTGTCTTGAACATATTGTGTCCATATGTCCCTGTGATCTCAAGCAATTCTCCAATACTATAATCATTACATACTATAACCTGCATTAATAGGGGAGGTTACCTTACCAGGAGATGCTTTTGGTGATGAAAACACAGATCTACTCCCTTCAGGAGAAAACACACACACACAAACATCACTATTCAAAATTATTATAATGAAAGCATGGATATGACCCTCATGGACACACAAATACCTCACTTCAAGGTTTGCAAGGTTACTTCTTTATCAGAAGTGTGCTGGAAAATATTTAACAAACAGCTCTCTGGGGGGGAAATGTACCTATGATACACTTTCAAGTTAATCTGCATCATTAACATTTTCTCCATCCCTTTCTTAAGTACAGACAACCAACAAGACAATAAATCAAACCCTGATTTGAAATGTTTGTCAATTTCCAAGGTGCACGTGTTCACAAAAGAAATTTAACAACTGGCTCAGTTTGAGTTGACCCCTTCACACTCAATGGGTAATTCAAGGATTATTATGCACTTATCCTTTCCACATTGGGACTTTCCCCATTGTGGTTTTCATATTTCATGGGTTGACATAAAAAATTGAATTTGGGGGGAGTTTTACAGAAGCCACAGATAACATGCAAAAGCCAGCAGAAGATCCAGAAAAGATTTAAAAATAGAAATGAATAAAATATATGCCCGGTATTGTAGAATATCAACATTTTGTCTTTTAATACCATGAATATACACAATTTCTTTTTTAAAGTTAAAGTTGATAGAAAGACTATGAAAGCCCAACATTTTTACATGGAATTTCCAGATTGCCAGGGCACCACGCTTCTAACCCCCACAACGTGGGAGGGATACCTATACTCATTTTGCAGCTAAGCCAACTGAAGTGTCAAATGATTTGGCCAAAATTACAAAATTACTATGTTCTGAGACAAAATTCAAAGCCAGGTCTTGTGACTGCAAATCCCTTTTGCTATAATCTACCCAGAAACTTGAGCTCTTTGCCACTGGTTTCTAAACAAGTCAGAGGACTTATTGCAGAAAAAGACCCAAGGGATTATATAGTCCAGAGGTATCAAATATGCAGCCTGCGATACTCCTGAGTGCATCCCAAACCAGATTAAAATGTTATTGGGAAAGATTTAATAGAATAAATAAAAATACAACAGAATATAGAAAGCATTACATTTTACAACTAAGTCAATATTGGCACCCAGGGATCCTGATGTACAGATTAGTGGTCCCCATTTCAATTTGAGATTGATACTATCACCAATTATCTTACAGATGCAGAAACCAAGGTCCTCAGGGAGGAAGTGATTTTCCCATGGTCACACACATAAATAGTAGGGCAGAGATTCCAACTTAATTCCCTTGACTCCAGAGCCAGTGTTCTTTCTCCTGTACCATTCGATCTCAGAATCATCTATGCAAAGGAAAGATGGAGAGTTGCTGGCAAAATGCCCTGACTTTTCCTATGAGGAGGGAAAAAAATGAACCTTCAAACCTTGAAATACTGACACCTTCTATACATCGGTAATTACTGTCAGGTGCTATTTGGATTTCATTGCTCTCCAGAAACTGGAGTTGAGCACATATGATTAGCTCAAAAGCAAACAGCAAGGTCTCTTTCTATCCCCTGGCACCAGGAACCAGGTATGGTGCCAGGTAATTTGAGTCATGTTCTTTTATGCTCATCTAGCCATAGAAGCATGGGTTTTGTTAAGAATTTCCATACTAGAACCAAACATCTTGGTGTATCACCGAGCAACCTTCACCCTCCTGATCTGATCAGTTGTCTCAAGGTCCCAAGAATATCCCTCAATGTCTACTCTTGGCCTGGAAGGTACTAGACAGAAATGGGAGGATTTCCCAAAAGGATGAATCTCTCACACTCTAAATTCTTCCCAGGGTTGCAGCCAACAAGGACAGAAATCAGACTGATCACGGGCAGAGGAGAGAGGATAAATAAGACACAATGATAAACTATGATACAGCTAATTGGCCAGTGAATAAATAAAAGTTATAATTTCTTTCAAATTTATTCCAAAGTCTTCCTCCTTCACAAATATCTGTGATCTGGCCAATTGCAGTTGTGTAGGATAGGTAGGTGCAACAGAGATTATGGCACCATTCATGAAAGAATCATCTTCCTGACTTCAAACCTGGTCTCAGAAACTAATTGTCTGTGTGACCCTGGACAAGTCACTTAACTCTGTTTGCCTCAGTTCTCATCTATAAAATGAGCCAGAGAATGAAATGACAAATGACTCTAGTATCTTTGCCAAGAAAACCCCAAATGGGGTCACAAACACAATCAGACACAACTATAACTACTGAACAACAATTTGCTTAGCTATGCTTGTTTGTTATAAGGGACGATTTTTATTCGGGGAGAGGGAAATAATGGAGGAGTAGAGGATTCATAATAATACTATCCCAAAAAAAGAAGAAAGGAAGGAATGTCAATGAGACATTTTTTTTTTTATCCACAGATCACAAGGCCATTCAGAAGAAGATGCATTTGGGGCTTGGTTGCTCAGTAGGTGGAGTGCCAGGCCTGGAATCAAAAAGGTCTGAGTTCTAATTTGACCACTCTTCCTATCTCTATGACCCTGGGCAAGTCCCTTAACTCCAACTGCCTGATCTTTATTGCTTTTCTCCCTCTATAGATAGACAGGCAGACAGACATATAGATAGACAGAGGGATTGAAGGATGGATGGATGGACACACAGATAAACTGATAGAGAGATAAAGATGGATAAACAGATAGACCAACAGACAGATAGATATATATAGAGAGAGGGATTGAAAGATGAATAGACAGATAAACTGAGAGAAAGAGAGAGAGATGGATGGATGGATAGATAGATAGATAGATAGATAGATAGATAGATAGATAGATAGATAGAGGATTTATATAAAAATTTTAAAAGAGATGCATTATTAAGTGGGGCAATGTTAAAACCTCTATGTGAAATTTAATAGGGATTTCACTGGTGTAAGGAACTCCCAAATGAGGGAATCCTCTTTATAAATGCAAGTTGGCACCTTCTCTAAAAAGTACAAGCTTAAAGAGATTACCTAAAGGACAGAGAAGTTAAGCAACTAGCCCAAAGGTCACATAGACAACAAACAATGCAGGCAGAACTGGAACTCAGCTCTTCCTGACTTCAAGGCCAGCAGCCTCCAATTAAAAGAACAACATAATATATAACAGGGATTCATCTTTTCATTTGTAATTTGTTCAGGTTCCCTTTAAATATCTGTTTGTTGATATTTGTAAAATTCATAATAATAACATTAAAAGTCTGTAATTCCTGAGAATTCTTTATCTGACTCACAAGACCCATGGACCTCTTACATTTTGGGAGTAGGGAGGCAAGGATTAAATGAAAAGAGAATTCAACTGTTTTCTGTGCATACTGATAAGTCTATGAATATTTTGATGCACTGATACCAACAAGTGAATATGATAATGTACCACTGACTACGACATGGCATCTGGACCAGCAGCTGCAGAATCAGCCCCCCCTCAGATACATCTTAGACATGTGCGACAGATGGACAATGAGATTCAATTCAATTATGTTCAATGCCTACTCTGCAGGGGAAGGGGGCACTATACTGGGTATTGATTATACAAATCAAGTTAAATTTTTAAAAATGAGTCCTGACTTCAAGGAACTTCTATTTCACTAGGGAAATATAATGCTTACAAAAAGACATAATGCCCATCATATAAATGGCATGATAAAAACAAAATCTAAAAAGTAAGAACAGTTTAATCAGTGATAATATTAAACATCTTAATAGAGGGGGAAGGGACAGGAACAATATTTATTAAGTATCTACTTTGTGCCAGGCACTATGTTAAGCAATTTACAGATATCTCATTTGATCCTTACAACAAGCCAGGGAAGTAGATAAAATTGTGATCAAAATTTTGTAGTTGAGGAAACTGAGTCAGCAGAGGTTAAGTGACTAGACTAGGCTCACATAGCTAGAAAGTATCTGAGACTGTGTACACAGGTAACAACAATAAAGTATGATGGTCAATTGTGAATGATTTAACTATTATCAGAAATGCAGGAATCCAAGGCAACTCCAAGGGACCCATGGTGAAAAAGACTCTCCACCACTCTAGAAGGAACTAATAGAGTCTGAATGCACATTGAAGTCTATCATTCTTCACTTTATTTCCTCTAGCATAAATAATGTGTGTCTTGTTTCACAGCATAACAAACATGAAAATATATTATATGATAACACATACAATACATATCATATTACTTGTCAGGTGGGGGAGGAAGGAGGAGCGGGAGAGAATATATTTGGCAAAATGTCAGAAAGTGATTGTTAAATATTGTGTCAACCAAGGAAGGCCAATACAGAATGTGTTTTGCATGATAATACATGTACGTACGGCTTAGATCCAGTTGCTTGTCATCTCTGAGCGGGGAGAGAAATGAGGGAAGGAGATAGTTTGGATCTTGTCATTTTGGAAAATGTACGAAAGAAATTATTATTACATGTAGTAGGAAGATAGAATATTTTAACAAAAAATACTTGGCAAAAAAAATTGTATCAACATGTAATCTGGAAAAAACATTTTTAATCTGAGTCTGTTTTTCAACTCAGGTCTTTTGGGCTCTAGGTCGAGTGCCCTATTCACTGTGACACCTAGCTCACTAAAATGCTCAGAATAGAGCTGAAAGAACATGCTCATTATCATCATCATCCCAGAGACATTAAGAATGAGCAGCTACCACTTGAACTAAACAAAAAATTTTTAATTATATATAATAAAACATTATTTTATTCTTATATAATATAATATATATATTTGCATATATAAAATAAAAATATAATAAAATATGTTTAAAATAACAAAATAAAATAATAAAAATACATATATGTATATTAAGAGGAAAAAGTTCTTAGAAACACATAAAAGCAATTTAAAAGCCAAATATAAGGATTATTAGTTGTAGCAAATTCTAAGTAAAATAATCAAAGGCATAATTTTTTTTAAGAACTAGATAAAATATTTTTATTCAGCAAAAGTACAGGGTTAGAGATCTTTACCAGGTACAATGCTTAAGGCAGAGATTTTTACACTCTATCAGCAACCATGTCCTATGGAGAATGATACTAAAGGAGATTACAAATCATCATCCTAGGATGTTGACCATAGGTATGGGATGTCAATAAGAACTCTAGAGAGGGCAGCTGGGTGGCTCAGTGGATAGAGAGCTCGGCCCAGAAATAGGAGGTCCTGGGTTCAAATCTGACCTCAGACACTTCCTGGCTGTGTGACCCTGGGCAACTCACTTGACCCCCATTGCCTAGCCCTTATGGCTCTTCTGCTTTGGAACCAATACACAGTAGTGATTCTAAGATTGAAGGTAAGAGTTTTAAAAAATTAAAGAAAAAATAAGAAGCCTAGAGTATGATGATAAGACTGGGTGACCTATGAAAGAAATACAAAATGAATAAAGAAAAATACTGTAGCAAAAATAACTAGCAGAACTTAGCAGCACCAACATTATACTTGGACTTAACTTCAATAGGCTGAGAAACAAGCTAAATGGAGGTAGAAATAAGATATAGATAGTTATAGGTGAGGATGTAGATAGATGGAGCAATAGGTATCTAGACATAGATAGACATATGATAATATAATAATGTAGGGAGTGAAAGAGGCCAGGGAGAGATAAAAGTGCTTAACAAATATTGGAGGAGATGGGACACTAAAATACTATTGGTGGAGCTATGAACTAATACAACCATTATAGAGAGCAATTTGAAACCATGCCCAAAGAGCCATCAAATTGTGTATATCCTTTTTTTTTTAACCCTTACTTTCCATCTTAGAATCAATAATGTATATTGGTTCCAAGGCATTGGAGTGGTAAGGGCTAGGCTATTAAGTGACTTGCTTAGGGTCACTCAGCTAAGAAGTGTCTGAGGTCAGATTTGAACCCAAGACCTCCTGTCTCTAGGCCTGGCTCTCAATCCACTGAGCTACCCAGCTGCCCCTATGTATATTCTTTGACCAAGCAATATCATTTGAGGTCTTTATTCCAAGGTGATCAGAGATAGGGGAAAGGACCTATATGTACAAAAATATTTATAGTATCTCTCTTTATGGTAGCAAAGAATTGGAAACCATCAACTAGAGAATGGTTAAACAAAACGTGGCATATATTGTACTGGAATACTATTTTGCTGTAAGAAATGACCAAGACAATTGCAAAAAAAAAAAAGACAGACGTATGAAATGATGCAAAGTAAAATGAGCAGAACCAAGAGAACATTGTACACAGTAACAGCAATAATGTACAGTGATCACTTATGAACAACTTAATTAGTATTAACAATGGCAGGATGCAGGAGAACTCCAAAGGACTCATGATGAAAAAGACCCCTAGAAGGAACTGATGGTGTCTAAACGCATACTGAAGCATACTTCACTCTATACATTCTTCACTTTATTTCCTCCATGAATTTTTCTTTACTGTAAGTGATGTGCCTTCTTTCACAACATGACGAACATGGAAATATGTATTGTATGATAATGCATGAACAACCTATATCATAATATATGTTGTCTTGGGGAGGAAGTCCTGGAAAGAGGGAGGGAGTTAACGTGGATCACAAAATGTCAGAAATGATTATTAAAAACTGTACAATATGTAAAAAGTAAGTGAATATTTCAAGAGAGAAAGTACTAACAATTTGGGGGATAAAGAAAAGTTTCATGGCAGTGTGGCCTGAGTCCAACAATGAAGGAAGTTATCTCTGAAAAGTGGAGGAGAGGAAGAGGGAGTGCATTCCAGGTACAGCAAATGGCCTACGTGAATGCACATAGGTAGGAGACCGCATGACCAAGTGAGGAAACATCGCTAGTTTGACTGGGACGCAGCATGCCTGGAAGAACGCAATGTGGAGCCAGATTTCAGAGGGCCTTAAAAATAAGGACCAATCAATACTGTATGGTGATCAAACGTGATAGACTTAGCTACTCAGCAATACAGTGACTTGGGTCAATTCTGAAGGACTAACAAGGTACCCACCTCCAGAGAAAGAACTGTTGGAGTCAGAATCAGATCAAAACATGCTCTCCTTCAAATGAATTTCTTTACAATTGTATTTGGGATTTGGGTTTTATATGAGTATTCTCTTAAAACAATGACCAATATCAATTTGCTTGCCATCTCCAGGAGGGGTGAGGAAAGGGAAGGAGGGAGACAATTTAGATTTTACAATTTCAGAAAAACGTATGTTGAAAATTGTTAAAACATGTAATTGGGAAAATAAAATATCTTAGAACAAAACAAAGTAAGGCTCAAACATTTGTAGTTTGGAGGTAATAAATAGCCATAAAAGTTTAGAGCAGAGCAGCGATGCAGTTAAAACTCTGCTTTAGGAAAATTATTTTTGAGCTAATCATATGGGCTCAATTCCAGTTTCTGGAAAGTAGTAAAATCCAAACAACATCTGAAAGTAATTATCAGCATACAGAAGGTGTCAGGATTTCAAAGTTTGAAGTTTTGGGTTTTTGTTTTTTTTTTAACATCCTCATAGGAAAAGTCAGGGCATTGTGCCAGAATAGTCCCATCTGTAGATGGTTCTGAGATTTAGTGAGAACACTAGCTTTGGAGCCAGAGGAATTGAGTTTGAATCTCTACTCTGCTACTTATAAGTGGGTGACCTTGGGAAAATCACTTCCTCCCTCTCACACTTAGTTTCTGCATCTGTAAAATGACAGGGATGGCCTGGATGAACACTAAAATCCTTTTCAGCAATAAATCCTCTGAATTACGTAGAAAACACAGAGGCAAAGGGCTCAAGTTTTTGTACTGATTTTGGTAGAAAGAGACTTGAAAGCAGAGTCCTGGCTTTGAATCCCATCTCCTAAACTTTATAGTTGTGTGATTTTGACCAAATCATTTGACAGTTCAGTTTGCTTAGTGGCAAAATGTGTATCATAATACTCATAATAAAGGATAGATTAATATAATTATAATCATAATAAAGGATAGAGGCAAAATATCAAGGTGTAAAGACAAATTAGGAGGTTGCTACAGGTAGGAAAACTTGAACTAGAATAGTGACTAAGCAAAAAGAGAGGAGACATATGCAAGAAATATAGCAGAAAAAGCAGTTAGATTGTTCAGTGACTGAGAGCCAAGATTAGAGAAAAGAGGTCCTGGGTACAAAACTGGCCTCCGACAGACTAATTGTGTGATCCTGGGAATGTCATTTAACCCTCAATTGCCCAGCCCTGACCACCCTTCTGCTTTGTAACTAATACTAAGTATCAATTCTAATATAGAATGCAAACAAACAAACAAAAAAAAAGAAATACAGCAGAAGAAGAATTGGCAGAAATTGGTGATTATTTGATACAAACTTTCTCTCTTTGCCCCTTTCCTCCCTCCTTTCAGAGCTGGCAAGCAATTTGATCTGGATTATATGTATATTATCATGCAAAACATATCTCCATATTGCTCATTCTTATAAGTGACTAATCATATTAAAACATCCCCCCCAAATCTCCAAATAAACAAGTGAAAAAACATATGCTTTCATTTGCATTCCAACTCCGACAGTTCTTTCTCTGGAAGTGGATAGCATTCGTTTTCATAAGTCCCTCAGAATTGTCCTAGATCACTCATTGTATTGCTGTTAGTAGCAAAGTCTGTTACGTTTGATCATTCCACAATAACAATATTGTAGTTACTATGTATAATGTTCTGGTTCTGCTTATTTCAATCTGTATCAGTTCTTGTAGGTCTTTCCAGCTCTTTCTGAAATCATCCTATTCATCATTTCTTACAGTACGATAAAGTTGCCCCCCAACATTATTTTATAGAGTTCTCTAATGTAGTTCTCATTTGTTGAAAGAGGAAGGGCTGTGAGTAGCAATGGAGGATTGAGGAGAGGAAAGGTTTTCATTTCCTACTTGACAGCTGTCACAGGGATTCAATGAGAGAAGAGAAAGGAAGACTCAGTTTAGTTAATTCAGAGAGGACTCACTTAACATAGTTGCATGACTTCTTCCAGGAATACTCAGCGATTTAGGAGTAGGAACAGCTGAGGCCACTGGAGGGGGTGTCCCAAAATACCCTTCTGGATTGGAAGGACATCAATGACAGTAACGACAAAGGGGAAAGGGTTCAGAGGAGGAGGATCTTCTTGAACTATTCGATTCTAGAGTAAAGTCTAGGAAAGACTGTCAAAAGCATGATGTATTGAGATAAGAGGAAGAATGAGAGGAATGGAGGCCAGCGTGAATATGAAATGTAGGTTTAGGAGAAGTGAGGCAGAAGAGATGAGAGATCAGAAAATTATCAGTGAGGAGTTTCAGAGGCCAAAATCATGAAGTGAGAACTGTTTGGAGTGATGGTGACCCTAAATGTGTCTGACTGTGAACAACTGAGATAGGGAAAAGATGGAAGCCATAGGAGCTGGATGGGTTGGAAAAGTGGGAGATCAGATTCTTCAAAGGGACATCAGTATTAATACTGAAGTCCTTAAGTGTGAGGGTAAGGGTCATATCAGAGAAGAAAGCTATTAGCTGGTCTAAAATTCTGTGCAAAAGGAACAGTGGATTGGAGACCAGAATTGACCTAAGCATAGAGATGAGTTAGGAACACAGTGACTCTTTAAGCCATTTTAGACTAGACTCTAGTTATCTTAAATTCATTAATGTTGTTGTTAAATTTTACTTTGTTTTACTTTTCCCTTTTTTAAACAATAAAAAGTCCTTTCCCCAAACCCTAAACTTGTCTCCTGAACTCAAATAAATGAAGGGATTTGTCTACATTGAGACCAAGAGAACCAGAGGAATCCGATCATCTCTACAGGCCCAATGTGGTAGCAGAAGTAGTGACAGTTGGAGCTCCCAATCAGCTTTGGACTTCTGGGATGATCAGAGAGGTGAAAACATAGGGAAGGCCAAGAGACAGCTGGGAGTACCATTCCCTTCCTAACTAATGTATTCCCTCACATTAATTTGCAAGGTGATCATGCAGTTCTGGCTGGCCCTCTGAGCTTTGAGGGACAGAGATTAGACAAAGGTTCTAGTCTTTTCCATGGGGGAATGCCAAAGGACTGGCCAGTGGATACTATGAAAATGGATATCAAGCAGATGGGTTGATCCATTAATGGATAAAGAAATGGATAGAGAGGGAGAAAAACATTACTAAATATATTTAGATGTACTTAGATGGTTAATCCAATCTGGCAGACTGAATATATATGCTGTTCTTCAATTCTGCAAAATATATTACTCAATCTTAACAAATGTTAACTAAATAATAGTTTCTGATTAAAAACAGTTCTATGCCTCTTCTTTTTCCTTCCCTCATGAATCTTGAGTGCATTTTCCAGGCATTTTTTCTATTCTCTATAGATACAAAGACACAATTGCTTATAAATGTTCATATATATGATTATTCATTGATAGAGTTTGTAGGAAAGCCCCTAGATTTGGAAGCAGGAGACTGTGGGTTTGATCCCAGCTCTGCTAAACAGTCCCTAGTGGCTAATAATAAATCACTTTGTTGGGGCAGCTGGGTGGCTCACTGAATTGAGAACTAGGCCTAGATATGGGAGGTCCTAGGTTCTTCTCTGGCCTCAGATACTTCCTAGCTGAGTGACCCTGAGCAAGTCACTTAACCCCCATTACCTAGCCCTTAGCACTCTTCTGCCTTGGAGCCAATACCCAGTATTGATTCTAAGACATAAAATAAGGGTTTAAAAATAATAATAATAAATAACATTGATACTCATTTTTCCCCACCTATACGGATTAAGCACACATGATTTCTTTAGTTCCTTCTAATACCAAATCCTCTGATCATAATTCATAGTTTTAAATACAATCATCAAGCATCTTATTTTTTTGATGAGGTAAGGCTGAACTTATTTTTACTATGATGAATTCAATTCACATAAAAAAATGAACATTTTCCTATCCAAATGAGAACAGAAAAAGAGGATTGTATATGAAGCCACAACTCTATGTATTGCTTAGTTTTTTGCTTTTTGATACATTTTAAATTTAGCATGGTGGTTCCCATACTGCCATAGTTGTTTGTCCTTTTCTGACCTTCCTTCTACTTTCTTAGATTAATTATTTAAATATTTCATTGACACTTCTTTCCTGTGTTTCTTTCTTGCTTTTTATCACCATCTCTAATCCCCACAACCCTCCAAACCATCCTTCTCAAGACTCCCATGGTACCCCCTCTCCTACCCTCTCACCAAAAGTGGAAGGCCATTCACCCAAAACTCCTTCTTCTTTCCTTCTCCTCATCTCCATATCCATCTAACAGCATACCCTAAGAATTTTTGTCTTCATTTCAATCTCTGATGAAGAGATTTACCTCCTTAAAAAAGACCAATTCCTCCATTTGCAGCTTTCATCCATCCCCTTCTATCTTCTCCAATAGATTTCAATCATTTTTCAGTCATGTTCATCTCTTTGTGACCACATTTGGGTTTGTGTTATTTTTTTGGCAAAGATACTGGAATAGCTTGCCATTTCTTTCTCCAGCTCATTTTGCAGATGAGAAAACTGAGGCGGAAGTTGGGTGGCATAGTGGATGGAATGCCAGACCTGGATTCAAATCTGACTTCAGACACTTCCTGGCTGTGTGACACTGGGCAAGGCACTTAATCTGATTGCCTAGCCCTTACCACTCTTCTGCTTTAGAATAGATAGTATACTTCCAAAACAGAAGGTAAGGGGAAAGGGAAGAAAACTCAGGCAAACAGGGTTAAGTGACTTGCCCAGGGTCACATAAACTAGGAAGTACCTGAGGACAGATTTGAACTCATGAAGGAGTCTTCCTAATTCCAAGTGCAACACTCTACCCACTACACCACCACCTGCTCTAGTACAGTACCCTTACTTTCATCCTTACTTTCTAATCTTTATTTTTTCTTATTTGTTTGTTTATGCCCCTTTGCTTAGAAACACTCCCAGGTCTCCTCCATCCTTAAAAAAAAAACTCACCAGATTCTACTAGTCATCACTCTATTCTATATGTTCTCTTCCTTCTCAACTAAATTCCTTGAGAAATCCATTTACACTACGTGCCTTCACTTCCTTTCCTCTTATTTGCTGCCAAATCCCCTAATATCTGGCTTCTGGCTTCAACCAAAATTTACCATTGATTTCTTCATTGACAAATCTAATAGCCCTCTCTCAATCTTGTTCATGCTTGAATTCTCTGCAACACTGATCATCTTATCTTCCAGGTTACTCTGTCCTTTGTAGGTTTTCATGACCCTAATCATTCTTGGCTCTCTTTCTACCCATATAAATGATTCTTCTCATCCACGTCGCATCCAATAATTGTGGGTGTTTCCCAAGGTTCCATCAAGGATCATCTTCTCTTTTCTCTGTACATTCTCTCACTGGGTGATCTTATCAGCTCCCATGTGTTCAATCATATCTGTCAACCTGAAGGAGAGACCAGAGGTGGCATGTACCAAGAAGGTAAGCCACTGCTACCAGCTCCCTCATCAACTTTCCCTGGACCAGAGCAGAGAAAGGCCAGGATACAGAGCTCTGGGGTCCAAGAACTGATGTGCCTCCCAGACCACTAGTCCTTCTTGCATTCCAGCCTCTTCAATCATCATCTAGTGGAGCAAACCCTGTAGAGAAGGGACCTACCATTGCCAACACCACAGCCATTACTAATTTCTGAAATAGCAAGGAATACGGAGGGTGGAGATACTAGGCATCATGTGCCAGGGAGATATCACCACCACTAGCTTTCTCTGGACCATTTTGAAGATAGCTTGGGCCACAGAACCCAAGAACTCTTGGAAGACTGTCCCCCAACCACTGATCTTGCTTTCAATCAGGCCCCCAAAGCAATCCCAGAAGGGAGAAATTCTCAGGGAGATATGACTTGGCAAATGCCATTCCAAGTCCTGTAGCCCTTGCTTCCTCAGAGCCACAAGGCCCTCAAAACAATGTCTTCCTGCCAAAGTCCTTAGCACTATTAAATGCTTCAAAAGCTGGTACAGTTTTATTGAAGAAAGGTAACCTCACAGAGAACATTACTAGCAGCTGAAGAAGTTATAAAAAACTTCCTTCTTACAGAAGGCACTTGAGTTGCACCTTAAAGGAAACTAGGAATTTCTAGAGGTAAAAGTAAAGAGGGAGAGTATTCCAAGCATAAATAATGGCCACAGTAAAGGAATGGAGATGGGAAAATAAAGAGGCCTATACAGTGAATAGCAACCAGGTCAGTCTGGCTAGACCACAAAGTGTGTGGAGGGGAGTTATGTCGGAAGAGAATAATGATAGGAAAGAGTCCGTTTTAAATGTCAGCAGAGGAGTTTATTTGATATTTAGCTATCTCATACATTATATACATATAAAATCTCTTATTTATAGTAGTTACTGCCACGTCTTGCAGGATTTTAACTGGTTCTTTGGTACTTGATTTTTTTTTCTTTCTGGCTGCTTGCAATATTTTTTTCTTTAATTTGGAGGTTCTGGATTTGAGATATTAAATTCTAGGTTTTTTTCAGTTTGAGGTGAATTCTTTATATTTTTGTCTTGTCTTCTGGTTCTAATAGAGCTGAACTTTTTTTCTTTTGTGATTTCTTGAACTATGATGTCCAATATTTTTGCTTAGTTATAATGTTTAGAGAGTCTAAAGATTTTTAAATTCGTCTCTCCTTGATCCATTTTCTGTCTGCTTTTTTTTTTATAGTAGCTATCTTTTTGTTGTTCAGTTATCTCAGTCATGTCTGAATCTTTGTGACTTACCCCATTTAGGATTATCTTGGCAAAAATCCTAGAATGGTTTGCCATTTCCTTCTCCAGTTCATTTTAAAGATAAGGAAACTGAGGCAAACTGGATTAAGTGACTTGCCCAGAGTCACATCGTTCATAAGTGTCTGAGGCCAGATTTGACCTCAAAATGATGAGTGGAATCATTGAATTTTGTCTCCTCCATTCTACTCTTAAGGGAATATTTGGGGGGGGGGGTAATACTTTTGTACCTTTTACTCCGAGCTAATTATTCTCTGTTCATTGCCCTGCCCAAACTCTAATTTAATTTATAATTTTATTTTTAATTATTGCTTTATTTCTTCCAGCCTCTCTAAGAATTTTGTATCCAAGACATTTTTTTCCCCTCTGAAGGAGGCTTGGCCTATAGATGTTATGGAATTTTTTTTTTCTGGGTTTCCTTATTATGCTTCTCCTAACCTATGGTATTTCTTCATTATGCTAGGCGTTTACTCTTATTTTCAGATTTTTGACTGGGATATTGTCCTTGTTCTAATGGCCTCCAGCACTCCGGGTGCTTTGAGTGGACCTTGTTTGGTCTTGTGTACTTTGTAATCTGAATGCTGCTGTTGTTGCTAATATAAATGGATCAGTGAGCACTCTGATATTCCTTCAATCCCTATGTTTTGTCTCAGTCTCCTGATGGTTGTCCATGTGTTTAGGATGCAGCTAGTCTCTATCTCCTTTTTTTCTTGTACAAAACTCACTCTGAAATCAGTTCCATCTCCCACTGTGGCACTTGGGGAACTGAGGACATAAACTATGACCCATGATGAGGAGCCAAAACTGAACAATGCATGGCATTTTGTTACTATTGTTTGTGCCTTGTTTAAGGATCACAGTCGGGATGCATCAGAGATTGAACTTGAATCCAGGGCTTCCCATTCTACCACCCCAACTCTCATGTCTAGAAGCATGTACCTCGCAGCTGAGTTATGGAATCATTTGATTCTTTTGTGTTTGTGCTCTGTCTCAATCTGTGCTTCTGAACAGGGTGCTATACTGGGTGACAGTACAAAACAGGCAGTAGATGTTAATAGACTTTGAAATCTGTGAGCAACCTGACCCAGGACGTACCTAGATTCCAATCGAAAATTACTTTTAAATGACTGCTCATCCCATTTAAAAATGCTTCTCCGATGAGTTCAGTCGTCCCAGTCTGCCTTTGAACGAGTGGCGGACTTGTTCTATTTTCCATCCTTCCTGTTTCTTCTGTGCCTTCTTTAAAGCCCAGACCTCTCAATGAGGGAAGTCAGACATCAATGGCTGCCTTCCACTGTCTAATCCACATATATATGCACCATGGATTCCAAAAGCTACAAAGAGGCTCATTCTTGCATTTTTTTCTTCCTGAAGAGTTCATGAACTCGAGTTGCTTTGCCCTTCCATTCCCATAGAACTTCATAACTATCGGAAGCTTTTTAAAACATACACTCCCTTCTGGTGACATCAGCTGATCTCGCTGGTATGTGAGAACCAAGGAGGTCATTGTAAGGCACAGGCCAAGCCGAGGCAGCAGTGATGAGAGCAAGAGAGCCACAATGCTTAGGAAGAACTGTGAGTGCATTTTTTTCTCTTAAAAAAATACCCTCCCCCATTCCCTGCCCATCCATGGCTTTGGCCGAATGTATTACAAGGATGTAAACTATTGCCAGAGATGAGCCTTATAAATCTGGGGAACAAAAACTGAATAATACACAGGGTCTTCTTATTATTGTTTCCGTGTCTTTTTATTCTGAACCTAATGAACAGTAAATAAAATGGGCATTCCCATATTCAGAGCAAAATAATGGAACTATATATAAAGAAGAAGCTATAGATCTCTATACGTAACAGCCTCTTTTTCTTTTAAGGCCAGCTAGAAGGCATAGTAGATAGAGCAGTGGCCTTGGAATCAGGAAGACTCATTGTCATGAGTTCAAATATAGCCTCAGATACTTACTGGCTGCGTGATCCTGGGCAAGTCACTTAACTCTGTTTGCCTTAGCTCCCCATCTGAAAAATGAGTTGGAAAAGGAAATGGCAAAGCTCTCTGGTATTTTGCCTAGAAAAGCCCCAAAAGGGGTCACAAAAAATGAGGCACGATTGAAATGACTCAATAAGAGCAGCCAGTCTCAGTTTCCTTATCTGTAAAATAATACCAATAGCACTTATCCATGCAGTTGTTGTGAGACTAAAATAAGAAATGGAATGTAAAATGCTTTGCAAACTTTAAAGCACTATATTATCTCACAAACGCTGGAAGATTGCCTTGAATGCTTGAAAGTTTTATCTCTGAGACATGGTCATTATTTGCAGGGGACTAGATCTGGTTTACCACATCCTGTGGATTGTGGAAGTGATGGCAACATTCCTAAGACCCATCTTTGTAGAGCAGATGGAATCAGGACATTCTGGAATTGCATTTTAAAAATGCAGCCCCAAGCAAAGGAATGGCTGTCTTGTCTGTAGAGTCAGGATAGTCCAGTAATCTCTGGCACAAAGATAAATAAAGCAGATGTTTGGATAGCTTTCTTTAAAGATCTTGTAACGTATAATGACCTTGCCATACAATAAAACATCAGTAAACTGGACTCTAGGAGAGAAGCTTGAATTAGCACAAAGTCGGAACTATAGACTATTTGAAAATAAATAGAGATCACAGGACCAACAATAAGGCTAAATAGAAACTTGTTTTCTACAAACGTCTCTAACCCCCAAAAACCTTCAAAGAAAGGAATCAAGCACCACTAGAGTAATTATTGCTGAATCTATAAGAAAAGAAGAAAAAATTCCTGTATGGAGTTAAAAAAACCCTCAAGAATTAATACCAGAAAACTTTAATTCAAGTATGCCTACCCATAGTCAATTGCATCTTGGCTGATAAGAGTGAACACAAGCTAATTCACAGGCCTATTTTCTCACTCCTTCCATCTTCTGCCATTCATCGAGCCTTGGTTCTTCCTTTGATCTCTTTTAGAATACCAGCACTCTTATGCTTTATTCACTGGTCTCAAAGAGAGTCAAAATAGTTCTAGTTTCCCAATGCCTTTCCCAGACTCTTCTTCTATCATGTCATTTAACAACTTCTCCTTTGAAATTCATGCTATCCATATTTATTACCCAATGCAGGTAGTGGAGGGCCATTATCTGTCAACCCTCAGGATATTATACTTCAGTCCTCAATGAATTCAGTGCTTAGCTAAAGCTCTCCATCCCCACTCCTGCCTTCCTACTAGGAGACTTTGACATACTTAGCTATGCCCAAAGATCCCAGGTTTCCATTTTCCTCAATCGACTCTTTTCTCGATACCTACTCCAACACATCTCAGCTGATATTGCCACCACCCGCAAATATTTTACTATTGTGTTAGTGAACTCTGAAATGCCTTTTTGGGGGATAACAATGTTTTATTATTCCATCTTTTCCTATGCACTACCACCCATTGCCTAACTCTTTACCCTCCCTTTAACCTCTACTCTTTCTACCCCCTTTCTAATTTTCCAGTCCATCCCCTCTGTACTGGTTATATTCTCCTCCTTTCTCTATTTTGACCCCTTAGCAAATCTCGTCACCTCTACCCTCACTTTCTAATCCCTTAAACTTTTGTGTTATCATCAGTCATACCTTGCCAAACACCAACTCTGAGTTACTCCTACCAACTGTCTTTTATACATTTTAATTTTATTTTTATGCATTTATAATAATAATATATTGTATTTAGTGGACTTACATGCCACTAAACAGGACGTGGGAAATCACCAATCTCTGATATTGTCTACAATAAATTTATGCTACAAATCTCTCAACTAGACACTCATTGAAACAGGACAACCCTTCTATACCTCCCAAATTGATTTTTTTTTTCTGACTATACACAGTGGGGATGTTCCAAACATTTTTTTACAAGTCTCCCACTGCACTTCACCCCCTCTGCCATCTCATATGAGGACCTTGCCTCATATTTCACAAAAAAAAAAAATTGAGGTCATTCACTGAGAGCATTCTTTTCTCCCTTCTTCCTCTCACTGGACTGGGACCTCTTCCCATACGATCTACTACTTCACTTCAGTCTGAGATGAAAAGGGGACCCCCTCTCTTTGCCAAGGTGCAACTGTGATCCCATCCCATTTTGTCTTCTCCAAAAGATTGCACCCACTCTCCTCCAGTCCACTCTACTCCAGTCTCCCCATCTGTTGTGTACTTCCCTGTGATTTACAAGCACGCTCATTTCTCTCTCATGCTTAAATAGTCCTCACTTCATCCAAACCCATCTTCTAACTTATCCTACCTTCTCCTCTTCACAGTTAAATTCATTGAGGAAGTTCCCTACACACTGCTTCTGCTCATTCTCTTCATTCCCTCCTAAACCTTTTGGACTCTGGTTTCTGAATTCATCATTCAACTGAAAGTACTCTCTTCCAAGTTCCCACTGATCTTTTCATTGCCAGCTCTACAGGACTGATCTCAAGACTCATCCTTCTTGACTTTTCTGCAGCATTTGACACAGTTAATCTTCTCCTTCTAGATACTTCCCTCTCCCCCTATAACACTATTTATACACTGTTTTCTTCTAATCCTCTGTCTGATTCCTATGTTTCAGTCTCTTTGCTGGTTGTACATATATAGGCTATTCCTTTAGCTCTGCCCTAGACTCTTCTCTCTTTTCCTTCCTATCTATTGGTGACTGTGGGTTGTTACCATCTCCATGCACATTCCTCTCTTCTCAATTTCCCCTATTACTCCCAAGAACACAATCATCCTTCATATCTTCAGGTTCATATCTTCAGTGTTTTCCTTAACTCCATCCAATCATTAACCATATATCCCCCTCTAAACAATTAGTTTTAAATCTTATTTCTAGCATCACATCTTTCATTTATATCCCCTTCATACAACTCATACAACCACCACCTTTTTACAGGCCCTTCTCACCTCTTACTTGGACAATTGCAATAGCATCCCTTTTTTTTTAAATGCTTATCTTCCATCTTGAAATCAATACTGTTTATTGGTTCCAAAGCAGAAAAATCAGTAAGGACTAAGTAATTGGGGTTAAGAGACTTGCCCAGGGTCACATGGCTAGGAAGTATCTGAGACCGGATTTGAACCCAGGTCCCCTCATCTCCAGGCCTGGCCCTCTATCCACTGAGTTGCCTAGCTACCCCTTGCAGAAGCATTCTAATTAGTCTCTCTATCTTAAATCTTTCTCCATCCCAATCCATCCCCCATAGCTTTCAAAGTGGTTTTCCTAAAGTGAAAACAAATAGGAAATCAACCATTTAATATTCTTGTATATAAAGTTTTCATAACTCAGTCCCTTTTTCTCTTACAGTATTCTTCCATTTTTCTTCCCATCCTCTCCCTCCATGCTCGATGATATAGCTATTGTAGATTACTTGCTATTTCATATACCCCACTGGCCATCTTCATGTCTTTGGGCTGCTTATCTCCCCATGCCCTTAATTCCCTTCTCTCTTTAGTCTCCCTGCTTTGCTTCAAGAGTTAGTTTAAACACTGCTTTCTGCAGTAGGTGGTTCCCATCCTTACCCAGCCATTAGAACCTTCCTCTCAGACAATACTTTCCATTTATACCATGTGTAACTCATATATACTTAGTTTTTTCCACCCCCTATTAAAAAGTGAGCACTTTAAGGGCAGAGACTACAATTTTTTTTTTACCTTTCCTTGTATTCTCTCCACTTAAGATAGTGGATCAGAGGTAATATTGCTTACTAAATATTTGTTGACTAGTTGACCCATGTACAAAAGTAAAAAACAAAATCTAGTTAGTACAAGGACATTCTGTGGGAAAATGAGCAATGAAGGAGTTGTGGAAGTTGAATAGGGTTCAGGGGAAAAGGGTTGTTACTTCTTATTTTTAATCAGGTGGGGAAACATTCAGGGAGGAAGTGGGATTTTAATAGCTGTCTGAATGAGGGAAGGGAGGAAGTTTGGTAAGTGTGGGCAGTAGGAGTGGGATGACTAGGAAGAAAGAGGCAGTGAGTGAATTTGCCTGGGACAAGCTGGAAGTAGGAGGACCAAGGGCATGGAGGTAGCGAGAGTAGGTGGGGCAAGAGAACAGTCTGTACTTCACCTCCCACTCCCCATACCACTGGTCTCAAGTCATCACAGAGAAAAATGAGCCTTTGTTGGACTTGAAAGGTGTGTAAGGAAAGATTGAAGGGTTATTAAATAAACAAGGAAATGTTCAAAAATCCCCAAAACTGAAACCAGGCTTGTTGCAACACCACACTGCTGTGTGGTCCATGTGCAAAGGATGCAAGATGGTGAGGGGGCTGTAAAGCAGCTGCTGTCTGGTGTGTTCCCAGTGGGAGAGACGAACTAAGTGGTTGGCTGAAGAAATGCATCAGCTCAGAACTCCAAGGAATGTTGGGTAATCACAGCAAGAAACAGAGCATCACTCTTCAAGGTATAATCTAGGAGCCTCTTGTGGAATTCAAATATCATAATAGAAAGTCAGAACTAAGAGAGAGAGCAGTCCTCAACAGATTCTAAGAACAGCATCCATGGGACATGCAAAGACCACTCCCATCTCTGTTCCTTTGCACAGGTTGGTAACCCTTGCCTAGAATCCTACTAGCTTAGAACCCTTTGCTTTCTCCAAAACTCAGTTCAGGGGAACTTCTTCCTACCTGAAGATTTTCCAGACCCTTCCAGGAGCCAGTACCTTCCTGTCAAAATTACCTCATATTTATTTTAGAAATACTTATGTGTATAGAAGTTGTTTTCCTCAGATAGAACGGAAATCCCTTGAAAGAAGAAACAGTCATTAAAACAAACAAACAAACCCAAACTACCCTTACCTTCTGTCTTAGAACCAAGTGTCCATTCCAAGGCAGAAGAGTGGTAAGGACTAGACAATTGGGGTTAAGTGTCTTGCACACCTAACCACACAGCTGCAAAGTGTCTGAAGTTGGATTTGAACCCAGTATCTCCAGTCTCTATCCACTGAACCATCTAGCAGCCTCTTTTGACACTAGATCTGAAATGCCTAATATAGTTGTACTTTGCAAAGAACAAGTATTTAATAAATGCCTGTTGAGAGAATTATAATAATTGTATTTATAGAGTACCCTAAGGTTTGCAAAAAATTTTACTAAAAAATTTAGCAAACTTTACAAAATTTACACATATATTTATGACAGGACAAACGCAGCTATGAGCCAGCCCTGGCCCTCAAGGAGCTTCCAACATTCTGTTGGAATTGAGGTAGAGAGAGATAAGATCCAAGATCTTGACACATTAAAAAAAATCAAAGATAAATGCAAATAAACAGACACTCAGCTATTTTCGTAGGGCATGGAAAGTCCTCTTGAAGGAAGTGGTATTTAAGCTCAACTCTGAGGTTTCAGGAGGTCGAGGTGAGGAGGGAGAACTTGGCGGGCTTAGGGAACAACCTGGGCAGAGTAGGCACAAAGGCAGGAGAGAACATCTTCTAGAAGAAACAGCAAATAGGCTGGTTTGGCTGAACCCTGGAGCGGGAGGGTGGGGAGAAGTTGCATGTATTGGTCCTGGAAAGAGGGACCTGAGGCAGATGGTGAAGGGCTTTTTATGCTAGGGAGATGCTTGTGTTTGATCCTAAAGGCAGTCAGTGAATCCTCTTGAGCACAGGAGTGACTGTCCAAAGGTGCAAAACAGCCTATGGACCACAAGTGGCCCACCACACTCCCAGGTATGGCCTAAATCAAATTAAAATATAGCTTTTATCTGACTTTACTGTGTTGCTGTATTAATAAAAAGAAAAATATAAATAGGTATGATTTCCTAAGTCAACATACAACCTGCCAGTAATCTTATGCAATGGTGAGTGGTGCATCATTTTTACTTGAGTTTCATATCACTGATTTAGTCAGACCCACCAAGGGGCAGCTACCAAGGGGTAGCTCAGTGGATAGAGCACTGGACTTGAATCAGGAATACTCATCTTCATGAGTGAATCTAGTCTTAAACATTTGCTATCTCTGTGATCCTGAGCAAGTCATTTAACCCAGTTTGCCTCAGTTTCCTCATCTGTAAAATGAGCTGGAGAAGGGAAGGAAATGGCGAACCACTCCATTATCTTTGCCAAGAAAACCCCAAATGAGGTCATGGAGTCAGACGTGACTCGAAGTGGTTGGAAACTAAATAATCATACCTAAGTTTTAGGAATGTCAGTTTAGCAGCTACATGGGAAATGGATTGGATGGAGGCAAAGCTAAAAGGAGGAAGCCCAGGCAGAAGAAATAGTTGGGGCAAGAGGTCATTTGGGCCTGGACTAGAATGAGAGAAGGAGGCACGTAGGAGAGAGGTTGGATCAGAGACTCGGCAACTGATCAGATATGAGAAGGGAGGGAAAAGGAAGAGTCAAGGAGGATTTGTAGACTGTGAAACTGGGTGCCTGGAAGACTCGTGATGCCCCTGACCAAAATAAGTAAGTGTTTGTTAGGGAGAAATAGAATGAGTTCCATTATGGGCGTGTTGACTTAGAGACGTCAATAAGTGACAGTATGGCATAGCATACTGAAGGTTGGATTTGAATTATGAAACCGGGGTGTGAGGCCTACCTCAGACACTAACTGGGTGACCCAAGGCAAGTTTATTTAACCTCCTTGAGCCTCAGTTTCCACTTCTGTAAAATGAGGGAATTAGACTTAAAAGTCTTTTCTACAGGGGCAGCTGGGTAGCTCAGTGGATTGAGAGCTAGCCTTAGAGAGAAGAGGTCCTAGGTTCAAATCTGGCCTCAGACACTTCCCAGCTGGGTAATCCTGGGCAACTCACTTGACCCCCATTGCCTAGCCTTGGAGCCAATACACAGTATTGACTCTAAGACAGAAGGTAAGGGTTTAAAAAAAAGTCTCTTCTAGTTCTATATCTATCAGCCCAAGTTCTCGGAAGAGATAGACGGGGTGTGGGGGCAGGGTTTTGAGGTGGAAGGAATGCTGGATGTAGAGGAAGAGACCCTGGGTTCAAATCCCATCTCTGCCATTTACTACATGTATGACCTTCCAAAAGTTATTTAGCTTTCCCAGGCTTCAGTGTCTTTATCTGTAACATATGGGTTAGATTACTTTTGACCACCACAACTCTGAAGAAAGACTTCAGGGAGTGAGTGAGTGTGCGTGTGTGTGTGTGTGACAGACAGACACACAGACAGAGTAGAGACAGAGAGAGAGAGACAGAAAGAGGGATAGAGAAAGAAAGAAAGAAAGAAAGAAAGAAAGAAAGAAAGAAAGAAAGAAAGAAAGAAGAAAGAAAGAAAGAAAGAAAGAAAGAAAGAAGAAAGAAAGAAGAAAGGAAGAAAGGAAGAAAGGAAGAAAGGAAGAAAGGAAGAAAGGAAGAAAGGAGAAGAAGAAGAAGAAAGGAAGAAGAGAAGGAAGGAAGGAAGGAAGGAAGGAAGGAAGAGGAAGGAAGGAAGGAAGGAAGGAAGGAAGGAAGGAAGGAAGGAAGGAAGGTAGGAATAGAGAGGGCAGAGGGAGGGGGGCAAAAAGAGAAAGGGGTCGAGAGAGTGTGAATCAGATAGAGAGAGAGAAAAAAAAGAGACAGATAGATAGCCAGAGAGACATATAGATTAAGACAGACATCTACAACCAAGTGGAAGCAGGGGTATTCAGAGATTAAGTGAATTGACCAAAATTCACAGGAAGTCATTGCTGGAGCCAGAAGCATATCTCCTTTAATTAAGGACTTATTTTGCTAGAAAGGATATGCTTTGGAGTTCTGCTGGCAAAGGAAACAAGATAATAGAAAAGAAAATCAGGTCATGCCTTTTCCCCTTTCTCTGTAAAGCTTTGTTTGGGACCCAGGTCTCTAAGCAATCAATCAAATGAGGCAACTTAATGGACTAGGAGTCAGGAAGAACTGAATTCAAATCCTGCCTCAGACATTTACTGGCTTCAGACCCTTGATAAGTCATGTAACCTCTGGTTACCTCAGTTTCCTCAACTGTAAAATAGGGATTATTGTAGCATCCACCTCAAAGGGCTGTTGTAAGGATCAAATGAGATCTTTGTAGTGTACTTTATTTTTTTTTTTAAGGGACAAAATCTTTGCTCCTTTATTGTTAAAAGGTTCATCTCTTTAGAGCTGGAAGGGATCTCGGAGGCCAGCTAGTCCATCCCCCTCATTTTACAGATGAGGAAACTGAGATCCAAGGAGGATGTTATGGCTGAGGCACAAAATGATTCCCCACAGAAATCTCAAGGTCAGACCTGACTCTCGCCTTATCCAGAGGTGGCTTTGGAGAGGTGCTGAGTCTTTCGTTCTCTAGGGACATCATTCAGCCTAGTCAAGAGCTGGAGGGAGCCCCCCTGGTCTGGCAAAGATGGCATCTTTCCTGAGTTCACCATACTCCTGGTGACAGCAATTAGACTCCAGGGTTCGTCTAAGCTAGTGAAGTGGGAACTTGGAGAAGCTAACTTCCGGGGGAACTCCGGTAAACTGGAGGGATCTCGGTTTAAGCTGCTAATTGATCAACGCTAGGATTCTAAGGCTTGCTTCCCTTCTGCCATTCTAGAAAAGAGACGAGCACATTGAGTTTGTCTCTTTGCCTGGAAAGTCTGCCCAAAGCTACCAGCCAAGTCCTGTTGTACCGAGTGCATTTCTTTAGGATGGGGTTGGTCGGAGGAACTCTCTCTAGTGAGGGTCTTACCCATTGGATTAAGATGCATCCATGTCAATCAGCCCAGTCGGTTCACTCCACTACCGAAAGCACTATATAAATACTAGCTGTTATTATTATTATTTGTTAATGCCTAATTTCTTTTTCACATAAGCTCTCATCTAAGACTAAAATATAGACACTTTGTGCAATTGTGGGTTCAAGAGAGTCATGTATTAATGTCTGTATAGTTTTTCTCTGGGAAAATAAAACAATGACAGTTCCCAGCAGATAGCATTAAGATTTGTAAAGTGTTGGATTAAGGATCGTGTTTGTAGTTTATTCATTCATTTATCCTCCCTGAGTGTTTGAGAAGGGGAGCCAGGAGGCTGGGGAGCTTCCATAGACCAGGCTTATAGTCAGCACTACATCAGCTGGGGGTGAGGTATGATTGGAAGAGTGCCAGAGAGCCCATTTTTCCCCATCTTCCTAGTACATTGTTGCTGTTGGTTGTTATTGAATCTTTTCCGTCCTGACTGGTTCTTTGTGACTCTGAGGTTTTCTTGGCAAAGATATTACTGTGGCTTGCCATTCCTTCTCCAGTTCATTTTATATATGAGGAAACTGAGGCAAAAGGATTAAGTGACACCTACCCCAGCACATAGGCTCCACTTTTCTACCACAAATTTGTTTTTGTTTTTGTTTTTTAAATCCTTACTTTCTGTCTTAGTAACTCTACAGGCTAGGCAAATGAGGTTAAATGACTTACCAAGGGTCACACAGGAAGCATCTTAAGGCTAGATTTGAACTTAGGTCCTCCTGACTCCAGACCTTCAGGTTCTGTAGTCACTGTGCCACCCAGCTGCCTCTCTTACACTAATTTTAAAAAATCCTTACCATCCATCTTATAATCAATACCAGGTATTGGTTCTAAGGCAGAAGAATGGTTAGGGTAGGAAATCAGGGTCATACAGTTGGAAAGTGTCTCAGGTCAGATTTGAATCTAGAGCTCCTGACTCCAGACCTGGTGCTTTATCCACTGTGCCACTTAACTGCCTCCCCACCACTAATTTTAAAGTGTTTTCTTTAGTCCCAAATTGTGATGATGTCCACAGTTGTAGTCATCAGTCCTCCTGCTCTGATGAACTTTCATTTGGAGAAATTTCCCCTTTGGACTTGTCACCCAGGTATTTTCTTACATTTGGCTCATTCATTTTTATCTCACCATTTCCACTTTTTGCCAAGGAACCCTGCTGCAGTTGTGTCAGGGACCTGAGACCTTGGATTGTTAAGATCCTGGAGTTTCTGACACTGCCAGGCTCAAGAGAATCAGAGGGGCTCAAATGATGTCATCAAGGACACAGCAGTTCCTGGCTGTATGACACACAATCTTTATCCCTAGTCCTTTGGTGGTGTCTGTCCCTGAGTCCTCAGGCAGCTCTGAACACAAGAGAACAAAGACAGCTTCCCTAGCTAGGCACAAAGAAAGCTGCCCAGGTAGCCAAAACCTCCAAACTTCACTGCTTTACTACATGAAATCTCAACTGACACTCTAATTCATTTCTGGCCATATTATTTATTGGCCCAGGCTAGAAGGGCTATTCTAAGAACACCAGTTCAGAATCTTAGGGGACAGGAGACAGCTGGATGGCTCAGAGAGCCAGGCTTAGAGATGAGATGTCTTGGGTTCCAAATCTAGACTCAGACACTTCCTGGCTGTGTGACCCTGGGCAAGTCACCTAAACCTTTGCTTTGTCTTTACTCTTCTGCCTTGAAACCAATATAAAGTATTGATTCTAAGACAGAAGGTAAATAAAGGTTTAAAAAAAGTTTAGGGTATTCTTGTGTCTAAAGAATGCAGTCACATTTGGACAAGAAAAGGGGCTTCTGACAGTTACAAACTGGAGTTGCTAACTTCCTGCTCTCATGGATCAAACCACCTTGCTTTCCTGTCTGTGGTAACAAAAGCCCTGTGTTGTCTCATAGACACTGGTTTATCTGAATTTATAAAAAAGGAAAAAAAGTTCCTGCACGGTTTAATTTTTTCGTGTGTTAATAGAACACAAATCTGACCCCTGCCCCGGTTTTAAAGTCACCTAGGTGTCTCCTAAGAACCCCTCACCTCTCTTCCATTAGATCTCTTCCTCCCATGTTCTAACACTAATTTAGTTCCTGCCCCTCTAAGAACACCCTCCCCCAGCACTGTTTCTGGACCCTCTGGGATTCTTTTGCCAATTTAACTCTCATCCTTCCAAGACCGCAGCCTCCAGCACTCCTTCTAGACCAGCACCCTCCACGCTTTTTCTGGAGCCCCTGGGATTCTTCGGTGTCCTAACCAAAGCAGGCTAGAGGTGCCGAGGCATCCACAGCGGTTTCCGTTTGCTCCTGGTCGCGTGAATGGGGCCATCCTCATGTTAATCAGTAGCAGAGACCCAGTTTCAGCTGAAGATCATATTCCAGGTCAGAAAACAAAAACGCGATTCACAGGGTGAATGAGAACTTGCCAGATTTCCACCCAAGAGATTTCCTTCTTGGAATCTCTCTCATTTTGAGTTATTTATTTATTTTTGCATTTAGAATGTATCCTTCGAGTAATATATTCAAAGGAAAATGAATAATTGCCGGCTTACCCAGAGTCATTAATCCCCGGTAAGTAAGTGCACTCCAGCATGAAGCTATTAATTCTCCTTACCCAAGTTTTCAGATTTAAAATAAATGTTTGATGTAATACACACTACTACTCTGTTTTAATTAAACAACCTCCCACTGTCCACACTGGTGAAATGCTTCATCAATCAATACCACCTTCCGTCCTCCAGAAGGAGGCTTTTAAATTTGTCGTGCACACGTGGAAGCCACCCAAACCGCTCCCTGGTAGTGTATTCTTGGCTGCTCCAGCGTCCACCCCTCAAGTTACAACAGAAATAGCTCCTGCCCTGCCCTTGTTGTTGCCATTTCCAGGGCTGACATTGGCGGGGGGAGGGGTGCCTCGGATTATTAATATACTCTATTCGCCTCAATTAATATTTCATTTCCTGGGCGATGCAAACTTTAGAATCATTTACTGGACGGCCTCAGGGCTACTTTGTTCATAATACCTAGAGGCATGCGGGCTCTACCTTAAACTTGGGATCTCAATGAAGTGAGAAGGGAGCAGGTCACGTGGGCATGATGAGCTTCTTCCTCAAAATGAGAGGATTAGCCATCCAGGATCTCCTAGCTCTTACGTTCTAGGTGTCTAATATTGGCACACATTAAATTCTACCACCTTTTAAAATTCTCCCTAAATAAAACGGAGATTTTCTTTCTGATATCCGCTACCAAGGACTGCTGGGGGATAGCGGGGGGTGGGGGGCCAAGGGAAACTGTGGAGTCTCCCGAATACCAAATATATCGAAAAAGAAGGTACTGGTAGAATGCTTTGATGCACACCTGTGAATCTCCATATTGTTTCCAGGCATCTGGGGAACTTACCGTGAATGAGTAGGTCATTCTCTCCGATAACCAGTTTCTTCATCTGAAAAAAAAAATGGGGAGTAATAACGCCTGTAGTAAGTAACCTCGCTCCCAGGTCTAACCAACAGTGAGACAGATTCAAATGAGATAGTATGGGGCATCCTAAAAGTTTTATGCGATTTACATTGTAACAGCCTAAAATTGTGCTGACTTCTGCTATTATAAGATTAAATACCTTAAGCTGTTGCAGTTTAAAGTCCTGTAAACGATACCAAGACTTTTGAAGCATCTTGGGTATTTAAAATGCTTTGTGGGGGCAGCTGGGTTGGCTCAGGGAATAAAGGGCTAGGCGCATAGATGAGAGGACCTGAATTTAAAGCTGGCCTCAGATACTTCCTACCTGTGTGACCCTGGGCAAGTCACTTAACCCCCGTTGCCTACTCTTCTACCCTGGAAACAATACACAATATTGATTCTAAGACAGAAGGTAAGGGTTAAAAAAAAAAAAACAGCTTAATGTACAAGCAAAGAAACTGAGGCAAGCAGGATGAAGTGACTTAACCCCTATTGCCTAGCACTTCCAGCTAGTCTGCCTTAGACTTTTGTTTCTAATTGGAAGGGTAATTTTTTATTTTTATTTAAAATTTATTTTTTTATTTTAAATTTCTAAAATTATTTTGTATTTTTTATTTGTTTTATTTGTTTTTTCTTTAAAATTTTAAATTTATTTTTATTTAAACATTTAAAATTGTTATTAAAATTTTTTAATTTGTTTTAATTTAAACATTTTAAATGTATTTATCTCTTTTTATTAAAACATTAAAAATTTTTTTAATTTAAAATTTTAAACCCTTACCTTCCAGCTTAGAATCAATACTGTGTGTTGGTTGGTTCTCAGGCAGGAAAGCAATTAGCACTAAGCAATGGGAATTAAGTGATTTATCCAGGCTCACAGCTAGGAAATCTGAGGCCAGATAGCACTTCCCATCTCTAGGACTGGCTCTCAATCCACTGAGCCACCTAGCTGTCCCCTCTTTTTAAGTTAATTTAATGCTATGCAAACCTTCCAAGTGCAATATAAATATCATCTAGCAAAAGTCTTAGCTTTACAAGAGTTCCCTTTATAACACTGCCTGATAAGTAGTCATCTAGTCTCTACTTGGAATCCTTTAAATAACAGGAAAGTCACTCTTATCTTGGGCAGTCCCTTGTAGTTTTGTATAGCTTTATTAGTAAAGGCAAAAAGGTGATTCAATGGATAGAATACTGAACCTGTAAGCAGGAAGACTCATCTTCCTGAGGTCAAATCTGGCTACAAACACTAGCTGGGTGATGCTGGGCAAGCCACTTAATACTGTTTGCCTTCATTTCCCCATTCTAGTATTGTTGCCAAAAAAAAAAAAAAAAAAAAAAAAAAAAAAAAAACCCAAATGGGGTCACCAAGAGTTGGATATGACTAAAAAAAATAGCTCAACAAAAATAATGAAAATGGAAGGGACTTAACTCCATAGGTGATGGGCACCCCCTCTTTGGAGACTGTCTGTCAATAAATGCCAGACATTTATTGGATTTGTTATAGTTGGGATTCCTTTCGTATTTTGGTTGCCACAAATGACCAAACAACAGCAACATTAGTATTGGAAGGTTAAATCAGTGGTCTACAAGACTAGAGCCATGACGTGAGGCTACAGGATCATGGAATCGAAGAGAAAGAAGACTATAAGTATTCCTTGGGTTTATCTTCAACCATAATCTGCTCTACTTCCTCCCTAAGATGTGCCAACTCCCAACCTCTTCCTTCCTGCCCTGTTTGGGCCCCTTCAGACAGTTATAATCTAACCTCAGCCTTGGCACTTGTGCCAGTTGTTGCCCAAGTACCATTGGGAAAATTCTTCCACCCCACCTCCAATATTCCCACATTGTGTGCTCCAGTATAGAGTGAGCTATTAAATATTTAACAACCAGCTATCTTGGGGGGGGGGGAGTAATATATGCTCACCACACTTTTAAGTTTAATCTGTATTATTAACATTTTGTTCATCACTTTCTTAAGTCAAAATAATCCACAAAACACTAAATCAAGTCCCAATTTATAACATTTATTTATTTCCAAGGTGTAAATGTACCTACTGGAGATTTAACAACTAGATAAGGAGAGTGGGTTCCAGCTGGCTTCAGCATACTTCCCAGATCACCTTGGGGCACTCTTCAACTGGCTCTGTTTTCTGGTGCAATGGGCAAGTGAATAAGAACCTACTGTCCCATTTTTCATAGGACAGTGAGTCATGTAGGTCAATCAGGCATGGATGGGTTTTGCCCTTCCTAATATACCTCATTTCACTATTGTATCCCTTTATAACCCAGCCTTGTTCTGACTCTTCCTTTATTTGTCAAGGGCCCCAGGTTCCCAGCCTTGATGTCCCCCTTAGCATCTTATCTTCCCATCACCCATCCAATCAGTGCCCAGATCTTGTCATTTCTAGTTGACAAGCATCATTGATCAATTCCCTTCTCCTTTCTCAACTAGCTACTGCTCTACTTTGGTTCTTTGTCACCTATCCCCTGGACTATTCCAAAAGATTTCTAGTTGTTGCCTCCAGATTTCTCCCCATTCTAATCTATGGAAAGGAAACTGGCACTGAGGAACCATTTTGGAATGCTGGGAGGAGGGACGTGGAGAGTGGTAGTTGGAGGAGCAGAAAGAGCTTGTGGGATTGAGAGCTTGGAAGGGTGTCTTTTGCCCTGTGGGCTTGTGAGAGATAGGAGTGAAGGACCCCAAATCTGTGGTGCCAGAGCCTTGCCTCCATTTTCCCCTTGCCCCAGAAGACAGAAAGATCCCTGACCTCTCTGGATCATTGATTAAAGAAGCAAAGAGAACAACAACTGCTGTTGGAGGGCACTATACCCTAAATCTCACAGGAGAGGGAACCCCAAAGACCTGTCTCATTCCATTGCTTTCCCAAGAAGGGCACTAGTGACCTGTTTAGAGTAGGACAGTGAAGTGATTAGAGAGAAAGGGAGAAGAGACACTGAAGCCTGAGTCCTTTGGCTCAGCTGAAGAAGTAGTGACAACTGCCTGCTTAGTCCTGTAGGGTTTCCTGCTCCCTCTGACCTAATCCCTCCCTTGTTTCTTGAACTTGAACTTGAAAGGTGGTTTAATAACCACCCTTGTTCTGAAGAAAACCACAGTTAGATCGGGGTTGTTAAAGAAGTTAAGGAAGAGAATTAGTTTGAGAAAAAGAGGGAATGGGGGCAGGCTGTCTATATCAGCTTTGGCAGAGCAAAGGTCCAGAACACCAGAACGTCAGCCTGTCCAATGGGATTGTGTGGCCAAAGGAAATCTGGGGTCTCAGGCAGAGCAAAGTCCTGAGGAAAAGTCTGAACCATAATCCATTGAAATCTACTCACTGGGACAGGGTCCCTGTCCATCCCTGTCATTACATCTTCATAGGGATACTCCCTCCTGAATGTTTAAGGTGTGAGGGAGAGGGAGAGTCATACAGACTTTCTCTCAGCTCCTGTCACCCTCTGGCTCCCTTCCATACCAACCCTCCTATCCCTTCATCTCCTCTATCCCTGCTCCTCCCCATCTATCCTCCCATAGAATCTTAACACTCCACACATAGGCAAAAATAATTTTCCTAAAGCACAAATCTGGCCACATCCTCCTCCTACTCAATAAACGTCAAAGGCTCCTTATTGATTCTAGGATCAAATAGGAATTCACTTTTATCACATCCTTTAAAATATTTGTAATAAGGACAGCTGGGTGGCTCAGTGGATGGAGAGCCAGGCCTAAAGATGGGAAGTCCTGGGTTCAAATTTGACCTCTAGCTGTGTAACCCTGAGCAAGTCAATTCACCCCCATTGTCAAATCCTTACTTCTCTCATGCCTTAGAACCAATACCCAATATTGATCCTAAATCAGAAAGTAAGGGTTTAAAAATAATATCATAATTAGATGAGTGGGACAAATATCCCTATATAAATGAATACACACGTTATCCCAAAAGTCTTAAAGCAGCTTTAAATTAATTGTTTAACTGTTTAACTAAATTTTTTTAAATTTAGAATATTTTTCCATGGTTACAAGATTCATGATTCTCCCTACCCCTGAAGCTGACAAGCATCTCCAGTGGGTTATACATGTATTGTTTTAAACTAATTATTATTTTTTTCATATGGTTTCATTTTCTTTTTTTTTTAATTCTTTTTTTTAAATTTTATAATATTTTATTTGATCATTTCCAAGCATTATTCATTAAAGACAAAGATCATTTTCTTTTCCTCCCCCAACCCCCATAGCCGACGCCTGATTCCACTGGGTATCACATGTGTTCTTGATTCAAACCCATTGTCATGTTGTTAGTATTTGCATTAGAGTGTTCGTTTAGAGTCTCTCCTCTGTCATGTCCCCTCAACCACTGTAGGCAGGCAGTTGCTTTTCCTCGGTGTTTCTACTCCCACAGTTTGTCCTCTGCTTATGGATAGTGTTTTTCTCCTAGATCCCTGCAGATTGTTCCGGGACATTACACCGCCATTAATGGAGAAGTCCGTTACATTCAATTATACCACAGTGTATTAGTCTCTGTGTACAATGTTCTCCTGGTTCTGCTCCTCTCGCTCTGCATCACTTCCTGGAGGTCTTTCCAGTCTCCATGGAATTCCTCCACTTTATTATTCCTTTTAGCACATAGTATTCCATCACCAACATATACCACAATTTGTTCAGCCATTCCCTAATTGATGGGCATCCCCTCATTTTCCAATTTTTGGCCACCACAAAGAGCGCAGCTATGAATATTCTTGTACATGTCTTTTTGTCCATTATCTCTTTGGGGTACAGACCCAGCAGTGCTATGGCTGGATCAAAGGGTAGACATTCTTTTATCGCCCTTTGGGCATAGCTCCAAATTGCCCTTCAGAATGGTTGGATCAGTTCACAACTCCACCAGCAATGAATTAATGTCACTACTTTGCCGCATCCCCTCCAGCATTCACTGCTTTCCTTTGCTATCATGTTAGCCAATCTGCTAGGTGTGAGGTGATACCTCAGAGTTGTTTTGATTTGCATCTCTCTGATTATAAGAGATTTAGAACACTTCTTCATGTGCTTATTAATAGTTTTGATTTCTTTATCTGAAAACTGCCTATCCATGTCCCTTGCCCATTTATCAATTGGAGAATGGCTTGATTTTTTGTACAATTGATTTAGCTCTTTATAAATTTGAGTAATTAAACCTTTGTCAGAGGTTTCTATGAAGATTGTTTCCCAATTTGTTGTTTCCCTTCTGATTTTAGTTACATTGGTTTTGTTTGTACAAAAGCTTTTTAATTTGATGTAGTCGAAATTGTTTATTTTACATTTTGTGACTCTTTCTATGTCTTGCTTGGTTTTAAAGTCTTTCCCCTCCGAAAGGTCTGACATGTATACTATTCTGTGTTTACCCAATTTACTTATGATTTCCTTCTTTATGTTTAAGTCATTCACCCATTTTGAATTTATCTTGGTGTAGGGTGTGAGGTGTTTCTCTATTCCTAATCTCTCCCACACTGTCTTCCAATTTTCCCAGCAGTTTTTATGAAATAGTGGATTTTTGTCCCAAAAGCTGGGATCTTTGGGTTTATCGTATACTGTCTTGCTGAGGACGCTTGCCCCCAGTCTATTCCATTGATCCTCCTTTCTGTCTCTTATCCAGTACCAAATTGTTTTGATGACTTCTGCTTTGTAATATAGTTTAAGGTCAGGGACTGCAAGGCCCCCATCATTTGTGAGTTTTTTTTTCATTATTTCCCTGGATATCCTTGATCTTTTGTTATTCCAAATGAACTTTGTTATGGTTTTTTCTAAATCAGTAAAGACATTTTTTGGGAGTTCAATGGGTATGGCACTAAATAGATAAATAAGTTTGGGTAGGATGGTCATTTTTATTATATTGGCTCATCCTATCCATGAGCAGTTAATGTTTTTCCAATTGCTCAAGTCTAGTTTTAGTTGTGTGGAGAGTGTTTTGTAGTTGTGTTCATACAGTTCCTGTGTTTGTCTCGGGAGGTAGATTCCTAGGTATTTTATTTTGTCTAAGGTGATTTTGAATGGGATTTCTCTTTCTAGTTTTTGCTGCTGAGCTGTGTTGGAGATATATAGAAATGCTGATGACTTATGTGGGCTTATTTTGTATCCTGCAACTTTGCTAAAGTTGTTGATTATTTCGACTCACTTTTTGGTTGGTTATCTAGGATTCTTTAAGTAGACCATCATGTCATCTGCAAAGAGTGATAACTTGGTCTCTTCCTTGCTTATTTTAATGCCTTCAATTTCTTTTTCTTCTCTAATTGCTACTGCTAGTGTTTCTAGTACAATGTCAAATAGTAGAGGTGATAATGGGCATCCTTGTTTCACTCCAGATCTTATTGGGAATGCATCTAGTTTATCCCCATTGCAGATGATATTAGCTGATGGTTTTAGATATATACTGTTTATTATTTTTAGGAACGACCCTTCTATTCCTATGCTTTCTAGTGTTTTTAATAGGAATGGGTGTTGTATTTTATCAAAGGCTTTTTCTGCATCTATTGAGATAATCATGTGGTTATTGTTGGTTTGCTTGTTGATGTGGTCAATTATGTGGATGGTTTTCCTAATATTGAACCAGCCCTGCATCCCTGGTATAAATCCTACTTGATCATGGTGGATGACCCTTCTGATCCCTTGCTGGAGTCTTTTTGCTAGTATCCTATTTAAGATTTTTGCATCTATATTCATTAGGGAGATTGGTCTATAGTTTTCTTTCTCTGTTTTTGACCAGCCTGGTTTTGGAATCAATACCATGTTTGTGTTATAAAAGGAGTTTGGTAGAACTCCCTCTTTGCTTATTATGTCAAATAGTTTGTATAGTATTGGGGTTAACTGTTCTCTGAATGTTTGATAGAATTCACTGGTGAATCCATCAGGCCCTGGGGATTTTTTCTTAGGAAGTTCTTTGATGGCTTGTTGGATTTCATTTTCTGATATGGTATTATTTAAGAATTCTATTTCTTCTTCTGTTAGTCTAGGCAGTTTGTATTTTTGTATATATTCATCCATATCACCTAAATTGGTGTATTTATTGCCATATAATTGGGCAAAGTAATTTCTAATGATTGCCTTAATTTCCTCTTCATTGGAAGTGATGTCCCCTTTTTCGTCTTTGATGCTGTTAATTTGCTTTTCTTCTTTTCTTTTTTAAATTAGATTGACCAGTACTTTGTCTATTTTGTTTGTTTTTTCAAAGTACCAGCTTCTTGTCTTATTTATTAAATCAATAGTTCTATCACTATCGATTTTATTAATTTCTCCCTTAATTTTTAGGATTTCTAGTTTGGTTTTCTGCTGGGGGTTTTTAATTTGATCACTTTTGAGTTTTTTTATTTGCATTTCCAATTGATTGATCTCTGCTCTCCCTAGTTTGTTAATATATGCACTCAGGGATATGAATTTACCTCTGATTACTGCTTTGGCTGCATCCCAAAAGGTTTGAAAGGATGTCTCACCATTGTCATTTTCCTTGGTGAAATTATTAATTGTTTCTATGATTTCTTCTCTAACTAAATGATTTTGGAGTATCATATTGTATAATTTCCAATTAGTTTTTGATTTGGTTTTCCATGTACCATTACTGATCATTATTTTTATTGTCTTGTGATCTGAAAAGGCTGCATTTATTATTTCTGCTTTTCTGCATTTGTGTGCCATGTTTCTGTGACCTAATGTATGGTCAATCTTTGTGAATGTGCCATGTGGTGCTGAGAAGAAGGTGTATTCCTTTTTATCCCTATTTATTTTTCTCCATATGTCTATTAATTCTAATTTTTCTAAGATTTCATTCACTTCTTTTACCTCTTTCTTATTTATTTTTTGATTTGATTTATCTAAATTTGATAATGGTTGGTTTAAGTCTCCCACTAATATGGTTTTACTGTCTATTTCTTCCTTCAATTCTCCTAGTTTCTCCATTAGAAATTCGGGTGCTATATTATTTGGTGCATACATGTTGATTAGTGATATTTCCTCATTATCTAAAGTCCCTTTTAACAAAATATAATTACCTTCCCTATCCCTTTTGATCAGGTCTATTTTTGCTTTGGCTTTATCAGATATCATGATTGCCACTCCTGCCTTCTTTCTGTCAGTTGAGGCCCAGAAGGTCTTACTCCATCCTTTAATTCTGACCTTGTGGGTATCTACCCAACTCATGTGTGTTTCTTGAAGACAACATATGGTAGGGTTTTGGATTCTAATCCATTCTGCTATTCGTCTATGTTTTATGGGTGAGTTCATCCCATTCACGTTCAAAGTTATGACTGTCACTTGTGGACTCCCTGGCATTTTGATATCCTTCCCTAATTCTAACCTTTCTTCTTCAGTTCTACCTTTTAGTCAAGTGATTTACTTTAAATCAGTCCCCCTTGTCCCCTTCCTTGATATGTTTCCCTTTATAGTCCCTCCCTTTCTGTTCCCTCTCCCTTCCCCCTCTTCTTCTCTCCCTTTTTTGTGTTCCCTCCCCCCTCCCCCCTTGGTTTTCCCTTCTCCCTTCCCTTGTTGGGTAAGATACAATTCAGGATCCCAATGGATCTGGATGTTCTTCCCTCTCAGAGTTGATTTCCCTGAGAGTAAGGTTTAAGTAAAAACTCTCTTCCTCTCCTTCTTATAGGAGTTTTCTTCCCCTCCCCTTCCCGTGTGAATCTCTGGGTGAGAAAGATTATTCTATTTGGTCTTTCTTTTCCCCCTATTTACACATTACATTTTCCCCACATGTTAGTATACATAGATTGATATAAATGTAGTCCTTATAGAAGAGAGTTTGGGTAAAAGAAAAAGATAACATTTTTCTCCTTTTCCCTTTCCTTCATATTTACCTTTTCAGGTATTCCATGCACTTTGTTTTTTCGATATTGAACTTTCCACAGAGCTCTGGTCTTTTCTTTGCAAAAACTTGGAAAACTTCTATTTTGTTGAATGCCCATACTTTCCCTTGGAAGTATATAATCAGTTTTGCTGGATAGGTGATTCTTGGTTGAAGACCCAGCTCTCTTGCCTTTCTGAAAATCATGTTCCATGTCTTACGATCATTCAGAGTAGAACTTGCAAGGTCTTATGTGACCCTGATTGGCATTCCTTTATATCTAAATTGTATTTTTCTGGCTTCTTGTAGGATTTTTTCTTTTGTTTGAAAGCTTTGGAATTTGGCAATTATATTCCTGGGAGTTGTCTTTTGGGGATTTAGTGTAGAGGGTGTTTTGTGAGCTCTGTCAGTAGCTGTATTACCCCCTTGTTCTAGAATCTCTGGGCAATTTTCTTTGATTATATCTTGTATTATGATGTCAAGTTTGCTGTTCATTTCTGACTTTTCTGGAAGTCCAATTAATCTTAAATTATCTCTTCTTCCTCCATTTTCCAAGTCTGTCACCTTGTCAGTGAGATATTTTATGTTCTCTTCTAATTTCTTGGTCTTTTGTCTTTGCTTTATTAATTCTTGCTCGTTGTCTTCGAGTTGCCTGATTCTGACTTTTAAAGCCTGGTTTTCCTTTTTCACTTTGGTCAAACTGCTTTTGTAGATGCATGAATTTCTTTTGCATTATTTCCCACTTTTCCTCCCAGAGGGCTTCCATCTTTTTGATCCTTTCTGCTTCAAATTCTTCATGGGTTTGTGGAGAGTTTCCATTTCCTTTGGAAGGTTTTGGAGCATTTGCTTGTGTTTCCTCTTCTATCTCCTCTGTGTTTTGTATTTTTGCTCCATAAAATGTGTCCAAAGTCGCCCCCTTCTTCTTGTTTTTCTTGGAATTTTTGGGCTTTTGTGCTTCTGTGGAGTTTGCCATCTCTATCTGAATGGGGAGGACTAGCTTTTCTTATCTCTGTCTGGTATTCAGAGGTTTTAGCCCTAGGCAGATTGTCTGTTCTATGCAGTTGTTGTTCTGTCTTCCCGGGGAAGCCAGGAATTGTTGGTGTTTCCCTGTTACTGCCCTCCTCAGTTCCCTCCCAATGCTTCTCTGTTGCCTTACTTCCAAGCTCTGAGCCTGGCTCGGCACTCTCTGCGAGGTTTTTCAGTGCCTTAGCCGGCCAGAAGAGCCTACACTCTGAGGGGGGAGGGGCCGCGGCTTCCCGGAGCTCCAAGGACTCCTGATAAGATTAACTTTCTCTGGGTTGAACTGAGTATGCTTTGAGGCAGGGACCTTCCTTGAGACTGGATGGAAGGATCCAGCCAGGGGGCTGCAGGCTCCCCCCGTCTCTCTCTCTTTCCCTGCTGTCTGGGTACCCCCTCGACTGGGTCAGGTTGTTTTCAGGAAGCGGCCTTCAGGATAGCAGACCCTGAGGCTCTGAGGTTCCCTCTGCTGCCTCGGACTCAGCGCTCTGGGTTGGGGGGATGGGTCCTGGGACCTTCCTTCTGCCTACCCCTTAGGTCCAAGTGATCTCGGGTTCTGACTTTTAGGGGGGCCATACCTTTTAATCCAGGTCCAGGTCTAGGAGGAGGATTCCTGGGGTCTATGCTGTTGTTCGTTTTGAATTTCGGCGCCTTAGGAGCATATAGTTTGAGTTCAGTAGGGGAGGGTTTCCGGAGATCTGAACTTTAGCTTTCTCTAAGCCGCCATCTTGACCGGGAGTCCTAAACTAATTATTATTAATTAAATGTAATTAATTATTATTAATTGATTAAGGAAGAGATTGGGAGTTTGCACATCTGGAGGAAGTAGTAGAGCCACAGCTTGTTGTCAAATTGGAATTAATCTATTTAATAACTTAAACTTGTGCTAAGACCTTGTGTGTGTATTTGAATCTATATATGTAGGCAATTTTGCCACTGAAAGGAGTGTGAGATCAAAACGTTTGCAGATTTGATAAGAGGAAGTTCATCTAGTCTCATTTTCACATTTTATTTTTGAAATAATAAAAGATTTAATCATGACAAAGCAAAAGTAAAACAATAGACAAGCAAACGCCAGCACTCATTCTTAAATGAACTTAATTTTATCCCTGCTTCCCACTGCAAGGTTTTTTTTTGCTTTTTCATTTTTTAACCCTTATCTTCTGTCTTAGAATCAATACTAAGTATTGGTTCCAAGGCAGAAGAGTGGCAAGGACTAGGTCACTGGAATTAACTTGTGCCTTGCCCAGAGTCCCATTGCCAGGAAGTGTCTGGGGTCAGATTTGAAGCAGGACTTCCATCCCCTGCAGTTCTAAAGCTGTCCCCTACTTTAAGAGTTCTTAGCCTGATGTCCGTGAACTTGGTTTTTTAAATTGTTGTTAACTAGATTTCAATGTAATTAATGTTCTCTATAGTCCTAGGTATTTTATTTTAGGCACTTAAGCTATTATTCTGAGGAGTTCACAGGCTTCACTAGAATGCTTAAAGGGACCACAAAAGACTTCCAAATGGTTAAGAGCTCCTGGAGCAGAGTCTCGTGGAAAAAGTGATTTTCTAAGATAGACACCCCCCCCCTCCATTTTCTAGAAAGCAAAACTGCAGTTTAGTTAGCTAAAAGGAGTTTCCCCAAATCAGACAGCAAGGAAGTGGGGAAACTGGCTTTTCTAAGTGTCCTGTAGGGATTGTTTCCAGCCAGGTGTGAAGGAGACACAGAAGGGAATGATGAAATACATCATCAGCCTGTCGGAAAAGAAGGAAGAGGCAAAAAAGAAACCCAGGCAGTGTGTATTCCCTAAAATGAGAACCATTTATTTTCCAGAAAAAAACACAAAAACAATAAAGGCTCCAAGCCTCTTTCATGAAGGCTGTCAGGGTCTGGTACAAGTGGGTTATGCATTTGGAGAGTCTCTTTACGACAGACACCTAGCAGCCGGGAGGCAATAGGTATACGTCCAAGAGAGTCTGCATTATCATTTGTCTCACGATATTAAGATTTTAGAGCTGGGTGAGATACTGACCTTATCCAATCCCTTTATTGGACAGATACATGAAATGAGACTTCAGACTTTCTTCACCCACCAAACCTGGTCAGTTACGAAGTCTTATTTTTTCCCTTTTCATTGTTTCCTGCACCATCTATTTCCATTATTGATATCCCTACCTAGTTCCTTATTACCTGCCGCTTGCCTGGGCAGCTGCTGTTCTTCACTGGTCTCCCCTCTTCCAATTTCTACCTTCTTCTCCAATCCACTGTGCACATCACCATCAGGCTAAATTTCCCAAAGCATTCCTTTCATCCTGCCACTTCTCTACACTAAAACCTTCCTGGCCTCATCATTCCTTGCCAGATAAAGTTGATTCCTTAGACAATAATGAAGAAATTTTACACACCCTGGCCTCAACTTACCTTTCTGAACTCCACCCCCCCCTCCTTTTTTGTTGCTATTGCTTAGGTATTTCAGTTATGTTCAACTCTTTGTGATTGGGGTTTTCTTGGCAAAGATACTGGAGTAAAATTTCTTTCTCTAGCTAATTTTATAGATGAGGAAACTGAGGCAAACAGGGTGAAGTGATTTGCCTAGATTACAGAATTAGTAATTGTCTGAGGCCAGATTTGAACTCATGAAGATGAGTCTTCATGACTCATGAGCCTGTTCCGAACTGGTCAACAAAAAATTCTTGAACATGTTTTGCACCTTGTTAACTAATCTACCATACTCTGAATGTTATCACTTCCTCCTCTTTACCTGCAGCATGGTGTTTTGGAAAGAGACCCAAAGTTAGACTCATAGAGCCTTGATTTAAGTCCCAGTTTTGCTGCTTACTTTATCTCTGGGACCTAGGAAAGTCTCTTCAATTCTCTGTGTCTCAGTTTTCTCATCTGCAAAAGGAAAGGGTTGAACTAGATTACCTTTCAGCTCCAAATCCATGATCCTATTAAAACTCCTGCTCATTTTTGTGGTGTCACGTAAAAATCTACTTCTATTGTTGGGACATTTTCTGTAATTTTCTAAGGCAGAAGTCATTCAATCAAAAACCATGGGACAACAGGGACCACCATGTAGGGTCAACAAGAGAAAAGTCAGTAGAAATCCTAGAAGAATTATTTCCTTATTCCAAACATTTGTCACACTTGTCAGTGCAACCTAGTAATTGTGTTGGTTGTTGTCTCTGTTTATAGGTTTATATATTTCTTTTTGCCCTCTCCTAGATTGGGCAGCCCAGTTGTGTAGTGGATCAAACTTTGGGCTTAGAGTCAGAAAGATTCATCTTCCTGAGTTCAAATCCTGCCACAGACACGTACTAGCTGTGTAATCCAAGCAAGTCACTTAACTCAATTTGCTTCAGTTTCCCCATCTATAAAATGAGCTAGAGAAGGAGATGGCAAACCACTTAAGTATCTTTGACAAGCAAATCCAAAATGGGGCCCCTCAGAAGCAGAGGCAACTGAATACTAGACAACAACAAAAGTTTCTTTAAAAAAATCCATAGTTCCTAGGAGTATAATATGGAGCTAGATATCATTACTGAAAAAAAAAATAAACCTGACCCTAGGCCAAGAGACTAGATTATAAACTTCCTGAGGGCAGGGAGGATATCATATATATATATATATTCACATTGCTTAAAGTGCCTAATAGAATATCTTTGTACCTAATAGATGCTTAGTAAATAATGGTTTATTCATTGATTAAACATCTTTGAGAAACCAACATGGAGTGTTAAGAGTTTAAGGTAGATTTCAAACCTAGAAAGACATGTGGGCGAGTGCTGTTTGTGATAAGGATAACAATGAAACCTAGAAAACGAAACAAAATCCTTATAAAAACCTGTTGTTTCCAAGGTTTCTCTATCATACACTCTCACAAGTAAAGAAGGCATATAGCATGGAATCCTGAAAATAAATAGGCAAGATAATGGGATGGGTGGGAGAGATGGTGGAGGTGGACATAACAAGATTGAATATGAAGGGTGAGGGCAAGTGAGCAGCTAAGGATAACACCAAGATGGGGAAACCTACGGAGCCAATAAATTAGGGAAGTTTGAAGGAGATAGATAGATAGATTGATGGATGGATGGGTGGATAGAGAGAGACAGAGACAGAGAGGTTTAGAGGTCATCTACATAGAGATGATAATGAATCCTACGGCAGTTGATAAAGTCATGAAGTGAAAGAAACTATAAAGAAGGTCCAAGATAGAGATTCTGGGTGTCACTCTCATTTAGTTAGTGTGGAAGGGATGAGCATCTAACAAAGGAGACTGAGAGGAATAGTTAGAAATTTGGGGTAAAAATTAGTAGAGCATAGCATCTAGCATCTAAAATCAAGAGAAGAAAGAATATCCAGAAAAAGATGAAGAACCGTGTCAAGTGCTGCAGAGAAGTAAACAAGGCTGTGAGCTGAGAAAAGCTCATTAGATTGGACAATTAAGAGAATATAGATAATTTTGGAGAGAGTAATTTCCGTTGAATGAGCGGTCAAGGGTAACACGGAAGGGAAGAACTAGGGATTGGTACTGCAACTGAAATAAACATGTTTGAAAGAGGCGTGGCTAGAAGTTTATATTAACAGTTGCTAAAACGAAGCCTGTGACTTATAGATGTTTCACATACTGTCCAGATATTTTTATTAACATTTAGAACATTAATGGCTGTGCAAATACTACCTATCCATGAGTATGAATGAGTACACGTGATTATCTCCTTTAAAGGAAGCCTGATAACACCAAAATTGAAAGTACCAAGAGATGGAACTATGCCATTTTCTCTACCATAGCCAATCCTGTACTTGACTCTAACACAATTACTCCTTTCAACACTCACACTCTCTGCTCACCTCCTTACCACAGGGATTAACAGAGTAATTATAATCTAACCTAATTAAGACATCTGCTGCTCAGATAAAATTCCCCCCACCTCAGCATTTGATACTGTTCATCATCTTTTCCTGGATATTCTTTCTTCTCTTGATTTTTGAGACACTGTATTCTCCTATTCCCATACCAAATTTCTAACCATTCCTTCTCATTCTCCTTTGTTAGATGCTCATCCTTTCCATAGTCACTAAGTGGGAGTGACACTCCAAAGCTCCACCTTGGACTTTCTTCATATTTTCTTTCACTTCATGACTTAATCTACTCCCAAAGGATTCATTATTATCTCTTTGTAGATGACCTCCAGATATATCTAAATCTATGTCTATCTACCATCTAAATACACACTTTTTATTTTTCAGTGGGAAAGAGAGTGTCACCTCTAATGAGCATTTATGAGAGAAGGGAAGACTCAAAGGTCATCCCAAAGTTGTTCTCCTAAGGGAATGGTGGTGTCACTGGCATCATTAATAAGGAGGAGTTCTAGGCACAAGAAGAAAGTAGTTTTGCTTTTGGATATGTTGAACTTGAGATGATGCTGGGCAGTGATGTCCCAGAGGCAGATGGGATATATAGGTCCAGAAAGCATGATGTTATCAGACTGTGAAGGACTTTGCATGCCAGAAGATAGCAAACTTGATTCAGTAGCCAGGAGGAAGCCACTGAGAGCTTTTGAGCACAGAAAATCATTATCTGTTCTAGGTATTAGGAAATATAAGAGGGTAGACAGTGAATTCAGAAAAGCCAATTGGAAGATTACTGCAATAGTCTTGGCAGGTTTGTAATGAGGCATATAATAAAGATTTGTGCCCAGTAGTGGTGTGGGCATTGAGAGGAGGGCATGCATTTAAAATATGCTGCAGGAGTAGAAATAAGTCTTGATGACTGATTGGGGGAGAAAGGTGAGGGAAAGGGAAGAACAAAGACAACAGTAGGATTTCCAACATGGTAGACTGACAAATGGTAGTGCCACTAGCAGATATAATGAGAAAAAAAGGAACCCCACTTAGAGGGCAGGATAATTAGCTCAGTATTGGAAAGGTTGATCTTGCATTTACAGAAGGACATAAAGAAGTAGACAATTGGAAAAATAGACATGAAACTTAGGGCTTAGTGCTATGGATATAAATTTGGAAGTCTACTTACTTCATTACGACTCATCAAATATTCCACTGCTACTACATGCGAGACTGTGTTAGGACACAAAGAGAAGTTCTTTCCTTCAGTGGTGTCAAACACAAATAGAAATGGGGCCATTAATTGGTACATAAGAATCCCTGTAGGCTGTATGTTGACTTAATTTTAGAACGTAATATTATCTATGTTTTATTGTCTTCTTAAACCAATTATAGTTTAATCTCATTCAAGTCTCACTCAAGAGTGTTGTGGTCACATGTGGGGGCAGTGCAGAAATGAGATTGCCAATAGATAAAAATGAAGAGGCTAAGGACACAGCCTTGGGGAAGCCCTATTTTGAGCTCAGGAAAAGAATAAAGAGAGAAAGAATGGCTGGAAATATAAATGGAGAATCCAGGTACTGTGGTATCTTTCAAGCAAAAAGAGGATCAAGGAGGATGGAATCTGAAAATAAAATGAATTATAGTTAGAGTTGATAATAGATTAATAAACTACTAGTGACATTTGAGCTAAGAGTAATGAGTGGCAGCATGAAGTAATAGACAGAATAGTAGAATTGGAATAGGGAAACCCTGGATTTGAATCCTACCTCATGTAGGATCCTGGTCAAGGCACTTCATTTCTCTAAGCTTCAGTTTCTTCATTTGTAAAATAGGAATGAAAACAACCACCTTGAAGATTTGTTGAAAGAATCACAATAGATCATATATAAAGAAATCTGCAAGTGCAGTGAAGTGGCCCAGTGGACAGAGAGGTCAGATCTAGATATTGGAGGTCCTGGGTTCAAACTTGAGCTCAGACACTTATTAACTGTGTGATCTTAGGAAAATCACTTAACCCCCATTGCCCAGCCCTCACCACTTCTCTGCTTGGGAACTGCTATTTAGGTCAATTCTAAGAGAGAAGGTAAAGGTTTAAAGACAGAAGAAATTTTCAAATCTTAAAGCACTACATAAAAGTTAGTCATCATTATTATTAACTTATTCTTTTGCTCATAAAGAGCCATTCAATTTTTCATTAGACTATCAGGCAAAAGAACATTATTGTTCTTTAAACTTAAGTGGAAAAGGTAACAAAGTATGTGATAGAAGAAGCCCAGAATAGTGGCATCCTCAGGGACACAAGCCCCAGGTTAGTCATCCTGTTTGGTAAAACCAAATGCTGATTAATAATAACTAGTATGTGAAGTTTACTAAATGCTTTACATAGCTTATCTCATTTTAACCTCATAACAATCCTGAAAATATGTGCTATTATTATACTCACTTGACAGAAGGGAAAACTTAGGCTGAGAGGTTTTGTCTTGCTTAGGGTCACACAGTGAGCAAGTGTCTTGTACAGCATTTGAACTCAGGTCTTCCTGGATGTCCAGCTTCAAAGAGTATTCACTGAGCCTCCAGGCTTCCCAAAGTCTGTCTTGGAGAAGAGATGAGGTATGGGAGGATTTGGGGGGTGGGGAAAGTTAGAGATTATGAGCATAGAATGTTTCATGTTCCATAGGTTTATGATTCTCTAGTGCTTGGGTTTTTTTTTTTTTACCTGACTGGTTTTCTTGATTACAAGGATGGATAATATCTGGAAATGACTGAGATGTAAAAATAAAAGGCATAGATGAACCTTTTAAAAAATAATAGATGTGTTACCCTGTTTTGACTCTCCTTTATCATAGTATTTTAATAAAAATGAGATGCTTAAAATGCATATTAAAGGACAACTTTGAAAGGAAAAAAGAAGAGGAGAGAAAAGTAAAAAAAAAAGCCATATGTAGGATGATTGCATATAACTCTGAGGTCTTTTAGGTTTTTATTTTATTTCCTTTCTTTCTCTTTCTTCTATCTGTCTCTCTCTGTCTCTCTCCCTCTCTGTCTCTGTCTTTCTCTCTTGTGTTGCCTCCTCCCTGATCAGTCTGGGGGGTTGCCTTACTCTACACAGTGAACCTGCAAAGAGAGTAAGACCAGGCTGAGAAGAGAAAGTATTAAGGGAGAGGGAATGAGTGTTGGAACAGCTGAGGAGTTTGCAAAGTAGGAACTGAAAGGGTCGAAGTGCCTGGGAGCAGAGGCATGCATGTTCTCAAAGGAAGAATGAGTGCTAAGGTCAGTGTGGAACTGGATGGCCCCAGCTCTGACTGTAAAGGAAGGTCCTTGTTTCCCTTCCACACACATAAATACACAGCATGAAAACAGCAGAGTGGGCCTGGCAAGTGTAATGTGATTGATTCTTACCAAGGTCTGCCTGGTTGTTCCTCTGTTTGCTGCTGGGTTTTTCCATTAGCCTACAACTCTGCACTGAGATGCATCAAAGATAGTTTGGATGAAAAGAAATTGTCCCCCTTATTGACTCAACAAAATCTTAGGGCTGCTTCCTTGACTTTAGACCATGGGTTCTTAACCTGGAGTTCATGAACTTGGTTTTAAAAATATTTTGATAATTGTATGTCAACAAAATTTACTTCCTCTGTAATCTCATGTGTTTTGTTATTTGTTCCAAAACACTATTCTGAGAAGGGGGTCCATAGGCTTCACCAGGCTAGCCAAAGGGGTCTATGACACACAAATGATTAAAAATCCCCATAGGTCTGGCAGGCTAAGCTCTAGGCTTTAGGAGACATGAAGATACAGATCTGGAAGAACCAAAGTAGAGGTGGAGCCTGAAAGTAGGAACATATTAAAAAGACAGGTAGGATGGATAAGTAAATCAAAGCCATATATAGATACATGGAAAAATGCTCTGAATAATTACTGACTAGGGAAATGCAAACCAAAACAATTCTGAGGTATACTCTCACACCCATCAGATCAGCTAAAATAACAAAAAAGCAAAGTGATAAATGTTGGAGGGGATGTGGAAAAGGGGACACATACCCTGTTGGTGGAACTATGAACCAATCCATCCATTTTGGAGAACAACTTATTTGCTCTCTAATAAATGGAATTATGCCAAAAGATCCATAAAACTGTGCACATACTTAGAATAAGATTTCTGGGTCTATTTTCCAAGGAGATCAGGGAGAGAGTTAAAAAATTTATATCTTCCAAAATATTTATAGCAGTTCTATTTGTGATGGCAAAGAACTGGAAATCAAGGGGATGTCCATCAATTGGGAAATGGATAAACAAACTGGCATAGGATTGTGACTGTGCTGTAAGAAAAAATGAGTGGATTAATTTTTTTAAAACATGGAAAGAACTACATGAAACAATAAAGAATGAAACAAGTAGAACCAAGAGAACATTATATTTAAAATTGGAAGAATAACTGGTGGGTATTCACCTCCAGTGAGATAGAATCTATATAGACATATCTGTTTGTTAGATGATGCCTTCTATGGTACAAGGAGATGGTGGGAGGGGAGGAAGGGGCTGAAATACCTGGAAATAAATTATATTAATAAAATAAAAGAGAAATTAAGGAACAGAAGACAGGCTGGACTCAGGGAATACACAGGAGATGGCAATCAAAATAAGGAAGTAGTTTAAACTCATGCCAGGAAATGAAAAGAAGATATCATAAGGTGATCATGAAATGGAAGCAAAGACGAGAGAAACAAGAAAGCCTTTCTGTTTTCTGGGTTCAGTACGGTCTAGGTTGGATCTCCCAGGATGGATCTCCCAGGAAGGTCATGGCAGGCTTGGGCTTAAAGACTGGCTGTTGCAGAGTAGCCAATGGCCCTCCCTGACAGATCATAATAGAGCATCATTTCTGATAACTCCATTGGTTTCCTTCTCCCTTGGACCTCATTGCTTTAAGTGCCTCTTCAGTGAAAGGCTCTGCTGAGAGAAGTCACTTGGGATTGGAACCTGAGGGTGGTGTACGTATTTTTTCCTCTGTGTTACTCAATGTTATTACTTTGATAGTCCTCAAGAAAGTCCAAGCTGCCGCCCTAGAATAATGCTATTGTTCTTTTGCAGTGTATCCTCTCTGTATTCACTACACCCACCTATCCACCTAGCCAAGGTAACTCCCAAGTGCCATATGCCAACAGAAAACAGCCCTTTCCTGGCTTTGGCTGGGAGTGGGGAGTCTGCTACTCCTCCCTGCAAAACAACGAAACTTCTTAGGGAACAGGTTCTCAGGGGATGCCAAACATGCTAACTCCTGAATTTCAAGGCACTTCGCATTGCTGCAAAGTGCTTAGGACCTGCAAGAAGCCAAAAAAACTTGTTGCTAAGAAGAAATAAGGACACTGTGAATTTTTAAATTCAGAGACACAATAATTCCAGGGACAAACAGGGTGGTAAATGAATAAATACCCATTATCATAATGGATGGATGGTAAATTAATCAGCTAGGTGGCACAGTAGATAGTGTGCTAGGCCTGGAGTCAGGAAGACCTGAGTTCAAATCAGGCCTTGGATAGCTGAGTGACCCTGGGTAAGCCACTTAATCTTTTTTGCCTCAGTTTTCTCATTTGTAAAATAAGCTGGAGAAAGAAATGGCAACCCCCTGAAATATAATTGGGATCATGAAGAGTCGGACACTACTAGAAATGACTGGACAACGAGGGATGGTGAATGATGGGAACATAGTATAATTTTAAGTAGAGATTTTGTCTTCTTCCAAACAACTACCCTTATTTTCCCCGTCTTTCTGATCTGCTCTCAACTATGACACCTCCCTCCTCACTTAAGCACATGTTAACATGCCTGTTCTCTCCCATCTAAAGATGGAACCAGTCATTTTTCATGCCCACCAGTGGGGGTCAATAATAGTGCCACTAGATAATCCTCAAGCTCTTCTTCAAGCCACAGCAAGTCTGAACTTTAATACTTTTCTTCTTCCTCACTCAAAATTTCCTGCCATTTGCTAAGTTTGGTCAATTTTACTTCCACCAAATCTCTCTACTTGTAAGACTCAGGCTCAGAAAGAGGAAAGAGGACATGGTCTGAGCTTCTGCTTTTACAGATGAGGAAATTGAGGTCCAGAGAAAATTGCTCCATGTCACATAGAGGATGTGTCAGACAGAGTTTGAACTCAGGTCTTCTGATTCTAAGACTAGAGTTCTGTCCACTGTAAAACTTGCTTTCCTCCACCATTCCAGATAGAGATCTCAGAAATATTTCCCATGACTGGTATCCTCTCAGAGGCAACTTCTTAACAACCTTAAATAGTCCTAGGAAAAGAAACCATAGATCAAAATTCTTGCAAGTGTTATCCACAAATAGGTGTGCCCAGGTTCTAGGTCTCCTCATTGTTTTCCAGAAATAATCTTCCAAAACCAGTGCAGAGGAAGCTCAAAAATAAGTATTTGGATTTGGATGAATGGTATGAGATCAAATGTGGTTAACAACTTCCTATCTCAGCTGCCTCTTTAACTCTTTCCTGTCTGCCTGCCCCTTCTCCCTCCTCTTTGTCCTTGTTGGTTCACACTTTCCAAGCTCCATAGTTCTTTCAGCATTCATTCTCTCCCATGTCATTCACTCACTCTCTCCTCCACTCAGTCTTGGCTCACTCTTTCCAAGCTTCCGCCCACTACTTCTGAATCATTCCTCCTACACTGACCCAACCCGGAACCCCCTAAGCTCTCAGTCTCGGTATACCACTCCATCTCTTCAAGTTTGTTTGTCCACTATTTCTTTCACCACTCCCAGGGCTAGTCCATGATCCATATCCTCCATGATATGCCCTCTCAGATCCTTAATTAGAATGGTAACAGCACGCCTCCTTAGCCTCAGATAGCCTTCAATGGCATCTTCAAAGCCTGACAAGATGGCATTTGGGGCAATTATCATTTCCTCTTCCCCTCCTTTGTGCCAGTGAGGCCCAATGTCACCCTGGGAGATTCCACACCTCTGCTGCTGCCAAAGGGGCAGGCAGGGGCTGAGGCTCCTAGGAGAGGCTGCTGAATCTTGCCTCCCAGCCTTCTTCAAGAGACTTGTTTCTGTGTTTAATCATCTTTCCTGTTAGAAATATTAACGCCCACCTAGCAGTTTTGTGGAGCTGTTTGGTTACCTCCACTTCAGCAGTTTCAGTGCCAAGATGTATCAGCATCAGATAACCTACAGGAAGTTGCTAGAATGCTAGAGGTGAAATGAAAACTATTAAGTAAGCTAAGGATGAGCCAGCTGCAGCATCCAGGACAAATACAATATAACAGGTATCTCTATGAAACCTTGGTCCAGCCATGAAGTTAAGACTTGCTATTTAGTCATTGAAGTTGTATCTGACTCTTCCTGACCCCCTTTTGGGGGTTTTCTTGGCAAAGATACTAGAGTGGCTTGCCATTTCCTTTTTTTTTTAACCCTCACCTTCCATGTTAGAATCAATACTGTGTATTGGCACCAAGGCAGAAGAGTGGTAAGGGCTAAGCAATGGGGTTTAAGTGACTTGCCCAGGGTCACACAGCTAGGAAGTGGCTGAGATCAGATTTGAACCCAGGACCTCCTGTCTCTAGGTATGACTCTCAATCCACTGAGCTACCCAGCTGCCCCCTGCTATTTCCTTTTCTGGCTTATTTTACAGATGAAGAACTGAGGGAAACAGTTAAGCAACTTGCTTAGGGTCTGAGGGAAGATTTAAACTCAGAAAGAGAAGTCTTCCTGACTTCATGCCCAACACTGTGCCACCTCACTGCCCAAAGTTAAGACAAAAACTTACCAGATATCTCTCAGAACTTGCTCATGCCCAGTTGGCTACATCTCAGGTGGTACATTCTATGAAAGACTTTTTAAAAGATTCTTTTTCTTTCTGAATAGCTGTAGAGCACTGTCTGAAGAGGAACATCATATTGCAATAGTCTTCTCTAACTGCTTTCTCAGCCTTGAGTTACCTCCCTGCCCACACCCTGCCCCCATCCCAATCCATCTTCTTCTCAGATGCCAAGGTGATTTTTTCTAAAGAACAGGTCTGTCATGGTTCAAATTTGTCTTCAGACACACTAGCTGTGAGACCCTGGGCAAGTCACTTAATCCCCATTGCTTAACTCTTACTGCTCTTATAACCAAATCAGAGTATTGATTCTAAGAAGTAAGGTAAGGATTTGAGGTCTGACCATGTCACCATCCTTTTCTATCCAGTGGCTTACTATTTATTTAATAACATATTAATTTCATATATATGATAAATATATTTATATATAAAAATAACATGATTTATTTTTTATTCAGTGGCTTCCTATTACTTCTCCATCAAATATAAAGTTATCTCTTTTTAATTTAAAACTCATTGCTTGGTCCCTTTCTTACATTTCTAGTTTGCTTACACTTTAGTCCCTTTTCCATTCTCTCTGATCCCGCCATATTGGCCTACTTATAGCCTCTCAACATGATACTCCATCTTCCAATTCTGTGTCTCTGCACTAACTAATTTCCATGTCAGGCTTCCACCTTCTGGCTTCTGTGGCTTCTTCCTTCAAGACTCAGCTCCCTTCTATTGGAGACCTTTCCTGGTCCTTTCAGCTGCTAATGCCTTCCCCTCTAGGATTGCCTTCCATCTACTCAGTATAGATCTTGTACATTCCAAGTTATTTACATGTTGTCATCCCAATTATAGAGTAGATGGGTGGCACAGTGGATAGAGCACTGTGCCTAGAGTCAGGACAACTCGTCTTCCCAAGTTTAAATCTGGCCTCACTAGCTATGTGTGGTCATGGGAAAGTCTCTTTATTGTTTGCCTCAGTTCCCTCATCTCCAAAATTAGCAAGAGAAGGAAATGGCAAACTCCTTCAGTATCTTTGCCAAGAAAAGTTGGACACAAAAGAACACCAATTCTACAGATATGTCCTTAGTGATTTACATGTGGCCCCCCACAAGTGGGTGCCTTGAGGGCAGAGGACATTTAGTGTTTTTGTTTTTAGCCCTTGTGTCCTCTGTGCTTATTAACTGCTTAATACTTGATGACCAAAAGATGTTATCTATAGGAGGATAAGTAGCATGCTATGGGAGAAGAGAGACCAGGAGTCCAATCCCAGTCCCATCCCTAATTAACTTTGTGATCTCAGGTTTGGCTTCTCTAAGTCTCAAGCTTCTCACTTGACAAATGAGGGGATGGGACAGAATGTGCCTTAAAACCTTTCCCATTAATAAGTTTGTTTCTCCATATCTCAAAAAAATCCAGTAGAGATTGCCATTACTTTTCAGTACTGTCAGAGATTTCATAACCCTATAGCTCATAGCACACCAATGCTGTCCATGGGGTTTTCTTGATAGAGATATTAACTGTTGGTTTTCCATTTCCTTCTACAGTGGATTAAAGCAAACAGAGGTTAAGTGACTTTCTCAAGGTCACAGAGTTAGCAAATGAGGCTGGATTTGATCTCAGGTCTTCCTGACTCCAGTCCCAGTACTTTATCCACTGAGCCACCTATCTGCCTCCATCTGGTAAATAGTACACAACCTGAACAAAAAGGAAAGTAGAAAAAAATTACAATTGTTTCCTTATTTTACAAGCTACCAGTATTCATTTCTGCATTTTCTTTGTTGGGTATCTTTGTCCTTTGTGCTTACAACCACTCCTGGAGATGGGATGCTGTTTTCAATCCTGAACTGCGTTGACTGAAAGAGGGCATTACCCCTTCACAGCTGCTTTGTAAACTCCCCATTTTGTGGTATGTTAATTAAGGAAGAGAAATGCAACCAAAGAGAGGTCAGTCCAGTTTTGGGAAGAACCCAACCACGTTCAGAGCATTGACCTGACTCTAAGAAGGGCTCTGAGCTCTGAGATCTGGGACTTGCAATCACTGTCCCTCACATTTTTCACAAGAGCCTCTGATGAGGTGAGGAGAGAATCCTAGATTGCAACAGAATTTTCTGGCCTTTTTTTTAAGGCAATTTTTAGTTTGTGTCTCTTGGACTCAGATCACTTACATTTTTAGGAGCCAAGATGACCTGAGCTCAAATCTGGCCTCAGACACTTTACTGGCTGTATGATGCTAGGTAAGTCACTTAATCCTATTTGTCTCAGTTTCCTCATCTGTAAAATGAGCTGGAGAAGAAAATGGCAAAAGACTTCAGTATCTATGCCAAGAAAATTCCAAATAAGGCCATAGAAGATCAAAAATGACTGAAAACAACTAAACAAAAAGTCCAATATTTTCCAGTGCATTCCCCCTACCATTCTAGCAAGCCATCTCATAACAAAAAAATAGAAGCATTACATTAATAGTCCAACATTATATACATTATCTCACACGCAGGGTTCCTGCTTTTGCTATCTTATAACCATCATGACTGGTACGCTCTTCTTAGCACCGATAGAGCATTTATATTTATTTGTAAATCTCTGAAGTAAAGAACACCCCTTTCTCATCCTTTCTTTCAAACCTGAATTCTGAAATCAGAAAAGAAGAAGCCATGGGGGAGGAACATTTCCCTAGTGCCTGGTTTTCAGCTCCTTTGTGTGGTCCAACTGGATTTGTAATGATCGTCTAGGAGGTCTCCCCCATTTCCTCAGTGGACTGGACAAGGACCCAGAGCCCTTTGAACACTTCCTCCAGTTGCCATGATCTTCTTAGACTTCATTCTTCCCGGAGCCCCCATCCACCCGCTTGATTCCCATCCCACTAACTAGTGGGAGTCAGCGGTAGAAGGAGCCTTCCTTGTTGCACTTCTCCCATCGGAAATGGTTCCAGGAAAGGGCATGTAGCTAATAGGAAGGATTCGAAACAGCTAATAAATGCCCAAGTCTTTTCAAACCAGACTGCCTGCTGGAGCCATTAATGCAATGCTCCGAATGTCACCGCCCGACTAGCTGAATGCATTATTCCTGGGTTTCCAGGCATCTGCCATAGCTCGGTAACTTCACATCCCAATTTCAGAGTCCTGCGGCTCAGAGCGGAGGGTCGTTTGGAAGCGGCAAACGAAGTAACACCTCATTTCTCTGGCAGCACCCGGGAATAAACTTCCCTCCGAGTGAATCGTCCAGATAACGGAAACTGGGCTCTTTGAGGACCAAAGCCTTTTTTGTTTCCACCATGGTGGAAGGAAAGCTTTCTAAAGAGGATTACTTTACACACTTCTCTGCCTTCTTGACGACTCACAGTCATCCAGGCAACATGAAATGCCGAACTAGATGGTAATGCAGCTCCTATTTCCCCATTTCAATTTCTCTTTCTTGCCTCCTTATTGGACTATTGCTTACTTTTTGTGGTTGGTATGCCTGATGCCCTCCTTTACCCACCCTTTCATGTTGTGTGGTCGTTTCAGTCGTGTCTCCTTCTTTGTTACCCAATTTGAGGTTTTCTTAGCAGAAATACTATAGTGGTTTCCCATTTCCTTTCCTGGATCATTTTACAGGTGAGGAAACTAAGGCAGAGTTAAGTGACTTGCCCAGGGTCACATGGCTAGATTTGAGCTTCAATCTTCCTAACTTCAGATCCAGTGTTCTATGCACTGTGCCATCTAGCTTCATACCAACTGCTAATTTTGCTACTTCTGAATTCGACTATTGACTAGAAGGAAACTTAGAGATCTAATCATACTCCTTACTAATGACAATAACATCAATAATAGCATTTATACAGTATTGTAAGGTTTGCAAAGCACTTTACAATATCTCATTTTCCCTCACAACCCTGGGAGGTACAACTATTATCTCCATTTTGTAGATGAGGAAACTGAGACAGATGGAGGATAAATGATTTGCCCAGAGGCTGAATTTGAACTTGAGTCTTCTGGACCCCAGGTCCATTTTATATAGCCACTGCACTACCTAGATTCCTAACTTTACAGGTACGGAAATTAAGGCCCAGAGAAGTTAAACATCTTGACTAAGTACCCACAGTCAGATAACAAGTAGTAGAACTAGGATTTGAACCCAGGCTTGCTAATTCCCAATCCAGCATTCATTCTACAATCAGACAAATAGAAAGACATAACAATTAAAAAACTGATTTCAGATTTTGTCAAGTCACAAAATGCTGCTGCGAACATTTTATATCAGCTTTAGGAACACAGGACTTATCACATACCAGTGGAATTGTACTCAGATAACATGCACGCCAATGCAACAAAAATTAAAAGGGAAGCAAGTAAGTGAAAAACAAAACACATCTGTAGCAAACCTCTCTATGTCTCATTTCTAAGATATCATAAGGTAACTGATTAAAATGTAGAGCCATAAGAGCCATTTTCCAAATGATAAATGGTCAACAGACATAAACAGGAAATTTTCAGAGGAAGAAATCCAAACTTTCTATAGACACATTAAAAAAAAAGTGTTCCAAATGACTAATAATTAGAGAAACACAAATTAAAGTAACTCAGAAATTTTACCTTATACCCATCATATAGATAAAATTGACAAAAAAAAAAGAAAAAAGAAAAGAAAATGGCAATTTCTGGAAGGGCTGCAAGAAAACAGGCACATTGATGAACTCCTGGAACTGTGACCTGATCCAGCCTTTCTGGAAAGCAATTTGGAACTATCCCCCAAAAGTTAATGAAAGTAGGCATACACTTTGACACAGCAATACCACTACCTACCAAAGGAAATCAAAGAAGAAAATGACCCATAAATACAAAAAATATTTCTAGCAGCCTTATTTATTTATTCTTATGGGGGCAAAGAACTGGAAAGTAATTAGATAAATTAGATAAATGACTGAATAAATAATGGTATTGGAATACCAACAGTGAAAATGAAACAAATAAATGCTAGTGTGTTATAATGTAAACAATGAAAGAGAAAGTTTCAGAGAAATCATAGTTTTATATGAATTGATGCAAAGTGGAATAAATAGAACCAGGAAGATATTTTATACTGCCACAACAATATTACAATACTTTAAAGCAATTTTGAAAAATTCTCATCAATGCAAAGATTAACCATGATTCCAGAGGTGTCATGATGAATCTTGATACCCCACCTCCAGGCAGGGAAGTGATAATCGGCTCAAGGTACAGACTGATAATTTGTTTGGGGACATTGTCAATGCAGGAACTTGCTTTGCTTAACTGTCCATATTTGTGATGAGTTTGATTTTTCTTTCTTTTTCAATAGGGTGAGGATGGAGTGACAGGAGGGGAAGAGAAAATGGATTTTTGTTCATTGAAAAAATTTTAAATACTCTAGAAATCAAAAGTAATTATTGGATACTTAAGCATCTATTCATTCAACAAACGTTAACTAGGCTTCTACTTTATGTGAAGTACTATGTTAAATATTGGAGGAAATGCAAAGTTAGATAAGACCCTTCATGGAGCTTATGGTTTTGTTGTTTCTTAAAAAAGATATATAAATATATTTGTATGCACACACACATACGTTAGAGCCAATAAAGCTTTCAATGCCAATGTTGGAAACAGTATAGTGCTATATTTGGAAATAGTCCGGAAAGTGAGTATGAGGTGAGTTCAACTAGCTGTGCAACCTTGGGCAAGTAGTCACTTAACCATTTTTAAGCCTCAGTTTTCTCATCTGTAAAATGTACCTTCCTGGGTGGATATGTATTGGGGGGTGGATAATATTTGTACTTCTGTTCTTGTTATCCCTGTGAAGTAATTATCCTACGGGAAAAGCTAATTAATGATTATTCATGAAAAACGACCAGGGACATTAATTATGTTGGTAAATAACATTATATTTATTTAGGAAAAGGAATAATGCGGATAAATATCATTGAAATTATATTACTTTTTATTTCTACATGAGCATTGCTTAACTTTGAATTACAGTTTCCCTTCAGATCCAACGAGCAGCACAGGAACAGAACTCAGAGGTGTTATGAGCTTACCCTGATTGAGGCTGACATTGTGCCCCATCAGTTACATATACCTCATCATTATTTAATATGCACACGCTCAGTTTTCACCACGTTGCTTAATACTAAATTAAATAATTACTAGATTTCATTAACTTGGAGCCAATGTTTTGCATCAGATTTGAAATATATAGTTATCTCTTCATTTATCCAAGCTCCAGTTACAAGGGGGGGGGGAGTATTCCTGGGAACACTGACACTCTAAATTTAGTTTGCCAGTGGTAGCTGTTGTAGGAAATATAGGATTAGCCTTTTGCTGCAAAGCAGATCCTACAGACCAGCATTGTGGGACTCTGAAAAGAGACGGCAGTTTTTCTTCTCTGGAGGAGAGAGGCAATTGGTTGAGTTGATCTTTGGAGTCTGAGATCTTTCTTCAATCAAGTCATCTTAAGGAAGAGGTCTAGAGAGTGATGAACAGTACACCGGTGGATGGAGGATGTGTTAAACCATCACTCCTCTTCTGATCCTGTGTGGTCCTATATGCTGCTGATCTCTCCTGGGACTTCTGACAGCTCCAAGAGGACTTCAGTTGTGAGACTTCCTTTGGCCTTGTTCCTGTTCATAGAAGCCCTTCCCTAATCTTAAGTAGTAATTAAGGAATTAATTCGAATAGTATGGAAAGTTGTTAGTGTATTCAGTACACTGACTTCTGGGTTAAGAGTAAATCTTCCAATTCGCTTCCTTTCCTTCCCTTAGTTTAAATAAACAGCTAGTTTGATATAATTACTTGTTCTACCTAGTATTTTAAGATAGTTATTTCATAACTGCCTTTATGTATAAATCATGCACCCATTTTGACCTTATCTTGGTACACTAATATGAGACATTGGTCTATACTTAGTTTCTGCCATTTTGTTTTTTGGTTTTCCTAGCAGTTTTGTCAGATAGTGAGTTCTTGTCCCAGTCACTTGGATTGTTGGGTTATGAAACTCTAGATTACTATGGTCATTTTCAACTCTGTAGTGTGTACCAAATCTATTCCATTAATCCACCAATCTATTTTTTAGTCAGTACCAGATTGATAACCGTATATTTTACATGATAACTCTAAATTCTTGGTTTATACCTCATGCTCTGCTATTCCTAAATAATTTTTTGGAAATAAAAAATAAATTCCTAAATTTCTACTTTCCTCAACAAGTTTCAGGGAAGGATGGAAGCTGCTCCGATGCTGTAATGATGTGAATTGAATAATGGATGGAAAACTCTGCTCAAAACCCACCTCCAATGGGTATATGATTTGGGATTTTGGTTTTAAAAGATTATTTCAAAAATGAATGATATGGAAATAATTTGAGTGATAATATATGTATAATCCAGTGAAATTACTTGTCAACTCTGGGAGGGGAGAGGAAAAAGAAGAGGGAAACAAGAATCATGCAAACATGGAAAAATTTAAAAAAATGAATGCAATGGAAAAAAAGAAAGAAAAACCTACCTCCAAAAGCACCTGAATGTTCTTCAATATTCTGCGTGAAAACACTGAAGATTTTTAATTTAAAATATGCAGGTGCCATTTAGAACTTGTCACCCTCCACTCTTTCCAGTCTTCTTATATCTTGATCTTCTCCACACAGTCTTTGTCACTAGTCTCCTTGTTGTTCCTTGAACAAGATACTTTATTTCTTGACTTGGGACATTTAACATTTTTAAATTCCTTAGCACAATACCAGGCACATAGTAAACTCTTAATAAATGCTTGTTTCCTTCCCTTTTCCCTTCCCCATGGCTGGAATTCTCTCCCTCTTAATCTCTTCCTTCTTTCTTCTCTGCTTCCTGTAAATCCCATTTAAACGTCTTTCCTGGAATCCTATGCTGCATTTCTCAGCTGATTATCTCCAATTTTTTATGTATGTATTATTATATCTTGTTTGTATGTGGTTGTTTACTTGTTGTCTATCCCATTCGATTGGGAGCTCCTGGAGATTAGGGACTTTCTTAGTATACTCAGCACATAGAACAGCGCCTGGTGCATTGTAAGTACTTAAATCCTTAACTGATTGAATTTATCAAGGAGAGATTATATATTAAGCCATCATTACCTTGATTCAAATGAATGTAGCACATTCGGGGAATTGATGTGAGACAAAAGCTAAACAAGATATTCACGCTTAGGGGGTTCTGTAACCTTCATATTCTTTGGGTCACTGGCCCCACGTGCTGGCCCCCGCTCCTTGGGAAGTCATTTAAGGAGGGTTCTTAGCTTTACTTTACCTGACTCCTGTCTGGACTCACGCTCCCATTTCTCCGTTGCTTACATTGTCTTTCCCTGGAGGAATCTCCATCCTAGGGTTTGCTCTCTCCTGAGATGACCATTTTTTTATCAGGACTTCAGTCCTATTTCATCACACTCAGCCTTCACTTTCAGGGACTTCTTGCCCGCTGTCTTGCTTCTCCCTGGATACCCTTTCCTTTCTCTACCCCTCTTCCTGCTCCAATCCCTCTTGAATGCAAGCTCTCTGAAGGCTCTTGTTGGCCCTTCATTTCAAAGAGGCTCAATGACATCATGAGGATGCCTTGGTTTGGATTTAAATGAGGCAGGGCTAGTTGCCCTGTCATCAGTCTCACTCTCTCTTCCAGTCAGTAAAGTCCAATGGGAAGACAACAGTTAGGGTGACTGGTGACAGCCCAGGACTCAGAAGACAATCTTGGCTTCTTCAATGTCTGACCAAGCTCTAGGCACTCCTCAGAGGCTGCTTCAGCTGCCTTCATGGCCGCTGGAACTCATTGTCCTTATTCACCCATTCCACTGGGGGAAGGCATCACATGCTTGAGGTAGATAGACATCCCTCTAAGTCACTGATGGGTTTGAGGTCTGTCAATTACCCTCAGCTGAGTTTAGCCCTCCTGCCAGACAGTTTTACTGGGGTGTGGACACTCCATGCCACCCATTATAGTGCCTGAGGATAGAGACTGACTTGTTTGCTTATATTTGCTTTCCCAGTCCTTAGTACAATGTCTGGCACTTAGCAAGTGCTTAATAAGATTAATGTACACAACTCAACTGACTAAATTTAGGCATCTACAAACCTACTTACATTTCTCTCTCTCTCTCCTTTCTGTCTCTGCTCTCTGTCTTTCTCATATTTGCATATTATTATCTAGACACCAAGTAAAGCTCTAAGGAAATATTACGCAAGAGTGGGAGAACTTAGAGATTTAAGAGTTATAAGATACTTTACTTGTATTACGGAGGCTGCCCCGTCATACCTGGAAGAGCCATTCTTCATTTTGATCTCTGAGAATCCTTAAGTTTCCTTTACGGCCAGCCAAGCAGCATCTTCTATACCACGCTACTTAAGATTCCTGTTACCTGACCCATGGTGGTTTATGGCCTCCCTCCAAAATAATTTCATATAATGTGCATAAGGATTTGAATTCCACCTCAGATACTTTCTAACAGATGTCATAGTGGATAGTGTGCTGGACTTGGAGTCAGGAAAACCTGAGTTCAAGTCCTGCTTCAGCCACTTTCTTAGCTGTGACTCAGGGCAAGTCATTTGTCTCCTCAGATAGGTTTCTTCATCTGTAAAAAGAGGATGAAAATACTATCTGCCTCCCTGAGTTGTTGTGAGGACCAAATAAGACAACATAGGAAAACGTTTCTTTAAAAACCTCAATGCACCAAATGAATTCTAGCTATTAATATTATCAATAATATTAAATGGTGAATAAGAACTGAATACTAGTGAATCCCAATGCACCATCTAGATGTCATAGAAATGTTCCACATTACTATTCATTCAAATGATCATAATTCTCCAGGGTTGCTTTCCTAGAAAATTTATCTAAACCTCTGAATAATCTAGTACAGTGATGGTGAACCTTTTAGAGTCCAAGGGCCCAAATTGCACCCTCACACTGCATGTGAGCTGCCCTTTTACACCTTACAGGGGAGGAAGGAAGTACCCCCATTGGGTTGCTGGTCAGAGGGTCGAGTGATATGAAAAACATCCTTAGGCACAGTGGTGAGGGGGAGAGTGGCAGTTCCCTCTGGCACATATGCCAAAAGTTCATCAATATGGATCTAATAGGTTCACAGAAAGAAGAAAGAAATGCATGGATGGTTTGTCTGTCCAATATTATTCCTTGATCATTTCTAAATGGCACATATTAACTGAAAGGGGGACATTTGGGTAAACGTGAAGGACCAGAGATGAGAATACAGGAGTGTGCTGGATGGAGAAGATGGAAAGTAGGAGGGAGCTTGGAATTCTGAGTGAGGAGTTCTGAGAGCCTGGGGCTGATAGTTTGGGGTAGTGTGAGGTTCCTGGAGAATGGCACACAAGCTCCTGATGGGGGAGACCATATGCAAACACATATATCCAAAGCAGCCAGATACAGGATAATGAGGACATCTCTCTGGAATCAACAGAGACTATACAAGGCTTCTGGTAGGTTTTTATTTGGGACTTAGGTTATACAATGGATAGTACTGAGCCTGAAGTCAGAAAGATTCCTAAGTTCAAATCTCTCCTCAGACTCTTACTAGCTGTGTGACCTTAATGAAGCAAATCACTTAACACTTTTTGCTTCTGTTTTCCTCATCTCAAATGAGCTGAATAAGGAAATGGCAAACCACTCTGATATTTTTGCCAAGAAGATCTTAAATGGGGTCATGAAGATATGATGGAAATAACTGAACAACAAAATAAAGAAAGCTAGAGAAGTCAGTAATTAGGGGTAAAGGAGTGGGAGCATTCCAGGAATGGAAGACAGAGAAAATGTTTATAATGTAAAAAAGCACATTAATAAAACTTTAAAAAGGTAAGGAAAATAAAAAGCACAATGGGCTATCTTGAAAGGTAGTAGATTCGCCACCTTAAATATCTTCAAATGGAGCCTGCAAGACCACTAGTAGGGCATATTATAGCATGGTTTTGACTAGATGACCACTGAGATGCACCTTTTAGGCAACTGAGGCAGCATGACAGTGTGCCTACAGTAGTCAGCAGGGTAAAATAGTAGTACACATATTGCAAAACGCCCAAGTTCAAGTCCTGACTGGCATTTCAAAAGGGTTCATGACTTTACTTGTCTTGACTTTATGACTTTACATGACACTCCTTCCTCCTCGTTTTGCACAACTTAATGGCTGCCCTTCCCATTAGCATTCTGTTATGAGTTATTTTCCCATTTCAAAAGGTAAGCTCTTGGGTGTTAGGATTATCTTGTTTGCATTTGTATCCCATTTGTATTTGCATATAGTAAATCCTCTATCCTCTATCTATAAGCCTCAATTTCCTACCTGAAGAAAGATGGAGTTGGACTAGATCATTTCTATGATTACTCCCAGTGTTAATATCATATTACCAATGGTTGACAGTTAGCATGGCATAGGGAACAAAGAATCCATCTTGGAGCCAGGATGTCCCAAAATTGAGTCCTTCTGATACATACTTGTATTAACAAGGGTCAATCACTTAACTCATTTTCTCTATCTTTAAAATGGAAATAATAGCACCCACTTCACAGGAACAAATCATATTTTATATACACATACAGTGTTTTACAAGCCTTAAAGTCCTATATAAGTTCTAAGATGATGATGATACCACAAAAAGTTAAAAACTCAACTAAATTATTAATACAAATTTCAAACACTATATGGCTTATCATAAACAATGTCTTGGGCACTCCAGTTACCTATCTCTTCAAAGATGTGTCTTCTGATCCAACAATGAGGAGTCCTTCATAGAAGTCAAGGTTTTAGAAAGATTTTTTGGTCTTCTGTGTCTCCATGTCATAGAAAGACAATTATTCCTGCCCGCAAGTGATTACACTAGCAAAATGGAATAATTTGCTAGTTGTTGTCTACCATGAGAATCAGGGGTGAAGATATAAAATTGTTAAGGGGTGGACTTAACCCATGTAGGTGTTAACTAGAATCACCAATAAGAAGGAAGCATTCTTTTTCTACCAGTACGAGATTATGAACAATCTACTAAGACTATTGTGATAAAGGAAGTAGGGTTGGGCCATAAATAGTCATTGTAGCCTCTCATGACCAAAGATAGATTCAGTCTTCAAGGTATAGCAATGAAATTCTCTGACAGCATAGAGAAGATTAGAAAACTGGTTACTCTGTAGAGTTCAGACTGAAGTTCTTTAAGAACATCTGGTATGGCTATTCCTTATTAATAAGCTGTGAGTTTAACTTCCCTTTATCATAAAGCTACAAATTAACATTATATATGATTTATTATATTTTTATTTATTTTATTAATCAATCCCCAATTACATTTTAAATGTATTCATTTAATTTAGAATATTTTCCCATGATTACATGATTCATGTTCTTTCCCTCCCCTCCTTCCACTCCCCTCCAATAGCCAACAAGCAATTCCTTTGGGTTTTACATGTGTCATTGATCAAGACCTATTTCCATATTAATATTTGCACTAGAGTGATTGTTTAGAGTCTGCATCCCCAACCATATCCCCATCAACTCATGTGATCAAGAAAATGTTTTTCTTCAGTGCTTCTGTTCCCACAAATCTTTCTCTGGATGTAGATATGAGTTCTTTCTTATAAGTCCCTCAGGATTGTCCTGGATCATTGCATTGCTGCTAGTAGTCTATTACATTCAATTGTACCACAGTGTTTCAGTGTCTGTGTACAATGTTCTCCTGGTTCTGCTCCTTTTGCTCTGCATCAATTCCTGGAGGTTCTTCTAGTCCCCATGGAATTCCTCCACTTTATTATTCCTTTCAGCACAATAGTATTCCATCACCAACATATACCACAATTTGTTCAGCCATTCCCCAATTGATGGGCATCCCCTCGTTTTTCAATTTTTTGCCACCACAAAGAATGTGGCTATAAATATTTTTGTACAACTCTTTTCCTTATTATCTCTTTGGGGAATAAACCCAGAAGTGGTATGGATAGATCAAAGGGCAGGAAGTCTTTCAAAGTCCTTTGGGCATAGTCCCAAATTGCCTTCCAGAATGCTTAGATCCCAATTACATTTAATCTGGTTTTGCCTAACTTGAGCATGCAGCTACAGAAAGTTTTTTGGTCTAGAGGATGAACTCCTCTGGGAATTATTTCTTGGATGTTTGTCTACATTTCAAAAAATGGAAGGCTGAATTCTGAGGATGGCTTTGACTCTTGGGATTTCAGTATAAGAAGGCTATTAATCTTTTTTTTTTTAGTTTAAGTAACAGTCCCTAGGGAGTATACTGTTCAGGTGAGGTTCTAAGGAAGCATATGTACATGTTACACCAAATGTTTTTAAAAGTAGAAGTAGTCTCTTCTCCATTCAAATATTGTAGCTCCTTCTGACAGATGGAAAACTGTATAGGCTTTAATAACATTTATTAACCATCCACTATGTGTTGGGCACTGTCCTAAGTGATGAGGGTACAAAGACAAATGTCACACTGTCCCTGTCTTCAAGGAGCTTACTTTAGTCTTTTTTTTTTAAACCCTCATCTTTTGTCTTAGAATTGATACTGTGTATTGGTTCCAAGGCAGAAGAGTGGTAAAGGGCTAAGTCAATTGGAGTTAAATGACTTGCTCTGGGCCACACAATTAGGAAGTGTCTGAAGCCAGATTTTAACCCAGGACCTTTCCTTTCTAGGCCTGGCTTTTACTCCAGTAAGCCATCTAGCTGTCCCTGAGTTTACTTTCTATTGAGAGAATCAGGTATGAGCCTGACCTATTCATGGATGTTAGATTTTTTGGGAAGGATGAATTTGAGAAGACTCTACAGGAAAAGACAATTTATAGCATGAAGTTTCATTAAGTTTCCCTTTAGAATGGAGAATGGAGTTTTTAACTTTTATTAATTAGGCTTTGGAGTTGGATCAACCTAGTGTAATAAACCATCATAGGTTTTAAGCGTTTCCAAGATTAGTATAATTCATATCAGATTATAAATAATTACATTTTAATCTCTCAGAATCCTGAGTCTTCCTTCAAGACTCAGCACAAATGCCACTTCTATGTGCCTTTCCTGATTTCCTTCCAATCTCTCCACTGGTTAACTATAGCATTTTTTTGTTTAAAATCACTCTATACCTATTTTTTCACATATTCTGTATACATACATATGTATGTATGTTTCCCATCATGTAAGCTCTTTGAGGACAGGGATTGTTTTACTTTTTTTTTTTGGTATCCTCTGCATGTAGCATGATACCCATAATAGTAGATGGTTAATAAATGTTGATTGATTATAATCTTATTGGCAGCAATTTTTCTAGCTGTCAGGACAATATCTATAATATTTTGGTGAGGAAGAGACCAATTTCACTTTAAAACCTCTACAATCTTGTAAAATAAGAGGTCTACTTTCCATACTTCCTGCATGCAAATCAAATCATATTCTAAATACATCCAAAGTACTCTATTTAGGGAAATCCTATATGAATCTGGCTATAAAGCAAAAGACCTTATCAGTAAAACATTTCATCTCAGTTTCCCAAAAGTTAATCAACTATCTGTGTAAACAGGTCTTCAAATCAGGGATGCTAAAGGAATATTTTACTTAGAAAAATGGTATGTCTGTTTGTAACTGTGCTCATATACAAATGGAATCTTCCATTTATAACACTGATAGTCTATAATGTACAGTAAGCATAAGAATGAGACAAAGGACTACAGTGCAGTTTCTACTAGGAAATATATACATTAAATGTGAAGCTGTATAAGCCAGGTGAGAAGGAATGGTGGTAATGGTGGTGGCGGTGGCGGTGGCGGTGGTGGGAGAGGGAGGACAATAAACATTTATTTAGTAGGTACCAAGGATTATGCTAAGCCATCTACAAATATGATCTCATTTAATTCTCAAAACATCCCTAGGAAGAAGTACCCTTGTACACACTGATTTAACACCAGATTTTATAAAATGTCCATTATCTCGATTAGTAAAAAGAGCAAGCTTAGGTGAACTGAGATACTAGATTTTTTAAAAAATAGTTTCACTGTTTATTATTTCAATATGACAACACCATAATCAGAAAAAGGACACATAATATAAAACATAGTGAAGGCACTAAAACACTTTGAAAAATTTTCCTCTAAACCAGTCAGGCTCCAAGTAATTGGTAAATCTATTCAATTGTCATAGTTGAATTTGAGTGCTAATAGAGATAAAGACACACACTCAGGTCTTGACATAATACCTTTTTTATTACAATATCCAAAAAACTGTGTATGCAAGTTTAGGGGATCTCAAGACCCCTTCTTCAATCTCAGGAATGTGCCACCTCAAGACTGTATATTTAAACCTAAAAGAAGTTTAAATGTAAAGAAAAGAGAAAATGCATTTTCTTCATAAACATTCTGTGTGTCTCTTAACTACCAATCACATCATCTTTTGTAAACCCTGAAGAATTTTCCCTGTAAAGCAAATAATATATATGTGTACATATATATATGTAAATATATATATTTATATAGTGTTGGTAGCCCCCCTTCCCCAAAAGATCAGGTTTTTTTGTAATCATCTGCATTAGTGTCAACAAACAGATACAGATACATATTACTTTGAGAATTAAATACATAATTGTTAAAATTCAAACAAGCAGAAGGGCAAGAGGAAAAAGGATTATGTAGATGGCACATTTGGTTGTATAGATTACCAAAACCTTCAGTCTTCATGAGTTACTGATTCTCTCTCTCTTGCAAATCAATTTTCAAGGACATTCTCTTGGTTGCAACCACAGACCAAAATACACTAGATAGATTTCTTTGACTACAATTTTACCATAGTAGTTGAAGAAGTCCTATTACAAAATGCCTTAATTGGTGTACTCTTACAGAGTCAAGGAAGCGATGTAATAGCAGAATACAGCGTAGAGTGCTTCTAGAACCTAGGAATCTTTGTCCTACACTACCTGGTAAGCAAAAGAGCTACAGAACTCATAGCCACACCTGTTTTATGTCTACTATATTTCACTTAATTAGCTGTAGCTTCAGTGCATTCAAACTGTGCCCAATGTCTCTTAACTAAGAGTTCTGTCAGCATGAACAATTTAAACAGATTAACACTGTTTTCAGTTGAAAAGAACAAAAGCAAACCGAACTCACCTTCCTCTCTCATCTCCAAATTCTGTAAACCGGGACGGGAGAGGGGCTTTAGAACTCAGGCGGCAAAGTGAGTACTGATGATGGTCACTTAGGCTTTTAACCTGAGAGGAAGCAAACTGAACCCAACAGAACTGGAGGGGGGGAAAGACAAACTGGGCAAATGAACAAGAAATCAAGGACGAACCACCCAATAGAGTAACGCCCTCGAAGGGAGGGCTCCAGGTTGGAGTCTGTATCAGGTAGGAGGTCATCTCTGCTCTGTGTAGGTGAATGTTGGACCTAAGGCCTGAAGTTGAGTGAGAAGCGGACTAGGCTTTTAGTGAGAGGCAGACTAAGCAGCCTAGCCCACCTTTAATGTCACTGAAGTGCTTTGATGAGATATAACTTTTCCCCGTGTTCACTGGTGAAAATAGGTGCCTTTTTGTAGTGTTCCACCAACTCATCCATAGTGTGAAACCGTCGCTGTCCAATGCAATAGACATTGTCCAAAAGCTGCACCTTGAAATGTTTATTCTTCCCTGATGCTTTAAGAGATACGGAGAAGTCACTGGGCTGTGAGGGGGAAAAAAACACAACCAGGTTATAACATGATCACAGAAAAGGGATGTGGCTGGCTGGTAGTAGGGGAGGGAGGGAATACCAAACACCAGCGAGCAGCCACATACTTCAGAACCCACTGGGAAAAGGAAAAAAATTTACTCTAGTGTAGCGAATGTCCATTTCTTCCAGGGTCCAAATGATTATAACTTTTAAGCAGATTTTCCCCTACTACTATAGGATGACTGATGTTCATAATAATGAACCTGAGGCACTCTAGGAATCTGATATAATTTTCCAATCAATAGTTTAATTATGTTCAGTCTAATTTCAGCATAAATCCCTGTACTGTAGTTTGCTTATCTATAAAAAGGGGGCTGAACTAAATGATCTTTTTAAAAATTTCAAATATATTTCATTTCCCCCATTACATATAATAACTTTCAACACATGTTTTCCAAAATTATAAGATCCAAACCATCTCTTTCCCTTCCTTTCCACCCTCCCCCTCACTCAGAGATGATAAGGAATTTGATCTGGGCCATGCATGTTTTATCATGCAGAACACATTTCCATATTTGTCATGTGAACCAAATGATCTTTAAGAATCCATTTCCATTTCTAACAATCCATGCATGGTATATAAAGTAACTCTTAGATAATGGGATTATTTAATTAACCATAACATTTCATTCCTACAAAAGTGGATACCCTGGAATTTACTGTAAATTATTTATTTATTGACTTGGCCAGGATCTGGAACCTAATTCTTATCTTGTTTCTACCACTCTGTGAAAGGAGGAAAATAGTTTCTTGATCTTTGCTAAGTTACTTAAGAAAAATAAATTTATATTATGAATTGATGGGAAAATTTATATTTTTCTCCAAAAGTGCTCCAAAAGTGGAGGTCATAAGAAAAGCTCCTTCATTTTATGGATGAAGAAATTGAGACTCGGGGCTTTAAGTGACTTACCCAAGGCCACAAATGTAGAAAGTGAAAGAACTAGAACAAGTCCCTTAAGGGATTATAAGTCTTGCATATTTCCCACTATCCCACCCTGGGAATTTCCTTCCTTTATGAAATCATAAGTCTCATCCCTTCTCCACTCTTTTCACCAACGTTATAAAAGCTAATTAAATTTGATCACTATTTTCCTACTCATTTGCAGACGGGCATTTCTATGAAAATAGACTAGAACAGGCATGTCACTGGACATGATATAAGATATTAGTGAATAAATAAGTCAACAAACATTTATTAAGTGCTTTCCATGTGCCAGGCACTATGCTAAATCCCTGGGGATACAAAGGGAGGCAAAAACAGTTCCTGTTCTCAAGGAGCTCAAATTCTAATGGGGATAACAATGTGCAAATAATTAGGGTCATATCAGATATATACAGAGCAAATGGAAGGAAAACTCAAGAGGGAAAGGGCATTAGTAGGGAGAAGAGGGAATGGAACTGGGAAAGTCTCCTGCAAAGGCAGCATGAATGGAGTCTTTTTTTAAAAAAACAAAACAAAACCTTCCGTTCTGTCTCAGAATCAATATTAAGTATTGGTTCAAAGGCAGAAGAGCACTAAGGGCAAGGCAATGGGAGTTAAATGACTTGCCCAGAGTCACAAAGTCAGGAAGTGTCTGAGGTCAACCCAGGACTTGCTGTTTCCAGGCTAAGGGGTCTATCTACGGAGCCACACTGAGGGAATGCTTAAGAAAGAGAGATTTTAAGAGGTGGATGTACATGAGAAGAAGTAGGGAAAAAAAATAAAACAATCAGAATACAAGAAGGGAAAAGAAGTTATTATTTTTTTTCATTAATGTGATCTTGACAAAGGAAATCTATTGCTTTGGATTTTTAGTAAAGTGAGTGGGGTTAAACAAAGGAAAAAGCGAGCAAAACTTCTGTTTTATTTTCAGAAGCATGGCCACTAGAGGGACTTTCTTGCTTAGACTGACAATGTGTTACAATTCCAAGTCCACCTGTGTGTCCATGAAACATAATATTCTAAATAACTACTCTGGGGAAACAGAACAAAACATAAAACACGATTTTATCTCAAATTTCACTGAGTATCACCGCATTAGCTGGACCTGCTAGGGAACAAGATGAACAGAAATTACCTCTAGGACAGGTACTTCCTCAGTTATGTGTTTTTTGAACAAACTAATTCTGAACTATTCTTGACTTGTTCTGTTTTAATTTTTTCCTCCTAAAGCATGGCGGGGTTCTGAGAATCCCATAATACAAAGCTATAGCAGAGCAATATAATACACAATAGTGATAACCACATAAGAATTTTCTGATGTCTACAGTTTATTTTTTTCTTCACTTGGCCATGAGACCATACAACACAAGACAACTTTTAAACCACAGACATCAGTATATTCTGGCTTGTGCCTTCTCACTCAAGCCAGTCCTCTGGTAGTCTATGTTCAACCCTGGAACCAAATGAGACCCTTGTAAGTCATTCAACAGTTAACAAGAGGAGATTAACTTAGCCAGAGTACAAAGAAGATGCTTAACAAGGATAAGCATCTTGAGCTGATTCAACTGAGTGAAGCTCCCTTATTTCATGGTGATAAGAGCTGGCACCAGAGTGGCAGCAGTATTAGGAGAGAAGAGAAATATAAACAAAGGTTGTCCACCCCAGTACATCAGGGCAAGCACTGGAGGTAGCGATGGAAGGTCCTCATGGAAACTTTCTTCTTGGGTGAATAGGAAGTGATGTGAATGCACAGAGCTTTTAGTCTCCAGAGGCAGTTAAGGGTTGAGGATAGTTTATATGGCTATTGTTCCTGCCACAAAGCATATGTATTTATAGAGATTCCAGGATCAATGAATGGTTTTTAAGTACCTTCTCAAAATTGTATTTGGATGGCTTCTCAGGACATGGAGGTTACTTTGGGTTACAAAAGGCTATGCCACTAGAGTGTGAATTCTGGCTGGTTTTACTCTGCTGGAAAGGCTTCAAGTAAAGTAACTCAGTAAGCTGGTCACAATAACCTATAAACAAAGAAAAATGCAAAATGGTCCTAGGTTCTGTGTAGCTCACTTCCTTTATGGCAATGAGAGTGGCCAAACAGCAAGAACCGGTATGTAGGGTACTAAGATAATGAAAAAGATTTCAAACTGCCTAGAAACATCAGCTTGGCCTTTGGCAGAGAAACGAGATCCTTGTCCAGTGATCGACAAATGGACACAGTTCTGGTGCAAATGTATAGTCAGTAAGTCAAGAAGTATTTATTTAGTACCTATTATATACCAGGCACTGCACTAAGTGTTGGGGACACAAATAAAGCCCCTCTTCCCTAATAATACTTTCAAGGAACTCACAGTGTGATGGAGGAGACAACAGGCAAACAAGAGAGTACAAATAGGATTAGCTACAGGTTAAATTGGAGATTATCTCTGAGGGAAGAATTGAAGATTAAAGAGGACTGGGAAAAGCTTCTTGTACAAGGTAGGACTTCAGCCAATAATTGAAAGATACCAAAGAAGCTGGGAGATAGAGATGAAGGGGAAGAGTGTTTCAGACATGGGGATTAGCCAGTGATCAGCCAGAGCATTTTTTTTTCAGATTGACTATGGATAGTTTTAATTTCTTTCTCTGAGAACTGCTTGATATCTTTTGATCATTTCTCAACTGGGGAATGTTATATATTCTTATAAACTTGACTCTGTTTTCTACATATATGAGAAATGAGAGTTTGGTCAGAGATACTTGCTATAAATTCTCCCCCCTCCCAATTTGTTGTTTCCTCCAGTGATCCCTTAATGTTGAAATCTAATGGTCGTTTCTTCAACTTTATCCTTCTGATGTGTACCTTTGACATGCACTTCTAACATGTACCTTTGACACTGTTGATCATGCTTTTCTTACTTTATTAAGTTTTCTAAGAAAGTATCTCCATGATACTTTTTAAATGCCCTTGACTGGTTCTCCTCCTATCTGTCAGACCCTTTCTTTTCCATCTCCCTTGTTAGATCTTCTTCTAGGTCACACCTGCTAACCAGGAGGGTCCCCAGGACTCTGTCATCACATCATCTTCCTCTCTTCTATTCACCTGATGATTTCATCAGCTCCTATGGATTCAACTATCTCTAGGCAGATCATTCTCAGATCTATTTCTCTGATTCTCATATCTCTCTTTACATCCATCCACTTTCCAATTGCTGCAATTGTTATTTTCAAGAAGAAAATAGGAAGGCACTGAATTTGGAAGCACCAAAAAGTATGTGTACATGCATGCTTATATACATACACATATACACAGAAGAATCTGATTACACTATAATTTCAAGAAAATATTGCTTACTAATATGAGAATCTTTTTTGAATTAGCAGTCTGTTGACCAACTACCCTCTGGTTATTGTTAATTGAGGCATGAGGTATTTGCCCATCATGCACAGAAGATGCCCAGTCCTGAATCCAAAGTAAAAAGGGATTCTTACAGAAGAGGTTCTTCAGATGTTCCTATTTGCATATGACATTATTTCACAATCCTTAAGCCCAGGCACACTATGGACCTTCCTAATTATTAAAAAGAATTTGGCCTACCTACCTACATAGGAAAAACCAAGTGGATGAAGAGTTTTTATTTTCCAGACTATCATATGCAGCTAGATGAGCAACACAGAATTTATCCATCAGTACAAATATTTCAGGCAGATAATGTGCATGGAAAATTAGTTGGCTGTAGAACTGAATAGGAGGAAGGAAACAGATTGGAGTGCCTTTGGAAAATTGTCTTTTAATGACCTCCAAGCTTCTCTCGTGAAACAAAGGTCTGTATTTTTTTTTAACAAAAGAATCCTTTCATTGCTACAATATGGCTGTTAATCATAGTTAGTTGTTCACAAGCCTCTGAAAAATTAAAGGTGAAGGTCACCCAAAGGCCAATGGAGAAAAAACACAGTAGATATGACTAGGCTGACATGTAATGGGCAACGAAATGCATTAGAGAAATGGGGTTCAGGATGTCATCAGAGACCTGTAATAGGAAAAGGAAAGTCAGTCACTGGTGATAATTGATTAATAGTTTGTTAGTATCTGGGCAGCTTTAAAAGAATGCCCCTAAAATATTGGCTGGAGAGGATTTAGGGGAATCATAAGATAGGCAGGAATGAATATGCTGGACTCTGCACCCTCAAGGGAGTGCATAGGTTGATGAGATCACAAATCCACGGAAACATTAAAAGCACAGGAGTGAGCCAATCCATACCAGCAAAATGAAATTAAAATCAAAGCAAAGTAGTTAGAAGCATTTCTAAACAAAGTCTTACTTTTATCTTAACCAGTATACTTAATTTAATGTGTATGTGGAATAAACTAAGGCAACAGAAAAATGGCTTTTATTTACGGTCATTGTTTGTATTTAAATAAAACGAGTTAAAACATGTGCTTGTTTTACCTTTAAGCACAGAAGACTTTCCCTAAGAAATAAGAGGAGGATTGTAGCTATAACAAAACCAATGCTGACACGATTGTGTTTTTAACACATCACATCCAGAACCTAATGGATGTGGGAAGACATAATGTACTTAGCTTTCAACTGAAAAATCTCTAAAGGCTGACCTAGACCAGCTCAGTTCTGTGGTTTTACCTTCTCCTTGCAATGCTTAGGACTCCCCAGAGATTTCCCAGACAATTATCTTGCTTAGTCTATGCCTGCCTACTTTTTTCCCAGTACCTTCATGAGTTCATGTATTATTTTTAAAAATATATTATATATATATTATTATATTTATATTATTTGTATATGTTATATATATACAAAATTTTTATTTTTTTAAATCATACTTACTAGTAAATTCACCTGCCTGGATTCAAATCTTGCCTCAGACATTTATTAGCTGTATGACCCTGGGCAAGTCACTTTACCCTGTTTGCCTCAGTTTCCCCCTGAGTGGCGAACTACTCCAGCATCTTTCCCAAAAAAACCCTCTAAAATAGAGTCCCAAAGAGTCAAGACAGAACTGAAACGACTGAAAAACTGAGGAGGTTTACCTTGTTATTTTTTCTAAGGTCATAATTTGACCTCTTCAAGCAGCAATCAGCTTTTTAGCTAATCAAATACCAACTTGTTAGCAAACTTAGTTTATACCTCCATTTTTGCTACATAATCTGTGAGCTCTGTGATATCAGGGGACTGTATCTGAGAGAGTAAGACAGCTAGAAGAGCAATGAACTTGTGGCCCTGGGCAAGTCATTGGCTATTTAATCATTAGCAAGGAGAGAACATTCATACTTCCTAACTCACAGGGAAAAAGTGGAGAAACTACTTTTTAAAACTTTAAAACATTATATATTAATTTTGCATGTTACTTTTAAAAAAATCCTCAAGTCATATACCATAGGGCCTCATTTTACTCAATGCATACGAATTCAGGTATACACAATTGGCAATGAAAAAAATTAAAGGAAGAAAAATACGTAAAATAAAAAAAAATTAATTACATGCGAAATCCCTTTTCCCAAGTAGGGTAAAGTCTCATAGCAATTCATTCAATCACACTTGTTGCATTAGTGTGAGTCACCATATTATTTTATACTAAACACTAGTTCTCAGTCTTTGTCCCAAGATCTTGGGTTTGTTTGTGTTTATTTTTTAAACCCTTACTTTCAGTCTTAGAATCAATACTGTGTTCCAAGGCAGAAGAGTAGTATAGACTAGGCAAAGAGGGTTAAGTGACTTGACCAGAGTCACACAGGTAGGAAGTGACCAAGGATAGATTTGAACTCAGGACCTCCCATCTCTAGGCTAGCTCTCTATTCACTGAACCACCTAGCTATTCCAAGTCTCATGCACTTTATACTATACTAAATTTTCTCTTAAAATAGGGGTTTGCAACCTTTTTATATCATGGACACCTTTTTACAGTTTTTATACACCCTTTGAACCCCTTCTGAGAAGAGAAAAAAAATTTTTTTTAAACTCTCACCTTCTGTCTTGGAGTCAGTACTGTGTATTGGCTCCAAGGCAGAAGAGTGGTAAGGGCTAGGCAATGGGGGTCAAGTGACTTGCCCAGGGTCACACAGCTGGGAAGTGTCTGAGGCCAGATTTGAACCTAGGACGTCCCATCTCTAGGGCTGGTTCTCAATCCACTGAGATACCCAGCTGCCCCTGAGAAAAATGTTTTTAAATGCATAAAATAAGATAAATAGGATTACAAAGGAAAACAATTATGTTGAGTATAGTTATTGAAATGTAAAAAAAAAAGGCTATGGATTCCAGTTTAAGAAAACTTATCTTAAAATGAGTGTGATTAAAACAAAATTCACATAGAGGAATGACGGACAGGATCAAAATAAAATGGAGTCAAACCCTTTTGGCTCAGCCTCAGCTCGGAGGAATCCCTTCATACTCAGTTTCCTAAAACACACTTTGGAAATTCAGCCTGAAAAGGAGTGTATGCTACACTCCACCCCCATAATGTAGGGTGTTATGCTAATATTACAAAGTGGTAGTTTAAATTTAGGCTGTCAAATACTCTTAACACATTCTCTTTGTATATCTGCAACTGAGAAGTTGGACCAAAACAAACATTAGCCCAAAGTTTCTCTATACATGTTTTAATATCAGGCATAATTCATTTGAAACCCGGAGGGAGTTTCTTGCTGCTGTTTTCATTCCAAACCCTGCCATCTACTGTACATCTCTGGAAAAAAAAATCACTTAATGGCTCCATACCTCAGTTTCCTTATCTGTAAAATGAGAGGGTTGGACATCATGGCCTTTAATGTTTTTTCCACTTCCCTCAAATTCACCACCTTTTCTATACAGAAAATTTCCATCGCTCT